>NC_047044.1:88850077-89166327 GCF_011762595.2 Tursiops truncatus | reverse complement strand
ATGGGTATATTTTCAGGAAAGTTTCTAAGATGTTAAATGTGTTAGAAAAAAGGATTATAGAAAAAGTATTACTTCCTTGTAGATTTTATTATTACAAATATAAAACTGTGAATGACATCTAATATAGTTGATGGATGATAGTTTTCTTTTATAACCTAACATTATACTTTTTGAAATGTGTATAAGAGGTAGAAAGGTGTGTGTTTAGCTAAATTAAAAATGAGTGTGGGGGTGCAAAAAGGTAAAAAGAAAAAAAAATTTACCTCAAAAAAAAAATGCAAGCCAACCTGAGATTAATGATAGGAGGTGGAGTGTTGTGTTCTGGGCACTTAGAAAAATGAAAAAAAAAAAAAGATAATAAACATAGGAGAGACAGTGCAGGGTTTTTCCAAGTTATAACAAAATTTTAACAAACAGACTTTATAATTCAACTCAGAAAACCATTTATTTCAGGAGCCAAGAAAATATAGTCCCACATCATGGTTCATCTTAAACCAAGTATAACACCTAGGATACATTGATGTGTGTGTGTGTGTGTGTGTGTGTGTGCATGTGTTTTTCCCACAAAGATACAGAAAGTAGTATGAACAAGTCATAAGACTGACTTACCTCCTAGGGCATGGCAAAAAAAAAAAAGGATGATTTCTTATATTTAAGGGCTCACTTTACCAAAAACTTAAAAAAAATAATGTCTGGCACATAAAAAGTACCCAACAAATTTTAGCAATGGTGAGGATGATTCTTATTATTATTTCCTACAGGGTTTAGCATGAGCCTTAAAGGTCCTTTTTGGTCATTCCGTCTATAATGCGGGGCATACATTGGATGGGCAAGAGTGGGTACAAGTTGACAGGAGGTAATATGGAAACACTGAATTATGCTGAAGATGGTTGAAATGGAAAGAGATGCACTTGAGAGATACTGCAGAGGTAAAATCAAGAAGCCCTCTACAACAAGTGATGTTAGGAAAACCAGACAGCTACAAGTAAAATAATAAAATTAGAACATTCTCTAACACCATATACAAAAATAAACTCAAAATGGATAAAAGACCTAAATGTAAGACCAGATACTATAAAAATCTTAGAGGAAAACATAGATAGAATGCTCTTTGACATAAATTTCAGCAATATTTTTGTGTTTCTCTCTCCTAGAGTAAAGGAAATAAAAGCAAAAATAGACAAATTAAGTTAATTAAACTTAAAAGCTTTTGTACAGCAAAGGAAATCATCAACAAAATGAAGAGACAACTCACTGAATGGGAGAAAATATTTGCAAATGATATTACTGATAAGAAGTTAATATCCAACATATATAAACAGCTCATACAACTCAACATCAAAAAACAACAACAACAACTTGACTAAAGAATGGGCAGAAGAACTGAATAGACATTTTTCCAAGAGGAAATGCAGGTGGCCAACTGGCACATGAAAAGATGCTCAACTTCGCTAATCATCAGGGAAATGCAAGTCAAAACCACAATGAGATATCATCTGACACCTGTCAGAATGGTTATCATCAAAAAGAACACAAATAACAAATGTTGGCAAGGATATGCAGAAAAGGGAACCCTTGTACATTGTTGAGAATGCAAATTGGTGTAGCCACTGTGGAAACAGTATGGAGACCCTCAAAAAACTAAAAATACTGATAAAACTGCCATATGACCCAGCGATTCCACTCCTGGATATGTATTTGAAAAAAAACCCCACTAATTCGAAGAGATATATGCACCCCAATGTTCATAGCAGCATTATTTACAATTGCCAAGAGATGGAAGCAATCTAAGTGTCCATCAACAGGTGGGTAGATAAAGAAGATGTGGTATAAACATATATATATATATATATATATATACACACACACACACACACACACACACACAATGGAATACTATCATTTGCAGCCACGTGTATAGATTTGGAGGGTATTACACTAATTGAAATAAGTCAGACAGAGAAAGACAAATACTGTATTATATCACTTACATGTGGAATCTAAAAAGTACAACAAACTAGAGAATCTAACAAAAAGGAAGCAGACTCAAAGATATAGAGAACAAACTAGTGGTTACCAGTGGGGAGAGGGAAGGGGGAGGAGCAACAAAGGGGTGGGGGAGTGGGAGGTATAAACTGCTGAGTATAAGATAGGCTCAAGGATGTATTGTACAACACGGGGAACACAGCCAATATTTTATAATAACTGTAAATGGAAAGTAACCTTTAAAAATTGTATACTTATTTTTTAAAGTTAAATAAAAAACCCAAGGCCGGGGAAGATGGCGGAATAGTAAGACATGGTGATCACCTTCCTCCCCACAGATACACCAGAAATACACCTACACATGGAGCAACTCCTACAGAACACCTACTGAACGCTTGCAGAAGACCTCAGACCTCCCAAAAGGCAAGAAACTCCCCACATACCTGGGTAGGGCAAAAGAAAAAAGAATAAACAGAGACAAAAGGATAGGGACGGGACCTGCACCAGTGGGACGGAGCCGTGAAGGAGGAAAGGCTTCCACACACTAGAAGCCCCTTCGCGGGCGGAGACTGCGGGTGGCGGAAGGGGGAGCTTCGAAGCCGCGGAGGAGAGCACAGCAACAGGGGTGCGGAGGGAAAAGCGGAGAGATTCCCGCACAGAGGATCAGGGCCGACCGGCACTCACCAGCTCGAGAGGCTTGTCTGCTCACCCGCCGGGGCGGGCGGGGCAGGGAGTTGAGGCTCGGGCTTCGGTCGGAGCACCGGGAGAGGACTGGGGTTGGTGGCGTGAACACGGCCTGCAGGGGATTAGTGCACCACGGCTGGCTGGGAGGGAGTGCGGGAAAAGGTCTGGAGCTGCCGAAGAGACAAGAGACTTTTTCTTCCCTCTTTGTTTCCTGCTGCGCGAGGAGAGGAGATTAAGAGCGCTGCTTAAAGGAGCTCCAGAGATGGGCGCGAGCCGCGGCTAAAAGCGCGGACCCCAGAGGCAGGCGGGAGACGCTAAGGCTGCTGCTGCCGCCAACAAGCAACCTGTGTGCGACCACAGGTCACTATCCACACCCCGCTTCGAGGGAGCCTGTGCAGCCCACCACTGCCAGGTTCCCGGGTTCCAGGGACAACTTCCCCGGGAGAACACACGGCGGGCCTCAGGCTGGTGCAACGTCACGCCGGCCTCTGCCGCTGCAGGATCGCCCCGCACTCCGCACCCCTCCCTCCCCCCGGCCTGAGTGAGCCAGAACCCCTGAATCAGCGGCTCCTTTAACCCCGTCCTGTCTGAGCAAAAAACAGACGCCCTCCAGCGACCTACATGCTGAGGCGGGGCCAAATCCAAAGCTGAGCCCCTGGGAGCTGTGAGAACAAAGAAGAGAAAGGAAAATCTCTCCCAACAGCCTCAGAAACAGCAATTAAAGCTCCACAATCAACTTGATATACTCTGCATCTGTGGAATACATGAATAGACAACGAATCATCCCAAATTGAAGAGATGGACTTTGAGAGTAAGGTTTATGATTTTCTCCCCTTTTCCTCTTTTTGTGAGTGTGTATGTGTATGCTTCTGTGTGAGATTTTGTCTGTATAGCTTTGCTTCTACCATTTGTCCTAAGGTTCTATCTGTCCGTTTTTTTCCTTAATAATTATTTTTCAATTTAATAACTTTATTATATTTTACTTTATCTTATTTTACTTTATCTTCTTTCTTTCTTTCTTCTTTCCTTCCTTCCCTCCGTCCTTCCGTCCTTCCTTCCTTCCTTCCTTCCTTCTTCCCACCATCCCTCCCTCCCTCCCTCCTTTCTTTCTTTCTTTCCTTCTTTCTTTCTTTTCTTTCTTTCTTCCTTCTTTCCTTCCTTCCTTCCTTCCTTCCTGCCTTTGTTTGTTTGTTTGTTTCTTTCTTTCTTTCTTCCTACTTCTACTAATTCATTCTCTCTACTTTTTCTCCCTTATATTCTGATCCGTGGGGCTGAAAGGCTCTTGGTGCTGCAGCCAGGAGTCAATGCTGTGCCTCTGAGGTGGGAGAGCCAACTTCAGGACACTGGTCAACAAGAGACCTCCCAGCTCCACATAATATCAAACGGCGAAAATCTGCCAGAGATCTCCATCTCAACACCAGCACCCAGCTTCACTCAATGACCAGCAAGCTACAGTGCTGGACAACCTATGCCGGACAACTAGCAAGACAAGAACACAACCCCACCCATTAGCGGAGAGGCTGCCTAAAATCATAAGGCCACAGACACCCCAAAACACACCACCAGACGTGGACCTGCCCACCAGAAAGACAAGATCCAGCCTCATCCACCAGAACACAGGCACTAGTCCCCTCCACCAGGAAGCCTACACAACCCACTGAACCAACCTTAGCCACTGGGGACAGATATCAAAAACAATGGGAACTACGAACCTGCAGCCTGCAAAACGGAGACCCCAAACACAATAAGATAAGCAAAATGAGAAGACAGAAAAACACACAGCAGGTGAAGGAGCAAGATAAAAACCCACCAGACCTAACAAATGAAGAGGAAATAGGCAGTCTACCTGAAAAAGAATTCAGAATAATGATAGTAAAGATGATCCAAAATCTTGGAAATAGAATAGACAAAATGCAAGAAACATTTAACAAGGACCTAGAAGAACTAAAGATGAAACAAACAACGATGAACAACACAATAAATGAAAAGAAAAATACTCTAGATGGGATCAATAGCAGAATAACTGAGGCAGAAGAACGGATAAGTGACCTGGAAGATAAAATAGTGGAAATAACTACCACAGAGCAGAATAAAGAAAAAAGAATGAAAAGAACTGAGGACAGCCTCAGAGACCTCTGGGACAATATTAAACACACCAACATTCGAATTATAGGGGTTCCAGAAGAAGAAGAGAAAAAGAAAGGGACTGAGAAAATATTTGAAGAGATTATAGTTGAAAACTTCCCTAATATGGGAAAGGAAATAGTTAATCAAGTCCAGGAAGCACAGAGAGTCCCATACAGGATAAATCCAAGGAGAAATATGCCAAGACACATATTAATCAAACTGTCAAAAATTAAATACAAAGAAAGCATATTAAAAGCAGCAAGGGAAAAGCAACAAATAACACACAAGGGAATCCCCATAAGGTTAACAGCTGATCTTTCAGCAGAAACTCTGCAAGCCAGAAGGGAGTGGCAGGACATACTGAAAGTGATGAAGGAGAAAAACCTGCAACCAAGATTACTCTACCCAGCAAGGATCTCATTCAGATTTGATGGAGAAATTAAAACCTTTACAGACAAGCAAAAGCTGAGAGAGTTCAGCACCACCAAACCAGCTTTACAACAAATGTTAAAGGAACTTCTCTAGGCAAGAAACACAAGAGAAGGAAAAAACCTATAGTAATGAACCCAAAACAATTTAGAAAATGGGAATAGGAACATACATATCGATAATTACCTTAAATGTAAATGGATTAAATGCTCCCACCAAAAGACACAGATTGGCTGAATGGACACAAAAACAAGACCCATATATATGCTGTCTACAAGAGACCCACTTCAGACCTAGAGACACATACAGACCGAAAGTAAGGGGATGGAAAAAGATATTTCATGCAAATGGAAACCAAAAGAAAGCTGGAGTAGCAATTCTCATATCAGACAAAATAGACTTTAAAATAAAGACCATTAGAAGAGACAAAGAAGGACACTACATAATGATCAAGGGATCGATCCAAGAAGAAGATATAACAATTGTAAATATTTATGCACCCAACATAGGAGCACCTCATTACATAAGGCAAATACTAACAGCCATAAAAGGGGAAATCGACAGTAACACAATCACAGTATGGGACTTTAACACCCCACTTTCAACAATGGACAGATCATCCAAAATGAAAATAAGTAAGGAAACACAAGCTTTAAATGATACATTAAACAAGATGGACTTAATTGATATTTATAGGACACTGCATGCAAAAACAACAGAATACACATTTTTCTCAAGTGCTCATGGAACATTCTCCAGGATAGACCATATCTTTGGTCACAAATCAAGCCTTGGTAAATTTAAGAAAATTGAAATTTTATCAAGTATCTTTTGTGACCACAATGCCATGAGACTCGATATCAATTACAGGAAAAGATCTGTAAAAAATACAAACACATGGAGGCTAAACAATACACTACTTAATAACGAAGTGATCACTGAAGAAATCAAAGAGGAAATAAAAAAATACTTAGAAACAAATGACAATGGAGACACGACAACACAAAACCTATGGGATGCAGCAAAAGCAGTTCTAAGTGGGAAGTTTACCAATACAAAGAGGAATGTAGCAATACAAGCCCACCTTAAGAAACAGGAAACATCTCGAACAACCTAACCTTGCACCTAAAGCAATTAGAGAAAGAACAAAAAAACCCCAGAGTTAGCAGAAGGAAAGAAATCATAAAAATCAGATCAGAAATAAATGAAAAAGAAATGAAGGAAAGAATAGCAAAGATCAATAAAAGTAAAAGCTGGTTCTTTGAGAAGATAAACAAAATAGATAAACCATTAGCCAGACTCATCAAGAAAAAAAGGGAGAAGACTCAAATCAATAGAATTAGAAATGAAAAAGGAGAAGTAACAACTGACACAGCAGAAATACAAAAGATCATGAGAGATTACTACAAGCAACTCTATGCCAAAAACTGGACAACCTGGAAGAAATGGACAAATTCTTAGAAATGCACAACCTGCGAACACTGAATCGGGAAGAAATAGAAAATATGAACAGACCAATCACAAGCACTGAAATTGAAACTGTGATTTAAAATCTTCCAACAAACAAAAGCCCAGGACCAGATGGCTTCACAGGTGAAATCTATCAAACATTTAGAGAAGAGCTAACACCTATCCTTCTCAAACTCTTCCAAAATATAGCAGAGGGAGGAACACTCCCAAATTCATTCTACGAGGCCACCATCACCTTGATACCAAAACCAGACAAGGATGTCACAAAGAAAGAAAACTACAGGCCAATACCACTGATGAACATAGATGCAAAAATTCTCAACAAAATACTAGCAAACAGAATCCAACAGCACATTAAAAAGATCATACACCATGATCAAGTGGGGTTTATTCCAGGAATGCAAGGATTCTTCAATATACGCAAATCAATCAATGTGATAAACCATATTAACAAACTGAAGGAGAAAAACCATATAATCATCTCAATAGATGGAGAGAAAGCTTTTGACAAAATTCAATACCCATTTATGATAAAAACCCTGCAGAAAGTAGGCATAGAGGGAACTTTCCTCAACATAATAAAGGCCATATATGACAAACCCACAGCCAACATCATCCTCAATGGTGAAAATCTGAAAGCATTTCCACTAAGATCAGGAACAAGACAAGGTTGCCCACTCTCACCACTCTTATTCAATATAGTATTGGAAGTTTTAGCCACAGCAATCAGAGAAGAAAAGGAAACAAAAGGAATCCAATTTGGAAAAGAAGAAGTAAAGCTGTCACTGTTTGCAGATGACATGATACTATACATAGAGAATCCTAAAGATGCTACCAGAAAACTACTAGAGCTAATCAATGAATTTGGTAAAGTTGCAGGATACAAAATTAATGCACAGAAATCTCTTGCATTCCTATACACTAATGATGAAAAATCTGAAAGTGAAATCAAGAAAACACTCCCATTTACCACTGCAACAAAAAGAATAAAATATCTAGGAATAAACCTACCTAAAGAGACAAAAGACCTGTATGCAGAAAATTATAAGATACTGATGAAAGAAATTAAAGATGATACAAATAGATGGAGAGATATACCATGTTCTTGGATTGAAAGAATCAACATTGTGAAAATGACTCTACTACCCAAAGCAATCTACAGATTCAATGCAATCCCTATCAAACTACCACTGGCATTTTTCACAGAACTAGAACAAAAAATTTCACAATTTGTATGGAAACACAAAAGACCCCGAATAGCCAAAGCAATCTTGAGAACGAAAAATGGAGCTGGAGGAATCAGGCTCCCTGACTTCAGACTATACTACAAAGCTACAGTAATCCAGACAGTATGGTACTGGAACAAAAACAGAAAGATAGATCAATGGAACAGGATAGAGAGCCCAGAGATAAACCCACACACATATGGTCACCTTATCTTTGATAAAGGAGGCAGGAATGTACAGTGGAGAAAAGACAGCCTCTTCAATAAGTGGTGCTGGGAAAACTGGAGAGGTACACGTAAAAGTATGAGATTAGATCACTCCCTAACACCATACACAAAAATAAGGTCAAAATGGATTAAAGACCTAAATGTAAGGCCAGAAACTATCAAACTCTTAGAGGAAAACACAGGCAAAACACTCTATGACATAAATCACAGCAAGATCTTTTTTGACCCACCTCCTAGAGAAATGGAAATAAAAACAAAAATAAACAAATGGGACCTAATGAAACTTAAAAGCTTTTGCACAGCAAAGGAAACCATAAATAAGACCAAAAGCCAACCCTCAGAATGGGAGAAAATATTTGCAAGTGAAGCAACTGACAAAGGATTAATGTCCAAAATTTACAAGCAGCTCATGCAGCTCAATAACAAAAAAACAAACAACCCAATCCAAAAATGGGCAGAAGACCTAAATAGACATTTCTCCAAACAAGATATACAGACTGCCAACAAACACATGAAAGAATGCTCAACATCATTAATCATTAGGGAAATGCAAATCAAAACTGCAATGAGATATCATCTCACACCAGTCAGAATGGCCATCATCAAAAAATCTAGAAACAATAAATGCTGGAGGGGGTGTGGAGAAAAGGGAACACTCTTGCACTGCTGGTGGGAATGTGAATTGGTACAGCCACTATGGAGAACAGTATGGAGGTTCCTTAAAAAACTACAAATAGAACTACCATATGACCCAGCAATCCCACTACTGGGTATATAACCTGAGAAAACCATAATTCAAAAAGAGTCATATACCAAAATGTTCATTGCAGCTCTATTTACAATAGCCCGGAGATGGAAACAACCTAAGTGCCCATCATCGGATGAATGGATAAAGAAGATGTGGCATACATGTACAATGGAATATTACTCAGCCATAAAAAGAAACGAAATTGAGCTATTTGTAATGAGGTGGATAGACCTAGAGTCTGTCATACAGAGTGAAGTAAGTCAGAAAGAGAAATACAAATGCCGTATGCTAACACATATATATGGAATTTAAGAAAAAAAAAACTGTCATGAAGAACCTAGGAGTAAGACAGGAATAAAGACACAGACCTAATGGAGAACGGACTTGAGGATATGGAGAGGGGGAAGGGTGAGCTGTGACAAAGCGAGAGAGAGGCATGGACATATATACACTACCTACACAAACGTAAGGTAGATAGCTAATGGGAAACAGCCGCATAGCACAGGGATATTAGCTCGGTGCTTTGTGACCGCCTGGAGGGGTGGGATAGGGAGGGTGGGAGGGAGGGAGACGCAAGAGGGAAGAGATATGGGAACATATGTGTATGTATAGCCGATCCACTTTGTTATAAAGCAGAAACTAACACACTGTTGTAAAGCAATTATACCCCAATAAAGATGTTTAAAAAAATAAAATAAAAAACAACAACAAAAGAACCCCAAGGCCTGTTGATGAGTTGCATATGGGGGGTGAGGATGTGCCAAAGACGAGAAAATCAGAAGCCTTATAGTGACATGCTAACAGCATGAAATGAATCATTTTGTTTTTCTACTTTCCCAGCCCCCATCTTTTCCTACTGTGATACCTCTTTCTTTTCTTCCAATAATAAAGAAACATCAGGAAAATAAAAACCAGGACCAAATGGAGGCACCAGGTATAGGAGCATGAACTATTTGGCAACATGCAGCAAAAACAGGAGACTTCTTTCATCTGAATTTTGGCTTTTTGGTTCCAGTATGTGAAGAAGGAATCATAACTGGGCAGAAAGAGCACGTATAAGACAAGAAAGGAAGGAAAATTAAATAGAAATAAAATGTCTGACTAGCAATGGGGAAGCAGTTCCCACCCCTGGGTCTGGAAGGAGGGAGTAAGTAGAAGTGTCATCTGATCTCAGTGAGGAGCTGTCCACGGGCCCAGGGTTTGTGTCTCACCCTCTCTCTTTCTGTCCTCCCATTTACTGCTGGAATGTGAGCAGTCAGTCAACAAGAGGGCCTGGGGTATGCAGTCCCAAAGGGAGGGCATCCTGGGACAGTGCAGGTCAGACAAGGGCCCTGGAACCCTTGAGAATCACCAGGACACTTGACTTATTCCATCTAAAGTGTGTGTGCAGCTTATTGCCTTTATTCACATCCATTTATTTATAAATATTTGTTGAGCTTCCAAAAAAAAAAAGAAGAAATTAAATATATGAATTGATTAAATAAACAAACAAATAATTAAGTAGCCTAAGCAGTTTAAAAAAAAATTGAGTGCTTGTAAGGAATTTGGGCTGGGGGTGTAGGCATCAAGTAGAAAATAGAGGGAGCAGACCTACTGTGGCAGTAAAGGGTATGGGATGGGGCCAGGGACTGAGTGATGGGGAGAGGGAAATGTTCTGCTGATGAAGAAATGAGAGACTGTTTCTAGCCCCACCAATAAGCATTTGAGTGTGGAGAGTACCCAACCCCACAAGGATTCCATGAGACAGCACCTGTGTTCATGGACTCTGAAACATTGTAGGGAACTATAAGAAAAAACAAAAAGGTGTGATCTGAATTGAGGTTTTGTTGTTGTTGTTTTTAGTTCCAGAAAGACTGTAAAGACACATGGGAAGAAGTGGCATATGTAATCACACACTTTTAAGTGCTTCAAATTTAGTATTATCTTTTTAAAATTACACAAGACAATACTTGGTGCCATTTGGTATTTTATAAACAATCTGTCTAGAACTCTTCCATTTATATGTACATAAAATAGTATGCAGCATATCTTATGGATACAGATATTTGTTTACATGTGTACATGCCCCCACCTGTGCAGAATTACCTGATCTTACCAACTAAGGAATGTGATTATCCATCTTCCTTGTGCCTGCCCAACTGTGGTATATCTCAGGAAATCTTTCAATAGTTAAAGGAATTTTTAACTCATTCATTCAACAAGTATTTATAAAGCACCTATTATGTGTTGGGCATTATGTCAATTGCTGAGCCTACAGGGATGAAAAAATGAAGGAAGAAAACACTCATCTTCTGTTCTCATGAACTCAGAGTCTAGCCAGGAAGGAAGGCGTTGTACACATATTTATGAGTGTACTAAATCAACAGAGGCACCTGGGGGATTAGGAAGCATAAAACAGGCCAACCAAACCTAGTCAAAATATATTTCTGTATCATCAGTCATTGGCTACAGCCCGGGGTTACTCCTAGGTAATTCTGAATTTCTGTACATCGGGCAAAATTGTTTTAGTACCCCAAGGAAAGTTCTCTAATGAAGAGTTGAAGGTATGGGTTGTTGATGCAAAAGCACAGGGATCCTGGGAGAGGACACAAAGAAACCATCACAAAAGTAATTTGAGGGGATCTGAGCAGAGAGTTGACAGTGTCTGCTATAGGCGACAAACAGGATTTTGCAGCTGATGTCTTTTTATATGGGTTATACAAGTGGGGAGTCATTTTCTTTACTGATACAGGAAAAATATAGGAGAAGTAATATACTGGGGCAAAAATGTGGGTGATATGATGAATTAAGTTTCGACTGAATTTGTTATTCACCATTTTAAAGTTTAGTAAGCTGTTGGATATGTAAGTTTAAGGCTTAAAAGAGAGGTCTTATGTAGAGATATAAATTTCAGAGTTGTTCTATAAAGAGAATAATTGAAACCTGGGAGTGAATAAAATTGTCTAGGAAGGGTGAGCCAGATGAAATAAGAAGTAGGCCTAGAAAAATCCCTGAGTAATTCCAGTATTTCATGGTCAGGTAGAAGTAAAAGAAATTGCAAAGGAGATTGAGAAGGAGTAACAGAGAGTAGGATAACCAGAGGAGTTTGCCTCTGAAAAAGTTAGTAAACAGAACTTAAATGATTCTGGACTCCAAATAAAATATGGATTTAAAATTATTAATCAGATTTAGTCATAGTATATTATTTTGACCCTATTGAGCATAGTTTTGGTGGAGAGGCGGTAATGGTTAGAGGAAAGTGATGAGTAGGAGAGAAAAATATTATAATTAAAGTGGGTCAAGGAGTGAGTGAGAGGTAAGAAAATGAAAAATGAAACCCATGTTCTGATATAAATGATGCGCCGATTATAAATATGTACCATAGGGACAAATACTTGCCTCAAATGCAATCAATTTATAGGTACTCTTTAATCAGGAGTAACTAAGAGTTCCTGACCTTATGCTGGTCTTAGGCCAGGTAACATCTTCCTTTTGTTGCCTTGTTTTTATATTTTAAAATATAGCTCATGTTTCTGCATTCCATACTAGCTCACTTTCTGGAATCATTAGGAATAATGCTAACTGTACAAGTTTGTACAAGTTCCTTGCTTTTCTGATTGCAATTTTTAGCATTTTATTGCTAGACTGTCTACCTCTACATAACTGCATTGCTAACATTCACTTTTCTCACTCTTCTTATGTCTATGTATGTTCATACTTACTACTGCACAAATCCAAGTAAATGGAAACTGAAAATGGAAGCTATTCTTTCTTATATGGATTATTTTAAATACAAACATTCTCTCTTACATTGTGGAAGAACATTCCTATGAGGTAATGAAGGGTGCTGTAGATTTCTGTAACCTTGGGTGAACAACAAAAAAAAATTTTCTGAGTACAGTACAACCTGAAAAACTAATTTCTGCCAAACTCCAATGCCCTTTTTTATGGTACTTTCATGAATCGCATCACAAATATTTTCCCTGCAAAGGAATAATTTGTGCTTAAGAAAGAATGAAATTTGTCTGAACACTTTGAATCCTTGCTTATTTGGTTTTGTACTGTTTTGGCTTTGGAGAGAAGTTATTTTATGATATAATAATTAATTTTTTAAATTGAGATATAATTGACATATTAGTTTCAGGTGTATAATATAAAGATTGAATATTTGCATATCTTGTAAAGTGATCATCAACATTAGTCTACTTAACATCTATCACCACGCATGGTTATGAAAATATTTTTTCTGGTGATGAGAAATTTTAAGATCTACTTTCAAATATAAAATACAGTATTATTAATTATAATCATTTGCTGTATGTTACATCCCCATGACATCTATTTTATAACTGAAAGTTTGTGCCTTTCACCCATTTTATACTACTTCACCTTTGATTTTTAACTGTATAATGTTCTTTAATCCAGATCATATTTATGAGTTTCAATATATTTCTGTTGAGTGGTTTGCTAGCATCTTATGGTTAGCACTTAGGACAAAGAGGAAAAGAGACACCGTTGAAAGAAAGCACACCTGGGAAGCAATGGTTCAATTCAAAACCAGCCTTGAGCTCAGCAAAAGTTGAGATAGACAGCCATAGTCAGAGGTAATTTCAATAACTAGTGTTAATAATACAAAAACTTTAAATGCTATTCTTTTATACATAAAAACTGACACTGCTGAGGCATTCTTTAGTTATAAAAAGATGACACTTTTTAAACCACAAGATTTTTGAAAGGGGAATCCCTATCCTTATTCTCGGCCACACATTGTATAGTATAGTAGTATTTTTTTCTCCTTCCTCTCTTCCTCCCCCTCTCCATTTCTTTCTTCTTCCTGCCTTCCTTCTTTCATTCCCTTTCTTCCTTTCTTCCATTTTATCAACATCATCTTCTTCATTACTAGTCTGCTAATTTCTTAATATCTTTATAATATCTTAGTATAATATCCGTAAACTGAGTTTATGAGTATATGACCATGACAATACCTATGAACCTATGGTATAGGTTTCTAAAAACTGTGTAAGGGCGATAGTGATGGTAATTATAATAAAGCAATATTACAGGAGTGATGTTTTTGTTATCATGTGAAATTGAATGTTAGAAATACCATTATAGTGCTGACTTTCCAGATTTTTGGGCAGTCATGTTGATGGACATCCAAAAATGTTTATTGACTGATATCTATTCCTTCATGTGGGAGGTCAAAAACTCTTTTTGGCGAAATGTATTGAGCATTTGGGGCCGGTAGATTTGTATTGAGAATTTTCTCTGTTAGTTTAAACCAGTTATATTCTCTCTAGAAAGAACATTTGTCACAGAGTAATAATAAAATTACATAGTTGACAATTATTAAGCATTTCAATGTATCCATAGTTATTCTAAGGGCTTTTCATAACTTTCTTATTAAATATAAAAACATTACATGAATGCTTATGCAAATATATTTTTTTCTTGAAATTACAAGGGTGTATAGGAAAATTTATTCTAGGTGGGAAATGGATATGTTTACAAATTTTTAGTGTCTGTAATCATTACCCAAGACAAGCTTAAGAAAAAATAAAATTTGCTTGATCATGTCCAAGGCCTTGTTTATCCATTTTAAAAGTGTCATTATATCTCTACTCAGATTTCATTGTAGCTGCCTACAGGGCTAATTTAAGCATCAGGTGTTTGTGCAAAGTACTCACTTATTTGATAGAGCAAGAGGACTTTTTGTATTAGTAATAGGGACTGATTCATAAACTGTATTCTTGGGTTTAACTCTGGAGCTCCATGTAAACCAAGTTACCTTGATCTGACCATCTATAGAACAGAAATATTTTTATGAATGAGTTTCACAGAATGCTGTTAGGAAGTAACACAAAGATTGCTTAAATAGTAATATAAGAGTTAAAGATTCCAACCACATTTTGATTGGAATATATTGATACATTACTATGAAATTAGTAATCTCTGGCATATGGAAATTTAATCCTTCTAGAAGAATGAAATAAAGTAATCTTCAGATTTTAGTGCCTTAGCATAAAATATTCCTGCTTTTTAATATATTTTAACACTTAGTATTTAATTATTGTCTTAAAAAATTGAATCCTCTTCAAGAAACATTACCAGGGACCACTATAGCAACAATAAATTAAGTTTTAGAAGCATAGAGTTTCTTTCAAATATAACCAAGGCACAAGCAGATTTTGACATCTCCATGTTGGAAAGGCTAGATTGGACATCTAGCGTCTGCTGACCTCTTCTTGTTCTAATAATAGAACCAAAATTTTCTTTTGGGGAACCATCTATCTTTATTCTTAGTCATGTAGTTTGGGGAGGATTTATTTATTTACTTACTCATTGAAAAATTATTAATCGAGTGATTTATGTGTGCCAGGCACTATTCTAGAATCACAAAATACAAAAATGAACACCAGACAAAAAATGTCATCCCGCTTATGCAAAGACAACAAAAGTTTATAAGGTGAAAGGTGATGTTTATTGGTGCTGATGAGTAAGAGAAGCTCTTCCTCTGGATTTTAAAGTGTGGAGATGTGAACTCTGGAGCTTCCAGCAGCCCTCTCACCTCCGTTTAGGGAGCCAGCTCAATAATAAAGCCAACATAAAGAAGACAGAGCTAAAAGGATTCAGGTGAAAACAAACAAAGAAACAAAGAAACAAAATGCCTTATGGCATTTTTGAGATTCTGGATTAAGCCATGCTTGAAGTCAGAACTATTCCTGAAGTAATGTGAGCTAAAAATGTCACGTTTAGGTAATTGAAAATTAGGTTTTCTAACACTTGCAAGTGAAAGAATCTTATCTTATGTACTTAAATTCTAAGATAAAGATGAAAATATTGGTCAATATTTCCCTGTTACCGTCTAAGAATTCCTGATAAAAACTGATCTATATTAACATTATTTACATTAATGTCTATAATAACTTTTAAAATGTGTTGTGCATATACCAAAGATATAGTCAAAAGTCTACTATAGTTTCTTTCCATTTTTCAGATGTCAAAATTGAGAGAAAAGCATTCTTTTTGACTATTGATAAGGAATGGGAGCAATTAGTAAAACTAGATTTAGCCCCTCAAATTTGTAATAGATTTCTTTTTTAAATTCCTATTGGATTACACAATTTCGGATTATTCATTATAAATCTGTGGTTTGGGTTGGCAAAATTTAAAGCTCTTAAAATTAAAAAAAAAATGAATTTCTCCATATATTTACACCTAGAATAAAGCTAGACTAAAACTACACCTATTATATTGCTAACTACCTAAATTAACTACATTTATATAAACATAAATGTATTAAATCCTTAATTTCATGTTAATTTCTACAATTCTCTGGCCTGTCTGAAGTCTAAAGCTCCCCTATACTTTAGTGTCTTATCAAATTCCATTCAGATGCAAGCCAAATTTTACGAAATATTCAAGAGTATATTCTGCTTGACACACATATAAGTCTACTGTGACCTACTTAAAATTAAACATTGTACAATCTCTTCAAGCTCTCAAAGATTTTCACGATTTCTTCCCCCCTCTCAAACTGAATCATGTATTACTTTATTTATATTTGGAACTCTGCTGACCTTGATGTCTCTAATTGAAAATTGTAGACTTTGAACATTGAATTACACATAAAATGAGACCAATGGTGAAATCATGATTACAAAATTTTCTGACATACTGT
Source organism: Tursiops truncatus (assembly GCF_011762595.2). NCBI lineage: Eukaryota > Metazoa > Chordata > Mammalia > Artiodactyla > Delphinidae > Tursiops > Tursiops truncatus. The sequence goes on along the minus strand of NC_047044.1, from coordinate 89,149,770 downwards.
TGTTTCCATTTACAACATAAGGTTCATTGAATAAACGTTCTGAATGCTTACCATAATATTTGCATCTTGCTTATAACAAATTGCTAACCGGTAAGTTTATGGGGTAACATATGGGTCTCAGTTCTTTAGTTGGCGGCAGTTAAACAAATCCTACATTTTTGCACAAAAATAAATGCTTGAGAAAGAAACTACCCATTTTATGTAATCATATGTCCATTTGGATGTAGGTCAGGAAGGACTTGCTAGTGTGTTAGCAGCCATAAAAAACCTGCCCCATGCTAATTACTGTTTAGTTGCAGGGGTTGGTTCAGCTAGCTATGCATATGTTATGGCCCATATGTACAAACCTTCCCATTTGCAAAGAGGCCAGATGGGCCCTCTCAAAGCATGAACCTTCCCTGCTACATGGATTAACTATGAAAGGTTTAAACTGCTTATACTCTAGTGCCCATATTTTTTATAGTTATTAGGGACTTTTAACGCAGAAAGGACCGTATTTGTTCATGCAGATTTCTCCAAATAGGCCATCACTTTCACTTTGAAGTACACATGGAACAATCATTTTTTCACAGATTTTTTTTTAGTGGACTTTAGATTAGCTTGTTCAAACTGGACAGTATGGAAGGGAGTTATATATACTGATTATTTGTATTTATTGTATCAAATAGAATATATGCACATGGGGTTGATCTCCCTCAAACCATAATAATTTGAAATTAAATTTAATTTCTGTGAAAGGGTAAAATACTCTGATTTCTATAAAAACAAAATATATAAACTATTGTTGGATATGACTTATCTGGGAAAACATTTCAGACACTAAATTAAATAATTTTTAAACATTTTTGAAGCAAAATTTATGCTCACTACATACCATTCTGTGGCAAAATCAACGTAAGTAGTACAACTCTTGGCTTAATTCCTGCTATTATATTTGAATAAAATATATTTTCACATAAAATATTCTGAATTAATGCTCTTCAAAAATTTATATCAAACTATTATTGTTTAGTCTTCATTGATAATAAATTTGATGTTGTTATTGTAGTCATATGGCTTACTATTGACTGAATCTGAAAGCCTATAATTAAATAAAGTTAAGGGATGTCCTATACTATGTAATTATTGAAATGTCACCGTCTTCAGAATCTTTCACGCTATACCCTCAAGTTTAGGAGAAAACTGATATAATTTTTAAAAACTCTAGAGGGAAAGCAGTTAACCAAGTCAACTGTCTTATCCCAAATAGGTCACCAAGTTAAAGAAAAATAAAACTCTAAATGTAAATGCTACTTAAAATTTGTATATTTAACAAAATTGTGTCTTCAAATTTCTGAATCATTAGATATGATAGTCCACCCACTATTACTCACTAAATATTTTCATATTTGGTTCAGGAAATAAAAATCAAAATTTGTTAATTTTGACAGTTACAAAGAGCCTTATTGATGGATTCAGGATATAAAACTTACAGGTTTTGAAAAAGTATGTGAAAATACAGACATTAGAGAAATAAAGGAAAATGGAGGTGAGAGAGCTCCAAAATAAACAAATAAGATAAATTTAGAAACTACTAGTGATTGTGTAGTATCTGTTATGAGTGGAAGTACCTTTCCTGTAATGAACCATTTACCTTTTTGACATTACTTTCTATCCTTTATACAGCAAGTTTCCTATTTTTTGAGTTTTATTTTAGAAGATAGGTTAATGAAATACCTCAACCTTCCAAAACTGAATGATTTTTGCTGTAAGAAAAAAAAGAAGCAACGGCTTCATGAATCAGTTATAAAAAATTCTGAGTGTATGAAAGAACACCTCTTTTTTGTAATATTAAGAAAATTCCTATTGAGAATTGTGTTCATAAATTAGCTAAACCAGATTATGAAGTTGTCATTGTAAATTCTATGTTTTTGTATTCTTTTGATGAAGAAAAATGTCAGTTTCTTACATAATATATAATAATTTTAATGTCATAGATTTAATTTTGTCAATTCTTTAATCACTTCTGATTAAAACTGGGAAAATAGTTTAGGTTTTCTATAATTCTGTTAATCCATAGGTAACAGGAGGAACATTTTACACAAATAATTTTTGAATCATCATATTATATTATATTATCTTGGAAATAATAATAACCAGAATTCACCTAACAAAGTGTTTCTCAGCCTCAGCAGTACTGGCTTATTGGGCCACTAATTGTTGTAGGGGGTTGTCCCATTACAGGATGTTTAGAAGCATCCCTGGCCTCTAACCATTAGAGGCCAGTAGCACTTTCCCAGTTGTTATGATCAAACTATCTCCAGATATTGCCAAATGTCTCCTGGAGGGCAAAATAATTCCCAGTTGAGGACCATTGACCTAAACATGACTATTGATGAATAAAGTCTTATCTGTTTCATGTTAAAAGAGAAAAAGTCATTGATAGCAACATAATCTTAAAAAAACACTTATTTTTATAAAATATAAAACAAAATCAAGTGTATCGTCTATTTTTATAATTAAATGGGAAATAATATTAGAATTTTTGTTTGTAATACTTTCTCAAGTATGGAAATTTCTTAAATCATCAAAACTTTTGAAAGAAGTCAAATTCATCATTCTTTACTTAGAAAAGAGAAATGTAAAAATAACCACAACTTGACAATGGCAGAAATTGAAATTGTTTTTTGGCTCATGCAGGTAATATTCAAATTGTAATATATAATGGTTCTTTAAAAAACTTAATGTGATTTAAACTACATAAGCATATCCTGTGGAATCAGTAAAGGTGTATAGACAGTGGAAATCAAACAAACAAAACACAAATCATCCAGCTATATATATATATTTTTTAAGATTTTGACTCCAAGCCAATTTCACCTGGTTGCAGAAGTTGGAAAACACAATTAGCAAAGAAGTTTTTCTATGATCTGCTGTGGGGTGTGTGTGTGTTACTAATGCTAATTAAATGCAACTTAACTAGAAATAATATTTACATAGAGTGTCTGTATCATTCCTAATTACCACTGTGTGTGTTTCAAATGACACTACAACAGTATTTGATTTATAAGCAGTGACATGGAATATGAAACAAGAGGAAGAGATATTTTCTAACTTTTAAGTCTATTTTGAACCTTCCCACCCTTTCTATTAATTTCTAGACAACTTCCCATAATAAATTTATAATATCTTCAAGACTGATATCAAAGCTCAAAATGACTTATTATTTTCTGTATTTTGATTGGTGGCCTGAAGTTCATAATGGTAAAAGCAAATGAATAATTTTCTATTAGTATTTTCAGATTAGAAACTTTTCATATTTTGATTTTTGGCATTTATTTTCTAGACAGTATTTTCTTTAAAAATCTCCATCCTGATTTTCATTCAAGGTAACAATTGAAGGTCTTATCAGATGAATAACCTGCACAAAGGAACCATGAAATTGGGATCTAATATAAAGGTAACTACCAGAAACACTGGAACTAAATTAGAAATCAATAACAATAATATAACCATAAACCCCCCAAAATATGGAATTTAAACAACATACTTCTAAATAATCTAATGATCAAAAAAGAAAAAAAATATGAGGATTTAACAATACGTGAACTGAGTAATAATGTAAATACAACATATAAGAATTTTGGGGACATAGTTAAAGAATGCCAAATGGGCAAGGCATGGCTTTAAATGAAAAAAAAATTAAAATCAATTATTGAAATTCCTTCTGAAGAACTTAGAAAAGGAAGAGAAATTTAAGTGCAAATTAGGTAGAAGAAAGAAAATAATAAAGATAAGAGCAGAACTCAATGACAAAAAAATTTTTAAATAGAGGAAAATCAGTGAATCTAAAGGTAGATTCTTTGAAAAAAAATCAGTAATATTCATAAGCCTCTACATAGACTGTTCAAGAGCAAAAGAGAGAAAATACAAATTACCAATATCAGGAGAAAGAGTGGCCACCACTACAGACTCTACTAATAGTAAAATCAAAACATGGAGATATTATGAGCAAATTTGTGCCAATAAATTCAATGGTTAAGTTTCCCTTAAAGACGCAAGTTACAAAAATTGATCAAAGAAAAAACTTAGTAACTTGAAAAACTTTTTTCCAGTTAAAGGAATTGAAATTAAAGTTAAAAATCTTCTTACAAAGAAAATTCTAGATGGATTAATTGGTGAATTCCTACAAACATTTAAGAATTATTACTAATTCAATGCAAGCACTTCCAGAAAAATAGAAGAGAAGGAAATGATTTTCAACTACTTTTATGAGGCCAATATTATCCTCATATCAAATTTAGACAAAAACTTTACTAGTAAAGAAACATATAGAATCCCTCATAGGCAGAGATGTGAAAATTATTTAAAATTTAGCAAATTTAAGTCAATGATATATTTTAAAATATATAATATATATTCTGGTAATGCAAGTTTGCTTTAAAGCCCAAGAAATCAATAAATTTGATTCATCATATTAATAAAATAAAAGAGAAAATCTGAGTATTTTAAAAGCTGTAAAAAAAAGCATTTAACAAAAGTGTCTACTCATTCATAGTTAAAAATAGGAAATAAGGAAATATATACTCAGTAAAACTAGGAATATAGGAATGAAAGGAAAACACCTTTTTTTTTAAACACAAAAATTTATGTATTAACTCAACAAATTTGTATTCCATCTCAAAATTATTTGCATCACAAATATTTGTTTTTTTGTCATGCACTTTTTTTTTTTTTTTACATCTGATTAAGAATGTTATGGAAAAACTCTACCTCCATCACCTCTTCCTGGTCTCATACCTTAGTAGTGCAATAGGGTCACTGAATGTGGATGTTTCCAAAAAGGGATTATTTCCTCTTAGCTGCTTGACAAATAAAGATCAAGACAAAAGGGGTAGAAGGTTTTATGTACTTAGATTTAGAATTAGGAATTCCATTCTGATCTATCCTGGAAATGATGCAACTTTTTTTGCTCCTAACAATTCCAGGCCAGCCTGGTTAGTACGTGTGCCTCATGGCATTCCAATAGGGAGTATAGGTGATTCAAACTTAATTCTGCTTTAACCGACTTAGTTCTCTCATTGGTTTCATGTGGTCCTAGATTACAAGGACCATGTGGTTATGAACACTGCTCACTGACTTCTTCTACAGTGGCTTTTGTGGCCAAAGTGGGGGACATAATGGATCTCTATAAGTTTTATAAAAATGCTCTTCTCCCCCTTGCATCAGATCTTTTTGGATGAAATTCTGGGTGTAAGTAGGAGATGATTAGAAAAATGATGACATTAAAAATATTGTAACAGAACACAATAATTTTGTGGAGGTTGAACAACCACCAGTTGCTTAGGGAGGGGAAAGTGCATTACTGATCTTAGTTATTGAGAGCCATCCTGCAGACATCCTCATGAAGGAAAAGAACCTTGTGCAACACTGTGAAACTGCTACAAGCTTACATGAACTCATTCCTGGGTTTGCTATCATCAAGAGAAAGGTCCAACTAGAATCAGACCACCATTCCCCTTAAACTTACTAAGGAGTCTATTGGAAACTACAGGAATGGCCCGAGCTCCTACGTCTTCCTTAGAAAATACAAATGGGATGTTCTGGATGTTTTCCTTGCCTATGCTCTCAGTATTTTTTTTTGAGGTAGATGAAAGCCACCTGGCTGGTGGTGTAGACAAACAGGACAGATTAGACTGATTCCTCCCAGTTTATTCTTTGACAACTATGACAAGATTCAATTATTTGAACTGAACTGAGAATTTCAAGACTTGCCAGCCAACCAGGAGACCATATTAGAGGCATTGTTAGTCTGTGCCCCTCAATAAGGCCCACTCGGGGGAGCCTTAACAATACTCTCTTGTGCCTCTGAGATTATAGCTCTTGTATAGAATCCAGGCATGAACTTGCTTGCCTCCTAAAAACATAGGGATGGCACCTTAAAAATGGTTATAAAGTAGCTTCAGCTGTTTAAGGAAGCACCACCAATAGATCATGCAGCTCTCAAATAACTGGAAATCTTTCCAAAATGTGGTCAGTTTTGTTTACATAGGATGGGGTTAAGGTGGGGGAAGACTTCTTAGAGGGAAAACAGACTCGTTATTTATAAATATCTTTGGGGGCGTTTCCCCTGCAATGGGAGTCACAGAATTAGAAAAGATGGTATAGCATTTGTCTCTGATTTTAGTTGAAGTGATTGATGATACATCCTCAGTCATGGAAGTCATTGAAATGAGTCTTAACTTACTGGCAAGTGTTGTTATAGATGATAGAATTTTCCCAGTCTTCCTCCTTTCAGGACAAGGAAGAGTCTGTGCAACTGCTACTGCATCCTGCTATTCCTGGATGCCTTAAACCAAGTAGAAAGGTCAACAAAGAAACATAAGCAGAAAACCATGTTCCTTCCTTAGGTAGACACAGAAGTTTTATAGGATTTGGGTTGGGTCCAGGACCTTAGGAGCTATGATCATAGCTGCAGTTTGTTGAATCCCTGGATGCAGAATCCCATGGATAGAGAGGGATGACTATACAGTGCCATCTTATAGAAGGGACTTGAGCATCCCGAGATTTTGGTACCTACAGTGGGAGGTATTCCTGGAACCAATTCCCCCTGCACAGGAGGGATGACTATAGTATAGGTTGGCCGTATCCTGCTGCTAGTAGTCTATTTGAAGTACCCTTAGTTAAATAAAACAAATATACTTATTAAGCAGCTTTGGTCCATCCCTTGTCTGTCTTGGGAAATTTTTCAGAAGTTAAGATGATGTAGAATTCATGGCTGAATATTATTGGTAGACAATTCTCCAAGTCTTATGTTTCTAACATTTGTGAGCAGAGGCTCTGATAGCCATTGTTCTTTTCAATGATACACATAGAGCGAATATCCTTTGCCTTGAGGTACATTTTGATATTAATGTAGTCATTTTTCATTCCTTAAAAGCAAGATTTTCATAATAGAACTATTTTTCCAATTTTATTTTATTTTTTTATACAGCAGGTTCTTATTAGTCATCCATTTAACACACATCAGTGAACACATGTCAATCCCAATCTCTCAATTCATCACACCACCACCACCACCCCCGCCACTTTCCCCCCTTGGTGTCCATACATTTTTTCTCTATTTCTGTATCTCAATTTCTGCCCTGAAAACCAGTTCATCTGTACCATATTCTAGCTTCCACATATATGCGTTAATATACGATATTTGTTTTTCTGACTTACTTCACTGTGTATGACAGTCTCTAGATGCATCCACGTCACAACAAATGACCCAATTTTGTTCCTTTTTTATGGCTGAGTAACATTCCATTCTCTATATGTACTACATCTTCTTTATCCATTCGTCTGTCGATGGGCATTTAGGTTGCTTCCATGACCTGGCTATTGTAAATAGTGCTGCAATGAACATTGGGGTGCATGTGTCTTTTTGAATTATGGTTTTCTCTAGGTATATGCCCAGTAGTGGGATGGCTGGGTCCTATGGTAATTCTAATTTTAGTTTTTTAAGGAACCTCCATACTGTTCTCCATAGTGGCTGTATAAATTTACATTCCCACCAACAGTGCAAGAGGGTTCCATTTTCTCCACACCCTCTCCAGAATTTGTTGTTTGTAGATTTTCTGATGATGCCCATTCTAACTGGTGTGAGGTGATACCTCATTGTAGTTTTAATTTGTATTTCTCTAATAATTAGTGATGTTGAGCAGCTTTTCATGTGCTTCTTGGCAATCTGTATGTCTTCTTGGGAGAAATGTCTATTTAGGTCTTCTGCCCATTTTTGGATTGGGTTGTTTGTTTTTTTAATATTGAGCTGAATGAGCTATTTATATATTTTGGAGATTAATCCTTTGTCCGTTGATTTGTTTGCATATATTTTCTCCCATTCTGAGGGTTGTCTTTCCATCTTGTTTATGGTTTCCTTTGCTGTGCAAAAGCTTTGAAGTTTCATTAGGTCCCATCTGTTTATTGTTATTTCCATTATTCTAGGAGGTGGATCAAAGAAGATCTGGCTGTGATTTATGTCAAAGAGTGTTCTTCCTATGTTTTCCTCTAAGACTTTTATAGTGTCCGGTCTTACTTTTATGTCTCTAAACCATTTTGAGTTTATTTTTGTGTATGGTGTTAGGAAGTGTTCTAATATCATTCTTTTACATGTAACTGTCCAGTTTTCCCAGCACCACTTATTGAAGAGACTGTCTTTTCTCCATTGTATATCCTTGCCTCCTTTGTCATAGATTAGTTGACCACAGGTGTGTGGGTTTATCTCTGGGCTTTCTATCTTGTTCCATTGATCTAAATTTCTGTTTTTGTGCCACTACTATATTGTCTTGATTACTGTAGCTTTGTAGTATAGTCTGAAGTCAGGAGTCTGATTCCTCCAGCTCCGTTTTATTGCCTCAAGACTGTTTTGGCTATTTGGGGTCTTTTCTGTCTCCATACAAATTTTAAGATTTTTTGTTCTAGTTCTGTAAAAAATGCCATTGGTAATTTGATAGGGATTGCATTGAATCTGTATATTGCTTTGGGTAGTATAGTCATTTTCACAATATTGATTCTTCCAATCCAAGAGCATGGTATATCTCTCCATCTGTTGGTATCATCTTTAATTTCTTTCATCGGTGTCTTATAGTTTTCTGCATACAGGTCTTTTGTCTCCTTAGGTAGGTTTATTCCTAGGTATTTTATTCTTTTTTTGTTGCAGTGGTAAATGGGAGTGTTTCCTTAATTTCTCTTTCAGATTTTTCATCATTAGTGTATACAAATGCAAGAGATTTCTGGGCATTAATTTCGTATCCTGCAACTTTACCAAATTCATTGATTAGCTCTAGGAATTTTCTGGTGGCATCTTTAGGATTCTCTATGTATAGTATCATGTCATCTGCACACCGTGAAAGTTTTACTTCTTCTTTTCTAATTTGTATTCCTTTTATTTCTTTTTCTTCTCTGATTGCCGTGGCTAGGACTTCCAAAACTATGTTGAATAATTGTGGTAAGAGTGGACATCCTTGTCTTGTTCCTGATCATAGAGGAAATGCTTTTAGTTTTTCACCATTGAGAATGATGTTTGCTGTGGGTGTGTCATATATGGCATTTATTATGTTAAAGTTGGTTCCCTCTATGCCCACTTTCAGGAGAGCTTTTATCACAAATGGGTGTTGAAAATTCTCAAAAGCTTTTTTGCATCTATTTAGATGATCATATGGTTTTCATTCTTTAATTAGTTAATATGGTGTATCACATTGATTGATTTGCGTACATTGGAGAATCCTTGCATCCCTGGGATAAATCCCACTTTATCATGGCGTATGATCCTTTTAATGTGTTGTTGGATTCTGTTTGCTAGTATATATATATATATATATATATATTTTTTTTTTTTGCTAGTATTTCATTGAGGATTTTTGCATCTATATTCATCAGTGATATTGGTCTATAATTTTCTTTTTTTGTAGTATCTTTGTCTGGTTTTGGTATCAGGGTGATGGTGGCCTCATAGAATAAGTTTGGGAGTTTTCCTTCCTCTGCAATTTTTTGGAATAGTTTGAGAAGGATGGGTTTTAGCTCTTCTCTAAACATTTGATAGAATTCACCTGTGAAGCCATCTGGTCCTGGGCTTTTGTTTCTTGGAAGATTTTTAATCACTGTTTCAAATTCATTACTTGTGATTGGTCTGTTCATATTTTCTATTTCTTCCTGGTTGTCTTGGAAGGTTATACCTTTCTAAGAATTTGTACATTTCTTCTAGGTTGTCCATTTTATTGGCAAAGAGTTGCTTGTAGTAGTCTCTTAGGATGCTTTGTATTTCTGCGGTGTCTGTTGTAACCTTTCCCTTTTCATTTCTAATTTTATTGATTTGAGTCCTCTCCCTCTTTTTCTTGATGAGTCTAACTAATGGTTTATCAATTTTGTTTATCTTCTCAAAGAACCAGCTTTTAGTTTTATTGATCTTTGCTATTGTTTTCTTCATTTCTATTTCATTTATTTCTGCTGTGATCTTTATGATTTCTTTCCTTCTGCTAACTTTGGGTTTTGTTTGTTCTTCTTTCTCTAGTTCCTTTAAGTGTAAGTTTAGATTGTTTATTTGAGATTATCCTTGTTTCTTGAGGTAGGCTTTTACAGCTATAAACTTCCCTCTTACAACTACTTTTGCTGCATCCTATAGGTTTTGGATTGTCGTGTTTTCATTGTCATTTGTCTCTAGGTATTTTTTGATTTCCTCGTGTTTTCATTGTCATTTGTCTCTAGGTATTTTTTGATTTCCTCAGTGATATCTTGGTTAGTGTGTAACGTATTATTTAACCTCCATGTGCTTGTGGGTTTTTCCCTGTAATTGATTTCTAACCTCATAGCGTTGTGATCAGAAAAGATGCTTGATATGATTCCAATTTTCTTAAATTTACTGAGGATTGATTTGTGACCCAAGGTGTGATCTATCCTGGAGAATGTTCCATGCACACTTGAGAAGAAAGTGTAATCTGCTGTTTTTGGATGAATGTCCTGTGAATATCAATTAAATCTCTCTGGTCTATTGTGTCATTTAAAGCTTGTGTTTCCATATTACTTTTCTGTTTGGACGATCTGTCCATTGGTGTAAGTGAGTTGTTAAAGTCCCCCACTATTATTGTGTTACTGTCAATTTCCTCTTTTATAGCTGTTAGCAGTTGCCTTATGTATTGTGGTGCTCCTATGTTGGGTGCATATATAATTATAATTTTTATATCTTCTTGGATTGATCCCTTGATCATTATGTAGTGTCCTTCCTTGTGTCTTGTAACATTCTTTATTTTAAAGTCTATTTAACCTGATATGAGTATAGCTAGTCCAGCAAATGTATGTTCCTATGACCATGTTCTTAATTGTTTTGGGTTAGTATTGTAGGTCTTTTTCTTCTCTTGTGTTTCACACTTAGAGAAATTCCTTTAGCATTTGTTGTAGTGCTGCTTTGGTGGTGCTGAATTCTCTTAGTTTTTGCTTGTCTGTAAAGCTTTTGATTTCTCCATTGAATCTAAATGAGATCCTTGCCGAGTAGAGTAATCTTGGTTGTTGGTTCTTCCCTTTCATCACTTTAAGTATATAATGCCACGCCCTTCTGGCTTGTAGAGTTTCTGCTGAGAAATCAACTGTTAACCTTATGGGAGTTCCCTTGTACGTTATTTGTCATTTTTCCCTTGCTGCTTTCAATAATTTTTCTTTGTCTTTAATTTTTGTCAGTTTGATTACTATGTGTTTCAGCGTGTTTCTCCTTGGGTTTATCCTGTATGGGAATCTTTGCGCTTACTGGACTTGGGTGGCTATTTCCTTTCTCATGTTAGGGAAGTTTTCGACCATAATCTCTTCAAATATTTTCTCAGGTCCTTTCTCTCTCTCTTCTCCTTCTGGGATCCCTATAAAGTGAATGTTGTTGCATTTAATGTTGTCCCAGAGGTCTCTTGGGCTGTCTTCATTTCTTCTCATTCTTTTTTCTCTCTTCTGTTCCATGACAGTGAATTCCACCATTCTGTCTTCCAGGTCACTTATCCGTTCTTCTGCCTCAGTTATTCTGCTATTGGTTCCTTCTAGTGTAGTTTTCATTTCAGTTATTGTATTGTTCATCTCTGTTTGTTTGTTCTTTAATTCTTCTAGGTCTTTGTTAAACATTTCTTGCATCTTCTCGATCTTTGCCTCCATTCTTTTTCCAAGGTCCTGGATCAACTTCACTATCATTATTCTGAATTCTTTTTCTGGAAGGTTGCCTATTTCCACTTCATTTAGTTGTTTTTCTGGAGTTTTATCTTGTTCCTTCATCTGGTACATAGCCCTCTGCCTTTTCATCTTGTCTATCTTTCTGTGAATGTGGTTTTTGTTCCACAGGCTGCAGGATTGTAGTTCTTCTTTCTTCTGCTGTCTGTCCTCTGGTGGATGAGGCTATCTAAGAGGCTTGTGGAAGTTTCCTGATGGGAGGGACTGGTGGTGGGTAGAGCTGGCTGTTGCTCTGGTGGGTAAAATTTTAATCTGTTTGTCTGCTGATGGTTGGGTCTGGGTTCCCTCCCTGTTTGTTGTTTGGCCTGAGGTGACCCAACACTGGAGTCTACCCAGGCTCTTTGGCGGGGCTAATGGCTGACTCTTGGAGAGCTCACACCAAGGAGTATTTCCCAGAACTTCTACTGCCCGTGTCCTTGTCCTCATGGTGAGGCACAGCCCCTTCCACCCCCCCACCCCCACTTCTGCAGGTGACCCTCCAGCACTAGGAGGTAGGTCTGGTTCAGTCTCCTATGGGGTCACTGCTTTTTCCCCTGGGTGCTGATGCACACAGTGCTTTGTGTGTGCTCTCCAAGAGTGGAGTCTCTGTTTCCTCCAGTCCTGTTGAAATCTTGCAATCAAATCCCACTAGGCTTCAAAGTCTGATTCTCTAGGAATTCCTCCTCCCGTTGCCGGACGCCCAGGTTCAGAAGCCTGACGTGGGGCTCAGAACCTTCACTCCAGTGGGTGGACTTCTGTGGTATAAGTGTTCTCCAGTTTGTGAGTCACCCATCCAGCAGTTATGGGATTTGATTTTATTGTGATTGCACCCCTCCTAACATCTTATTGTGGCTTCTCCCTTGTCTTTGGATGTGAGGTATGTTTTCTGGTGAGTTCCAATGTCTTCCTGTTGATGATTGTTCAGCAGTTGTGATTCCAGTGTTCTTGAAAGAGGGAGTGAGAGCATGTCCTTCTACTCCACCACCTTGAACCAATCCATAGTAGAATATTTTCCATTCTTTACTTTTAACCTATGTCCTTAATATTCAAACTAAGTTTCTTATAGACAGCGTTTCATTGGGTCTTGCTTTTTATTCATTCTAACTATGTCTTGATTTCCATTTTTAGATATTTTATTTAATGTAATTATCAGTATGTTTTATTGAAGTATATCATCTTGCTATTTCTTATCTATTCATCTCCTCTGTTTTGGTAAATTTTTTCACTCTTTTCATTATTTACTTCAGAGTGTTAGTATTTTTAAGTATTTCATTTTATCTCCTCTATTGGTTAATTTTCTATATCTCTGTTGTTTTGTTTGTTTTATTCATGGATGCTCTTCAGATTATAATATGTACTGTTAACTTGTGAGAATCTACCTTCGAGTAATATTATACAATTTTATATATTACTTTACAGTATACTTCAGTTTTCCCATCTCATTATATATGCTGTCACTGTAATACCTTTTATAGTTTCATTTACCATAAATCCTGTAATATATCATTATTTTTTGCTTTAAACAGTTAATTTATTGTAAATAATTTAAATGAATTAAAATAAACTATTTTAATTATTATTACCATTTCCAGTATGTTTCATTTCTTTACATAAATTCAACTATTCACTAGTGTTATTTTCCTTCCACTAAAGAAATTCTATTATAACACAAGTCTGTGGGTGACTAGTTCTCTCAGCCTTTACTTGTCTAAAAAATGTTTTGTTTGCCTTCATTTTCTAAGGATATTTTAGCAGTATATATAATTTTAGATTGTCAGAATTTTCCTTTTGCTCTTTTGGTCTAACTTATATTCTGATTTGCATAATTTCTGATGAAAAGATGGCTGCCATTACATATGTATGTATACATATATATTATTTTTTCCTTTGACAGCTTTTATAATTTTTCTCTTAAACATTGGTTGTCAGCAATTTAAATATGATTTATTTTGGTATGATATTATTTCTGTTTATCCTGTGTGGGGTTTGCTGAGTTTCCTATATGAGTTTTCAAAAATGTTTGCCAATATACCTTCAAATATAATATTGTCTTCTGCCTTTTTTTCTAGGACACATATTACATGTAGTTGTAATTGCTTAAAATTGATCACAGGTCACAGAGAACCTAATTTTCTTTTCAGTTGTTTTACTCTCTGTGCTTCAGAAGTCTTTAACTTTACCTATCTTTATTTCTGGAGTGTCTAATCTGTTCTTAAGCCCATCCAGTTAATTGTTCACTTCAGATTCTGTGTTTTTCATCACAACTTAACTTTAATTTTTTGTCTTTAATTTCTCCTATTTTTAAGTCTTCTTGAAATTATTAAATGTGTTTATAATCACTATTTAAAAAAACTTGTCTGTTAATTTCATCATCTGTCATTTCTAAGTCTTCTATTGGGTGTCACAAAATGAGTACTAGTAATGGGTAACATTTTGTTGCTTCTTTTCATGTCTACTAATATTATTCATTTATATTGTGCAAAATAAATATAACATAATATTTACCATGTTAATCATTTTTATGTGTACAGTTCTGTGGTATTAAGTACATTCATATTGTTGGGCAAGAATCACCACCATCCATCTCCAGAACACTTTTTATCTTGCAGAACTGAAACTCTACACACATCAAATAAACATTAATTTCCTATTGCCCCCTCCTGCTAGTCCCTGGCAACTACCATCCTACTTTCTGTTGTCATGATTTTGACTATTCTAGTTACCTCATATAAGTGGAGTCATACAGTATTTGTCTTTCTGTGACTGGTTTATTTCACTTAGCAAAATGTCCTGAAGATTCTTCCATGTTGTAGTATATGTTAGAATTTTCTTCCTTTTATAATGCTGAATAATATTCCACTGCATGTATATACCACATTCTGCTAATTCATTTATTCATCAATGGACATGGGTTGTTTCCATGTCTTAGCTTTGTGAGTAATGAACACTGTGCTATAAATACGTGTGTACACATATTTCTATGAGACCATTTTTTCAATTATTTGTGGCATATAGCCAGAAGTAGAATTACTGAATCATATGGTAATTCTATTTTTGATATTTTGAGGAATCGCCATACTGTTTCCCATAGCAGTTGTACCATTTTATGTTCCCATTAACAGTCCACAAAGATTCTAATTTCTTTATATCCTCCTCAACACTTGTTTCTTTTCTTTGATAGTAGCCATTGTAACAAGTGTAAGATGATATCACATTGTGGTTTTGCTTTGTGTTTCCTTAATTATTAGTGATTTTGAGCATCTTCTTGTGTACTTACTGGCCATTTGTACATATTCTTTGGAGAAATATCTATTCAAGTCTTTTACCCAGTTTGAATCAGGTTGCTTGTTTTTTGTTGATGAGCTTTTTTCTTTTCTTTTTTTTTTTTTTTTTTTTTTTTAGGTACGCGGGCCTCTCACTGTTGTGGCCTCTCCCATTGCGGAGCACAGGCTCCGGACGCACAGGCTCAGTGGCCATGGCTCATGGGCCCAGCCACTCCGTGGCATGTCAGATCTTCCCAGACTCGGGCACGAACCCGTGTCCCCTGCATTGGTAAGCGGACTCTCAACAACTGCACCACCAGGGAAGCCCTTGTTGATGAGTTTTAAGAGTTATCTAAATATTCTGGATATTAATCCGTTCCCAGATACTATTTGCAAATATTTACTCCCCTTCTATATGTAGCCTTTTCACTTTATTGATAGTCTCCTTTGATAAACAAAAGTTTTCATTTTCATGAAGTTCTGTTTGTCTAATTATTTCTATTATTGCCTGCACCTTTGGTGTCATAGCCAAGGCATTATTGCCAAATCCGATGTTATGAAGATTTTTCTCTATGCTTTCTTCTAGGATTTTTATAGTTTTAGTTCTTATAGTTAGGTTTTTAATCCATATTTAGTTAATTTTTGTATATGTTATTAGGTAAAGGTCCAACTTCATTCTTTTGCATATGGATATCCAGATTTTCCAACACCATTTGTTGAAAAAATTTCCTTTCTTTATTGACATCATTGCCAAAAGTAATTCGACCGTATATGCAAGGGTATATTTCTGGGCTCTCTATACTATTCCATTAGTCTGTATGTCTGTCATTATGCCAGTACCACACTATTTTGATTGTTGTAGCTTTGTAGTAATTTTGAAATCAGGAAGTGTGAATCCTTCAACTGTGTTCTTTTTCAAGATTATTTTGGCTATTTGAAGTCCCTTGAGATCAATATAAATTTTATAATGAATTTTTCTATTTATGCAAAAATATCCTTGGGACTTTGATAGTGATTGCATTGAATCTGTAGTCCCTTTGGGTAATATTGACATCTTAATAATATTGTCTTCCAATCTTATGAACATGGTATGTCTTTCCATTTATTTATGAACTCTTTAATTTCTTACAGCAATAGCTTGCCAGTTTCATTGCACAAACCTTTTACTCCTTTGTTAATTTCTAAATGTTTTATTTATTTATTTTTGATGTTCTTATAAGTGGGGTTATTTTCTCAAATTCCTTTTTAGATTCATTTATTTCTTACAGTTTTGGAAGTTGCAAGGTCCAAGTTCAAGGTGCCCACTAATGCAGTTTCTCAGGAGAGTCCACTTCTTGGCTAGTAAATAATCACCTTGTCACTGTATTCTCACATGGCAAAGAGGGGGAGAGAGAGAGAGAGAGAAAGCACTCTGGTCTTCCTTCCTCTCCTTACAAGGACACTAATACCTTTATGGGGTCCCATCGTCATGACCTCATCTAAACACAATTACCTCCCAAAAGTCCCACTTCCAAATATCATCACAGTGAGAGTTAAGGATTCAACACATGACGTTTTATGGGACACAAACATTCAGTACATAACAACCACACTATTTTAAAAGCCATTTTAATTGTCCCATTATTTCTTGGTGTGAAATATTATGATTCCTTTATCATTTTCCTTTGTCTCATGATGTTTCATTTCCTTATGTAGTTTATTTTTTGAGTGTATCCTGTGAAGTTTTTTGTCATTTTTAATGGAAAATCTATATGCTCTGGTTAAGAAGCATCTTTCCTGGGAGGTTTCACACTTCTTTTTGTTTCTGTCTAGGCAGTATGTATCATTGTGAATTTGGATTCCACAGCAAGATGTGGACAAAGGTTGAGGGTTCTCTTTTGTTTTTCCTCATTTCTCTTTACGTTTTTATGACCACAGGAAGTTGAAAGTAATTTTTGTTTTTAATTTTCCTAGTTCTTGTTTTATCGATATGGTAGTTTTTCATAACTAGCCACTAAAGGTAAATAAATCAAATTTAACCTCCTACAGCTTATGGCATGGATTTCTTCCCCATTAGAGATTTAGAATAAACCTTTAAGGTCTATATCTGGCTTTGAAACTCCACTGAGTCATTTGACTTCAGCTTTGAGCTACTGTGTTATTAAGATTTTGAGTTCTGTTTTAGTTTCTAGAAATTTTGGGTGTAACATTATTTTGTGGTTGGTTGCTTATTTAAATAGCTTTGGTTCCATTTAATCCAATATTTCTGTTTACTGGAGAGGAGAGTCTTCCATGTTAGCTCAATTTCCCACATGAACTATAAATCTATTTTACCTCTTTAAGTCTATGTTTCTATATCTGTAAAATGGATAATTACTCCTAACTTACTGGGTGTATATGAAGGCAAATTAAATTAACGTATGTTAATCACTTAGCATATTGCCTATCAAATGATAAATATTCAGTAAAAATAGTTCAGTATAATTCTAAAAACCATACATTTAAATTATGTCATAGAAGCTACCAAAACTCAGCATTTGAAACAATTTGAAACTGTTCACTCTTTAAAGTATTCTAGTGAAATACTGAATAATTTTTCTTAATATCCAAAATGTAGAGCAAAATTCTGAGATAAATTAAAATAGTCTTTGTATTTATTTTTGTTGAATTTCTCCAATATTTTTAATGAATTTCCTGCAAGTGGCATTGTGTTTGGGGTTATTATCTGAATTTACAGTTTTGTTACAAAGATTTCATGCATAAAAGGCTTCAGTATTATGTATTCTGCTAGAAGACTTTTTGAGTAGATGTATTTTTAATTTGCTTTATATAACATTGATGTCTAATGAACGGATTTTAAAATCTTATCATTGTAAGGCAGGGGTAGTTAGGACTGAGTACAGAGGATTTGTAAATCAGAATTTCTGATATTTTTTGATGACCCAGTTTAATGGATCTATATATATATGTTATATTTCTTTTATGGATTAAGATAGTTCCAAATCATTTGAAGGATGAACATGGGAGCTTTGAGGAACATTTTTCCTTGGGGGAATTAGAGAGACACAGAGAAAGGAAGAACAAGAGAGAGGGAGAAAGAGAAAAGGTGAATCTACTGAGTTAAATTAGTAAATAATTAAGAGTGGTTAAAACAACAATGTTCACACATTTTTAATTTAAAGCCTGTTCAAACCTTTTAAAATTCTTTTGAATCTGCAATTATTTAAGCTGTGGGCTGTGCACTGAAGAGAAAGTAAAACTATAGATTTTAAGTATGTAGCTGGAGGTAATATATAAATAAAATTGATCAGTCTGGCAGAGAATTGATGCCACAATTTGTACCCAGTGGCATTTTCTCTCTTTTTCTCAACTGGCTTTAGAACATTATCAGAAAGTCAATAGGATATGCCAATATAGTGATATACTTTCAGTCATAGCCCCTTGTTCAGATTAAAACTTAGGTGCTCACATTGTGGATAATAATGGGCAGACAGCCTGATTCCATCTCACTATATGTCATCCAGAAAGGACTTGAGTCAACTTTACTGCAAATTTCTGATCCTAAGAGCCAGCCAAACCGGTAACAGAGGATGTCTGTCTCTTTGGGACAAAAAAACAGAGGGAAAGGTAATATGTACCCAGAGCTGCAGTCTGGCTTCAGACCTCTCTCTAGCAGCCTTCTGTCTCCAACTGCCTTTCCTGATGTTCTGATCAAGTTACCTTTAAAATTCACTCTTGATTTCATGCTTTGATTCTCTTTCTCTTTTAATTTATTAATGCATTTACCACCTCAGCATTACCTTTACAGCTCATTCCCTTCCAAGCTTGCTCATTCCTATAAAACTATTAGGAAAGTTTTAGTGTCCTTCATTTGTTACATAAGAATTTCATTTGAAGATTATTTATGTCACATAGCTTTTTATTCTCTAACTGCACAAAACTCTGTGAGAAGAACTCTACACCATATATTTGGTTTTCAATAAATCTGTTTAACTTATTGGCAGCATTCAGGCAGAGTATGCCTAGATTGTTCATTAATATTATCAGACGTTTTGATTCCATAAACCGTCTTACAGCATATTCTATAAAGATCCCATCTAAGCTTGGCAATATCCTACAACACATGCTGCTTACAATGAAGATGACAATTATTTCTGCAATCGACTGTGGAGGTACAACTGGTTCAGATATTTATCAGTAATCGTTCTTATAGGATTTCTTTAATTTTAGACATTAGAAAGGCAACAAGAAACTTACTTATAGAATGAAAATTAAATATCATTTACCTTGTAGTTAAGTTTTCCATAGTCTTTCATTCATTTGTACACTTCACTCAAAAATATGTGCTGCATGCCTACTGTGGACCTTGGCACTGTACTGGGTGGTAGGATGCAGCTGGAGAATGGAGACAGAGAAAGTTGGTACTATAAGTGGGACGTATATCCTAGTGCAAAATATAACCAATTAGCAAGCATAAACAAATATATAGTATATCAGAAGATGAATGCTATGGAGAATAGGATGGGAAGGGGAAAAAGTGTATGTACTGGCAGGGGATGAGGATTCAGGGTGGTCATGGAAGACTTCCCTGATTAAGTGATATTTGAGCAAAGACTTGAAGGAAGTAAAGGAGCTATTTTCCCACATGTCTACATGTGGGAAAATAGCATTCCAGGCAGAAAGAAAAACATCTGCAAGTCCCTGACATTGAGACATGTTGGCAGGTTCAAGAAAAAGCATGGACGCTAGTGTGTTGGGAGCAGACTAAACAAAGAGGAGAGTCTGAAGTTGAGTTCCTCTAAGCTGTGGATTCATATGCAAGTGATTTATTAAGAAAGTGATAAGGGGGAGGGAAAAGCAGAAAAGTTAAACATTAATGCAATTTCAGGTGAAATCCTTTCTGCAGTGTAAATTACTTTGCAGAGTTTGTACCATTTTGAGGTAAGAGACCTGGGCTTTCCAACTTCTGTAGTAGTTAGTCACTGGGCTATGGGCAGCCCTGGGCAGACTTAAACTGCCAGGCAATTCTGGATAACAGTGCTTCTGGACAAAGCAGCTTCAGGAGCCCAAGGTAGTCTCGCAAAAAATGTTGTAGGTGCCAAGCATGCAGAAACTGTAGGAATGAATATGTAGAACAAGAAGTATTATCCCAGAAGATCTGAGAGACCATGGAATAAGAATGCTTACAAATATTTAGCCACCCTTGCATTTTGCAGTAGCCCTGTGTCTGAAATGTAGTAAATGGGATGAAGAACTTGGGTCCTTAAAGTGACCATGTGGAGAAGAACTCATATATATATATATATATATATATATATATATATATAACAAATTTGAACTGTGACAATAATGAGAAAGAAATTTTTATGACACTTTTGTTATTTTGTGTATTACTTATCACAAACAAGTGTAACCTATCATATTAGCTAGTGATTTTTTACTTTAATGTATCTGTTATCAGTAAATTCCTTTGGCTATAATGAATATAAAAGACCACAGGAGACCAGTGATAAATCAGTAAGACCAGTTAGGAGGCTACTGCAATACTTCTGGAAAGAGAAACTGGTGGGACTAGAGTGATGAGATATGAAAACAGAGCCAATAGGAATTGCTTATGGATTTCAAAATTAATTCTCCTGTTTTGTTCAGTCTGAGTCTCTCTCTCTCTCTCTCTCTCTCTCTCTCTCTTTTTCTCTTCCCTACATACCCCCTCCCATCTCTACTAATCCTCTTTTGTTATAAAAGATAATTGTTCAGATTAGGTAAATTTTTTATTATCTGTCTACTCCTCAACATTCATATTTCATGAGTCCTTATTAACTCTTTGAAAGTTACTACCTCTAATACTCTTAGACATTTACTTACCAACAGGTATTGTTTTTACTCTTACATGCCCTGGCTTACTCTGATTTTTTTTCTCATCCCTCCTTTTGTTGTTAATATTTTCTACATATGCCAAGATGGT
The DNA here is from genome assembly GCF_011762595.2 of Tursiops truncatus. Classification (NCBI taxonomy): domain Eukaryota; kingdom Metazoa; phylum Chordata; class Mammalia; order Artiodactyla; family Delphinidae; genus Tursiops; species Tursiops truncatus. The sequence continues at coordinate 89,128,863 of NC_047044.1, read as the reverse complement.
GGAATACATTTTGGGTTGCTCCTTTTTAGGGAAAATTGACATCTGTCTTGGGTCCAAGTGAAAAAAAAAACAACAAAAAAATGATGCCTTCTTTAGCAATACATGTTCACCACAATCCAGTATAAGAAAATACTGAGTTGGATACCAAGAAAAGCACACACAAATATCAAAATATAAACAGAAAATAAATAGAAATATTTTTTAGAATATATTTATCTTATCTATATTAACAAAATTTTTATCATCATTTCTTTTGATTCCTTACTGAAGCAATGAACTGTATTTATTTTACTACCTTTATGTAAATATTTTAATTATCATAAGAGAAGAGGATAAACATTTTAATTTTGGTTTTCCATTTTTCTTCTCTGATTGCTTATTGGAAAATAAATATGAAGGTAAAATACATGTATGCATGTGAGTAGACATGTGAAATTTCTACCCATTAAGTCTGCAGAAAATAGCGTGTAACCTCCAGTAATGAATATGCTGTGTGTAACTGTCAATATTTTAGATTTCTTCCTTATAGAATAAAACAATTTCATTGTTTCCTCATAAGTTTTAAGTAACAAACAATGGGTTTGTATAAAAATTAGAGTTTAGACCCCACACATATCTGCATGTTTGTACACAAGTATTTAATAAGGATCCTTCTAGGAATTCCTATTGAAACCCAATCTCTCTGCACAAAGAGATAGGTTAAAATATTGAAGATGTATATTCCTGTCTACTTTCTTGGGTTTTGAGTGTGGTGCAAAGTATGCTGAGTTGACTCAATGCCTTAAACATGGGAAAGGGAAATAATTGTAAAGAATTGCTATGTTTCAGTAGATTGCAGGGATATGTACAATATTTCCTCCAAAAGAAGGAATGCATATGTGTAAGAAAGCATCAGTAAGAGAGAACATACTTACAGGTCACTAAAAAATTAATTCTGTCAGTGCTTTCTATAGAAGATCAAATGGCTTGCCACTAAAAATATTTTGTAGTTTTCTACAGTTATATTATGTCTCAGTTCTGCCTCTGGAGTGATTTCAGTCTCCAGAGTAAATGACTGAGTACATTTTACAAGATTATTGCTACCACTAGGATTGTTCCTTTGTGTTTGACATAATGAAAGGGGCATTGCCCTCAGAAAGTAACTGTGAAAATGTACTTACGTCAGTACCAAAGGTTCAGTTTTCTCTCGCATTGTTCTACCACTTTATCTAGATTCCGCCTTCACAAAGAAGGTTTCTAGGGTCAGGGACACAGACTTGGAAAACTTGGATGGGGGGAGTGGTCACAAAAGCTCTGAAGGGTGAAGTGTATGCTTAATAGGGCAAGTTGAGATGGCTGCATGCATCCATGAAGGAATGGGGAGATGGGTTCAGAACTGCACCGTGGTAGCTAAAGGCTACACAGTTAGTGAAGAAAGAGAAATGAAGCATAGTAATAATATATGGAGTGTTTTTTTATGGCCCCTGGCGGGGAGAGAGTATAGAACAAAATGAATTTTCTTAGAGAGAAACATGGTGTAACACCTGTGTGATGATGATTTGACTGTATCAGCTTCAGTTCCCCCAAAAGCTCAGTCTGATTTATTTCCAGGTGTACAGATAACCCCCCCCCCTTTTCAAAAGTTCACTTTATACCACATCTCTTTTATGAAAGACCCGCATTAGTACCTGTTTTCACTAACTGAAGAGGATTTTTGCTTTTATGAAGAAAGGTGAAAAGCAAAAGTAGCATGCAGCGTTTGTTTTGTACGGAGCTGTGGCGGCAGTGCACACCCCTAGCAGTGGAAGTGATGCCTCCAGGCTCCTTTCCAGGAAATGCACTCAGTATCAAGCTGCCATAGCTTTGAGCTGTGTCTCAATTTATTTGAGCTTTATCTCAATTTATTTTGTGCACCCCTTAGCAAGACGTATCCTAAGGTAATTGTTCCCTCTATGCCGTTTTGGCTTACAAGTATTGTAGGAATGCCCCACTTTCAAATATTGGGGGAAACCTGTATTTGGATGGTAACTCCAAAGAGCAGGGGTAAATATCATAAGAGAGAAAGGCAAGTGAAGTTTCATCGAAGTGACAAGTGTGGGCAACTGAAGCCTTGAGACCATGCTAAGAAGAGTGCAGAATGCCTTTCAAAATCGTCATCCCAAAAGATGGGACGAAGAGATAATTATTTGTCTATATGAGTTCACCACTGGTTGAAAGTAATCTCATTAGTTCTCTTATACTTCTAAGCTGTTCATATGTAGGTAAAGGGAGTGGGATGCAGAAAGCTAAGATGCCAACAGTTGATGTAAAACAATGTCAGTGAAAGTTGAGTTAAAACCTGCACAGGAGTGTCCAGGCTTGGTTGAAATTAGAGGTGAGGCCAAGATATTGGCCAGAGCAGTAGATACAGCCGATACGGTGGTGATCACAGTGGCTTATTGGTGTTTGGTGTGTAGGGTCCAGGAAACTTGAGGCCGTGATTCAACTTCTCAGAACCTCTGGCAAATGTCTTATATACCCCCTGGGGCTTTACAAAAAGTAGCTCTTTGGTGGCAGATGCATGCATCTGACCACCAATTTGTTTCTGTATATTTCTATCAAGGTTTAGAAATAGGCAAATGATTGCTTTGTGAAAATGACTCAATGTTTCATTCCAAATTAACCTTAAAGGAAGTTTGTTTATTTTTGAAGGATGTTTTCTTAAATACTCATATCTCAAGTTTCCTAAGTTTAAGGCTTGTGAATAAAGCTACTGACATTTTGTGAGAGTTAAATGACTGACTCCTGAACATTTTATAAAGCAACTATTTTCACCAAATTTTTGATATATTACTATTTAACTATAAGATTGAAATCTCAGAATAATCTCATGCCTGGGAGATTCCCATAAGAAGTTATATATTCGATGTCTCTCTAGTAGGCTACTTTGATCTTTCATGTTTCAAACTACAGTCCTTTTCTATCATTAGATTTTAAAGTTTTCAAAAATCTAGGGAGAAGGGGGTTTCTTTCTCATCCTCTCTTACATTACCTCTGGGCTGAGGAAGAAAGTGTGTAAAACAAAAGATTTTTGTCTGCCTTGAACCCAAAAGAAGTTCAAATGGAAGCCTCAAGTGCAATGACCTTAATGACTATTGCTCTTTTATCATAACTGTATGCTTAATTGTTCACAGAATATTTAGTTCAGCTGGGCACAATTTGAAACTTCAGAGGGAAGACCTCTCTCTGTAGGGTAACTTACCTTTCCCAGGGAGGGGGGTAATTCTTTTGTGCCTAAGGTTTAAGTAGATTGCAAGGGGAAAAAGCAATATTTGAGAATAATGTGTGGATGACCAAAATAGTGGTATGTAGTAAAAATAGTACCCTCTAGCTTGTCCACATGAATCTGAATAAAACTTTTCTTATTAATTAATCTGCCCAAGTCATTGCAAACCTAGTTATCAAACATATTGAAATGCCAATAAAAGATGATATTTATATAACTTTTCGACAAATTGAAGCAGTAAATACGACCATGTTATTACATTAGCACAATGTTGGATGTGTCTGTTTGTGTGTATATACATATAGGAGCCAACTACCAGCTAGCAAGAGCCTATTGTTAAGTTTTCAGAAATTTTGTGAGCTGGTTGTTAAACTCAGTCATAATAAAAAATTAAATTATATAAGATCATAATTAAATAAATTATATTAAAACAAAGGTAATTATAAAACTTGAAAATTCAACACTTCCTACATAATTTTCTACATTTTATTATTATCTGTGCTCTTGAAGTTTACTGGATATACTATGCAATGGTCTGGTACATCTCTTCTTAACTCCACCTTCAGTAATGTCAAGTTGTTAACTTAAAATAGACATGATGTGCGTACTTATACCATGGAAATAAAAGCCTAGGCTCTTGCTAAGTGAGCCTAGACTACTTTTCAGTTCTCCAGTATAAATTTGCACCCTTAGAATACTTGTGGATTATTGAACATAATTTCATATATTATGAATATAATTTCACAATTATTGCACCATTGTCTTAACTACACTTTTAATATGTGAACTCTGTGAAGACAAGGTTTATGTAAAACATTTTTAAAGTAATGATATACTTCAAATATGTAAGAAATATTATATTCATTCTTGTATCTACAATATAAATCATTTTCTTTCACCTCCTTTCCCTCTGTCCCTTCTTTTCTGCCTTCCAAAATGAAAAAAAATAAGATTCTCATTTCTAACCAAAATGAACATATTGCTGCCATCAAATGGATAGTAATACAGTTGACTCTTGAACAATGCAGGGGTTAGGGGCACCAACCCCCTGCACAGTTGAAAATGCAGGTATAACTTTTGACTCCCCTCCAAACTTAACTACTAATAGTCTACTGTTGACCAGAAGTCTTATCAGTACCATGAACAGTCAAGTAACTTATATTTTATATATTATGTGTGTTATATACTATATTCTCAAAACAAAGTAAGGTAGAGAGTAAAAAGTAAATGATATTAAGAAAATCATAAAAGAAAATACATTTACTTTACTGTACTGTGCATATCAATACTCCAAGTTTACATAATTTGTTTACAACTGAATTCTGTTAGTACCTGCATCAATATTGTCTTCTATGATACAAAACACTGTACATGTTATATGTGTTACTAACACTAGACATCAAAAATAAAAAGATAATATGAAAAAGGAATTTATTTACAGGTATCATGATTCATGTGCTGATAATGAAGAAGTAGAAATATGATTGTTTTGTGGTAGCCTAGTTTAACTGATGGCATCATGTATGATCTGTGTTTGGGTGCATACATTTGGATAAATTTTAACTTTTTATAATAGATTTGTATGTATTTTATGGTAGTAAATGATAAAATAGACTAGTATCTACATGTATTTTATGTATTCATGACATATCTAACTTTTTCTGTTTTTCAGTATTTCTAGCCTACTCAGTTTGTCTGTGAGCTTTGTCAAATTGTAGCAAATCTCCAGAAACTTTTTCAGTATATTTATTGAAAAATATCCACATAGAAGTAGACCTGCGCAGTTCAAATCCATGTTGTTCAAGGGTCGAATATACTACTGAATACCTCTGAATTAGGGTTTGGCAAACTAAAGTCTGTGGGCCAAATCTGTTTTTGTAGATAAGTTTGGTTTTGTTTATTTTTAATAGATCTTTATTGGAGTATAATTGCTTCACAATACTGTGTTAGTTTCTGTTGCACAACAACGCTAATCAGCCATATGCATATACATGTCCCCATATCCCCTCCGTCTTCAGCCTCCCTCCCATCCTCCCTATCCCAACTTCTAGGTCATTGCAAAGCACCGAGCTGATCTCCCTGTGCTATGCTGCTTCTTCCCACCAGCCAACTATTTTACATTCGGTAGTGTATGTATGTCGATGCTACTCTCACTTCGCTCCAGCTTCCCCTTCCCACCCCTTGTCCTCAAGTCCATTCTCTGTCTGCCTCTTTATTCCTGCCCTGCAACTAGCTTCATCAGTACCAATTTTTTTTTTTTTTTAGATTCCATATATATGCGTTAGCATACGGTTTTTGCTTTTCTCTTTCTGACTTACTTCACTCTGTATGACAGACTCTAGGTCCATCCACCTCACTACAAATAACTCAGTTTTGTTTCTTTTTATGGCTGAATAATATTCCATTGTATATATGTGCCACATCTTCTTTATCCATTCATCTGTCGATGGTCGTTTAGGTTGGTTCCATGTCCTGGCTATTGTAAATAGTGCTGCAATGAACATTGTGGTACATGACTCTTTTTGAATTATGGTTTTCTCAGGGTATATGCCCAGTAGTGGGAATGCAAATCAAAACTACAATGAGATATCACCTCACCTAGGTCAGAATGGCCATTATCAAAAAATCTAGAAAGAATAAATGCTGGCAAGGGTGTGGTGAAAAGGGTACCCTCCTGCACTGTTGATGGGAATGTAAATTGATACAACCACTATGAAAAACAGTTCCTTAAAAAACTAAAAATAGCACTACCATATGTAAATGAGTTTTATTGAAATAAGGTGGTACTTACTCTTTCACATGTTGTCTACAGCTGCTTTGGAGCTACAGCAGTGGCAGCCTTAGACTTGATAGCTGCAACAAAGATCTGATGGCCTACAAAGTCGAAATATCTACTATCTGACTCTTTAGAAAAATAGTTTGCTGACAACTGGTCTAAAGCAGGGTTGACGAGCTAACAACAACAAAAAAAAAAAACAATCGACTATCTCTAATATCGTGATTAGTAATATCTATGTTGGATGAAACAATAGGAAATAGGAATATTTGTACCAGGTATTTGCCATCCTTGGTTTAAAAAGGACAGCTTTTCCTTAATAATCATCAAGGGAATCAAAAAGAATACATTAGTTCTTTTCCTTTTCCTTGAATCTTTGAAAGAGCTAAGCATAATCACAAATTTTAAAATAATACAATTAGAACAAAAGTTTTCAACATAGAGGTTCAATTTGTTGTATTTCTTATGATTTCTTAACTATTTTGAGACAGAGAAAATTTTTCTCTTTACTCTTAAGTTTGAAAAAAGCATCTTTCTAGTTGCTCTTTATAAAGATACGGCCTTATAAGTTAAAGAGCCAAACATCCCTTTCCTTATTGTGTCTGTCTGCTTCCTTAATTTCACTTTCTTTTGTTCCCCCTTATCACAGAGGCAGACATCAGAAGAAAACTGAAAAGCTACATGATACAGTGGAATCAAGTATATGTTTTAAGCATCCTGCCTTTACTTCTTTAAAAACACCTAGCATACTTAGGTAATCTTGAGAATGTGGGAAAAACAAACAAACAAACAAAAAAAAAACAGCATTAAATCAGGACATAAACCCCCATTCCTCTGTTAAAGACCTCCTGATTTTTTTTTTTATTCTCCATAATATCCTTTCTGTAGCTCTCCTTCAGCATTTCTTACCTATTGACTTATTGGACTAAGTACCATATTTTATATAGAGTTTTTACTCACCTTCTGGTTTCCCTAAAGGTAGACTGCAGTTAAAAGGCATTTCTGCTTTTTTTCTAACTCAGTATACTAACCTGGACAGATTTCCATTTGTTTTTCCCATCTGTAAACTGTTACTAGACAGACTGGCAGTCAGGAGACCTGGATTTGAGAACAGGCTGTATTATTAATTCTTCATGTGACACTGACAGTTCTCTAAAATTTAGATTTCTTCATATTACAATGAGGAGGTTGGCTTACATGGCTCAATTTCTTCAGCCCTAAATCTACCCTTGCTTTGAATAATTCTCTTTATATATCTTTGTCTTTATATCCAAGTAGTTCCTGAAAGAGATACCAACCCATAGCAGCATGTGCTCTGTCAAAGGCATGGACTTTACATTGGTCAGGACTCACCTCCCCCACCAATTTATATGTAGTTTTATCTTCAACCTAACCTCCAATTTTTATCCCTCCCTCCCTCCTTCCTTCCCTCTCTCACTCTTCCTCCTTCCTTTCCTTTCCTCCCTCCCTTCCTCTCTTCCTTCCAAACACACTTTGCATCAGATATTATTTGAGAACTGCATCCCACTCGATATTTTTATCAATCAGTTCTAACTCAGGTACATAGACCTTGCAGTTTAACGGGCTTAGGTTATAAAACTAACCCACTATATTAGAGCATAACTTTTGAGAGTACTCTTAAACAAAATTAAAAAGGGTTTTCAAAAAATAAAAATCCATTACCTTTTATGTTGCCAGATTCATCTCGAGAAATGGAGGCTATGTACTTTTAGAGGCATTCTTTTTTCTATTCACTGGTCAGTTGCTATAGAGTAACGTTAGTGCATGGATTTAGATGTGATTCCACACTGCCTTGCTGTCTATCCAGAAAGGCTTTCTGGTACATTGAAGTATGCTCAAGGAACGTCATCTCAATACTTCAAGGGGTTTTTCTTTACTAAAAAGGGCAATAGGGATCAACCCAATCCACTGAATTTGCATGTTTTCTCCTCACATTGCTGAAAACATCTTTTCAAACCAGCTTCAAACTAGAGCAATTAGGTGGGTAATTGCCCTAGTGTGAACTTAGCCTTAAAAGCTTATTCTATGAAACTAGAGTAATTAGACTTACCTCTTTAGTCTCTTTTTCCTCACCTCATTGTTCTCATGCATTAGGCTAATGTTGCTGTGCTTGGGTTCACTTCAATGCAAAGGAATGGAGGCTGGGTATGGGGGAATAGAAAGGCTTAAATGGATAGGAAACCCAGCAAATAAAACTGAAACCCAGCTTGTGACAGCAATCATGAAAAACGTTTGCATTCTAATAGGGCTTGTTAAACAGCATTTTAATTAATCTGAAATTTGCAACATACCTGCTTGTCAGTATCCTTTGTAATGACTAGTTTATGTTCCTAAAATAGATATACAAAATACTTCATGTTTTGCCAGGTTATTTAGCAACGCTTTGCTATATCAAATTAATCTTAGTTGCTAACAGGATAACAGTTTTAGTTGTTTTTTCTTCTCTTTGTCATATTACAATCATTATCCAAAGGGAACATACCAGGTCAAGTGTTAACAATATGTGCAGTTGCAAAAATAAAAGTTAAGATTTGCCATCTGTTCAAAAATGATGCTATTACATTACATATTTTTCAAAAAAATTCCCTTTAATCCTAATACATTTTGATGTTTCCGTTTTTAAAGGCTATAGATATATTTTTGTGAAAAGAAAGTATACAAATAAATAATTACAATTAAAATGTTGTAGGGCAGGGCTTCCCTGGTGGCGCAGTGGTTGAGTCCGCCTGCCGATGCAGGGGACACGGGCTCGTGTCCCGGTCCGGGAAGATCCCACATGCCGCGGAGCGGCTGGGCCAGTGAGCCATGGTCGCTGAGCCTGCGCGTCCGGAGCCTGTGCTCCGCAACGGGAGAGGCCACAACAGTGAGAGGCCCGTGTACCAAAAAAAAAAAAAAAAAAAAAAAAAAAAAAGTTGTAGGGCAATACAGTGTCCCTTTTTGTCAATGTTTGAAACAGATAAATTAAAGTGTAATTTCTTGGAATGTGTTCCATGTATATAAATTTAGAGCTGGCCATGGCAAGTGTAGTCTAATACTCATTAAATATTTGTTCAGTTCAGTAGATTGTAAGATTAAAACCTACAATATTGTTTGCATATCTACATTCAAAGTGTTGATCAGAAGTGCTACATGGGCCCTGATTCTCAGGTTTTACCCCATAGACCTCCATCCTGCTCCACATTCTAGGTAAGATGCAGTGACTTTGAGACTTTGAGATTTGCTGCCCCAGTTGACTGATGGTCATATATATGTAACTGGGTCTCGTACATGTAATGGGGCCCTCTTTTTCTGCTCAGGTCTGCATGTTGCCCGTTGATTAGTCCATTCTTTTGCAGCATTGCCTTTGTTGTTCACCTGTATACATTTTTCTTTGGCAATACTAGTGATGTTGCGTGGTTTATTTCAGTTTCCACCCCTTCAAGAACTGGCCATGACATACAAAGGAAATGCTAAACAAATGTGACATTAAACCTTTATATTCAAGGGTGTCTTTTTATCTTCTTAAAAACTGGAAGTTTTGAGAGGACAGCATACGTGAGTTTAGTTTATTGATTACAGTGGAAGGAAATGTCTCAGGTCCTTTTCTTTCAGCTCTGTGTCCTGAGCTCAACCATGGCTGTACTGTTAGGGGAGGTCATCCCACTCCTGAATGAACAGGTTAGCTTTCATAGGAGGAATACATGCATTTTCCACAACCAAATTTTCCTATAATTAACAAAGCTATGAGGTAGATAGATACTGATTAAATTTCAGGCCCCTTTCTATCAACTCCAGTGGGAGTTGGCATGGGCTAGAGAAAAAAATTTGGACTATGAGGTCAGACAGATCTGAAACTTGCCTTTGCCACTTATTGGCTTCACAGGTTTGAATCACATTTTTCCCCTCTACATAATGATGTAAATAATATATTTTTCCTAAGACTGTGGTGAAGATTAAATGAGATGTTATGCAAAGCCTATTAAGTAACAGAGTAGTAATTAAATTTATCATCCTTCACATACTAGGAGCAATCCCCTGGGTGTAAAATCCCTGAAGGCCTGGACATTGTAATTTGTAGACTTGATACCGAGAAGGACCCTGTGGGGCTCCTGGGCACAAAAGCCTTTCTGTGTCCCCACTTCTTGATTACAGGAAATAGACTTCATTCAGCCTCCATGACCTTCCTTGCGTTCCAACAAGCAGGTTCAAACTGTTGCTAATTATGGAAGGGAGGAGATGCAGAGACAAGGGAGGAACAGTCAAAAGAAACAATAGTGAGGCCTTGGGGCAAGGTCCTGCCCATCAAGAGATATACATAACAATACTTTTGAGCTGTTCTTACAGATATTAAAACTCCCACCAGGTGGGAGAAATGAATGCGTATGCTGTCCACAAGCACATAGACCCCAGACTGGTTGGAACCAGAAGGTTGATGATGCCGACTCCCACTTACCTCACCACCAACCAATCAGAAGAATGTCCATGAGCAGATCATGCCCTCTTTGAACCATTACTATAAAACTTCTCACTACTCTTTCCAGGTTGAGACACACAGTTGTGAGGGCATTAGCCCTCTGTGGCTCCCTTTGCCTGGCAAAGCAGTAAAGCTATTCTTTTCTACTTCACCCAAAACTCTGTCTCCGAGATTTAATTTGGTGTTGGGGTACAGAGGCTGGATTTGGCTTCAGAATCTTTGAGGCCCATCACTGTGCCTGAAAGACAGCAAGTACTCATACATTTTGCTGAGGGAATGCATAAATGGGTGAGAAAATGACTGTATGAATAAATGCTTAGAATGCAGAAGCTTGTAAAACCCTACAGTAGGTCAATAAATACATAGAGTTTCCACTCTTCAATGTCCATTATCTACTCAATGTTTGAGCAAATAGCTACTGTCATATGGAGGTAGAGTGGAACACAAAGGTTCTGGGAAAAGGACCCAAGAAGCCTGACTCTACCACTAACCAGTTGAGAGAACTTGAAACAAACTGAAGTCTATCTAGGATTTAAATTTCTCATCCCTAAAATAAGAACTTTGGGTGAAATGATGTTTAGCATGCCACCCACCTTTCCTTTCTAGAGTTTCACGAAGTCCATCACTTTGAAGGATGCCAAAGTTTACAGTAAGAAAGTACATCAGCAACTCCAGGGGAAATGAATCCCAATTCTCCTCCCTCCTAATCTTGGCTCTCCAGTCTCAACTTCTTTCATGAACAGATTTCAGCAAACATTTTCACAAGATAAACAAACAAGTAGGAAGACAGAGACATTTTACATATGGATTTAGTTTTCAAAAAAATACTGGAAGAAATATAGTAGAATATGCTTAATTAGCACAGATTCTGAAAGAAATAAATGTGTTAATAACTCCTCTTCACTATCAGAAGGTCATACACATATATACAACCTACAAACTAGAAATTAGAGATATTTTGCCATGTAGCTCCTCTTCTGAAAAACTCTTCTAAGCTTCTAAAAAAATTTGCAGGAGATGTATATATTGAGATGTAAGTGCCCTGGTGTTCTGTTCTTATTAGAAGCTTGAGAATTATTCTGATATGTAGTGTTTTGAGCTTTAAAAAAAAAGATGTTGACTGTATGTCATGCCTCTCTTTCAGGATCTAATTACTCAATTACTCTTTCTCAGAATACTGACTTCTTGCTTTTATTTTTGGTGTATTGCTCATGTGATGATGTTACTGAGGAATCAGAGCTTCAAGGACTTTAACTTTTTCATCCAAAGTAACATAACCTAATTTAGCAGCTGTAGTAGAACAGGAAAGCAGCATGATGCCAAAAAAAAGGTTACACAGTGGGAAGTTTGTGCTGGCAAATACCGATTCACACCTGTTTTAGGCCTATCGACAACATCAGGGGGGCTATTTAAATGGACTCTGTGTGCAATTTATCCATTGTTTGGAGTCATTGAAATGAACTACATTGATTCTTCTCCTTGGCAATTATTCCAATTAAGTGGATGCACCATTTATCAGGGTGCTGATTAAGTGGGTTTAGTAGCAGGCGCCAAAGAAAGACTGTGAAGAAATCTATGAAAGTGATATTCACACTTTCTAAGGTTCCTCACACACTCACTAATGTTTAATGTTATAAAGTTTGCAACATAGAACATTCTACAGAAAAATACTGCAGAGAGTAGGGTTAAGGAGATGATTAAATGTTCCAGGTAAGTACATCAAGAATTCAACTGTCAGCACAAAGAAACGAGAATTTGGGGTTGAAACAACCTGCTGTTCTTGGTAGTGACTACTTAAATCTGAAATGTTCTAATGTAACAAGCTTTTTCTCTGAGAAAGGGTCAAATTTTCTCTAGACAACTAACTTAAATTTATTTGCAGAGTACATAAAGACTGCCTACCACAAATCAACATCACATGTTAATGATCTAAACAGAGAAAACACATTTGTTGCTACACAATTTGACATTCAGGTTGATCAGACTATTAGATTCTGTTTCATGTTAATGTTAATTTTAATTTTAAATGACACAAATTTTAGGGCTTTCCTGGTGGCATAGTGATTAAGAATCCACTTGCCAATGCAGGGGATATGGGTTCAAACCCTGGTCCTGGAAGATCCCACATGCCACGGAGCAACTAAGCCCGTGCGCCACAGTTGCTGAGCCTGCACTCTAGAGTCCGTGAGCCACAACTACTGAGCCTGCGCACCTAGAGCCCGTGCTCCACAACAAGAGAAGCCACCGCAATGAGAAGTCCATGCACTACAACAAAGAGTAGCTCCCGCTTGCCACAGCTAGAGAAAGCCCGCACACAGCAACAAAGACCCAACACAGCCAAAAATAAATAAAATAAATTTAAAAATAAATAAATAATGCAAATTTTAATTTTTATGGCAAGTATTTTAAAGGCCAAATATATTCTATCATATATCTGATTTCCCAGGATATTTCTATTGAAAATTGAACATGTAATGACACATTTCTTATAAATAAATCAATGAGTTTTTAAAAACAGCTGAGAAAATAATAGTGAATACAAATACATGGAAATTGAACTAAATTAAGAAATATAAAATAAAGATAATATTTTCAAACAAGGAGTTTAATTTGTTTGTTTTTTTTAAACTATAATATTGACTCACAACTGATTTTGACAACATATCTGAATTTTTATTGCCTTTTCTACTGGACATGAGCTATACAGTCTTTGGTAGATTAGTACTATTAAAAATTTGATAAAATGAAACATATTAAAGAACACTTTTTTAAAAAGAAATTTAGACCTCCCCCTCCAAATCTGGTTCTAAAATAGTAAACAAAAAGAAATTTGAAATACAAATAACAGCATGTTAAATAATCAATCACTTCTATGATAACCTTTAGGCCAGGTAAGTTGAAATAACAAGTCCAGGGTCACAGAGATCTAAACCTAAGCAACCATATGAAAAGATTTTAAGATTATCCTTTCTCCAATCTGCTTCCTCTGGCAACTGCCTGCTATTATTTTCTAGAAGTATATTTAGGAGCAAGTTTTCTGTTCACTGTCCAAAACTCTAAGGTGGCAAGAGTTTACCCTACTTGCAAGCTGACACGTTAGCCTGCCCAGTTTCATGGATGTTAGTAAAAGACACAAATATCCTGGGTCAGAGTCAGAGGACAACTTCCTACTCATAATAATAGCAATAGCCAGACTACCACATTTTCATACCGATTCCCTGAACCCTAATTCCTACAGGGCAGCATGAATAGAGCCAGGTAATAAATGCACTCATAAATAAGGTTAAAGAGAGAAACCTGTTTTTAGGGCACCTGAAGCTTTTATATTGGGTTGGCCAAAAAGTGCCTTTGGTTTTTATGTAAAAATAAAGGACACATTTTTCATTTTCACCAAAAACTTTATTGAACAACGTATTCACCCTTTTGTTCCACCAGTTTCTGTCATTTTTCAGGCTACTTCATAATTCTTTCTTTCCAAAACTTTTTATCTTTTTGAGCAAAGAACTGTTCCAGGTGCCTTTTACAGTTTTCCAGGGAATTGAAAATTTTTCCATGAAGAGAATTTTGTAAAGAACTTAAACAATAGAAATCCAAAGGTGCAATGTCTGGTGAATACAGTGGATGAATCAGAACTCCTCAGCCATGCTGTAACAGTTTTTGCCTGGTCACTAAAGAAACACGTGGTCTTGTATTATCCTAATGGAAGGTTATGTGTTTTCCGGTGACTAATTCTGAATGCTTTTTGTCGAATGCTGCTTTCAGTTGGTCTAATTGGGAGCAGTACTTTTTGGAATTGTTTGGTTTTCCAGAAGGAGGTCATGATAGAGGACTTCCTTCCAATCCCACCATATACACACAGGGCTACACAAAAATTCATCAATTTTTATGTCTTTTTTTAAATGTACGCTGATATGACAGCTGTCACATACAATCTAACAAAATTGTTACGAATGAAGTTAAAGACAACTGAGTGCTACTAGAGTCATTTTATGGAAAAAAACAAATGAACATTTAGGCTCACCCAATAGTAGACAGCAAATATGCCTGATTATTGCCCCAGAGGCAGATGTTGTTGCAGTCTTCCATGGTTGTTCACTATACAATTACACCTGAAACATAGTCAAGAGGAAAGGGCAGTCAGTGTCTTTGCTCATAACATTTGCAGAAACACAAGGAACACATAATTGTCGCTCAACATTCACTATTGCAAATGAAAGCAAGTGACTTGGTTACAGGCAAAATCTTTAATCTTGTCTAATTTGTTACTTTTGAAAAATTATATGCAATCATCAGGATTCTCATTATCAATGCATTATTTGTTGTACATCTTAGAATAAGTACTCACATAGAGTATGCCAGAGCTTAATAATTGGAAATTGCTGTCATGGGACACATGCTATGCTTTTCTGTGGACCCTTTCATATGCAAAGTTGACTTCCATCCCTGGAGATTGAGTAAATTGTAACATGTATGAGAATCCTTGAGTTTAATACCATGTTTAGATAGCAATCATTTCCTTTTTCACAAGAGTTGATTTAATGAGTTTTATCACACCTGTCAATCAGTTCCAACCACTAGCCAATTAGGTAGCAAGCTAATGTACCAAAATCAAAAGAAAATAATGATCAACTTGACTTGACTGACTTGATTTTACTCTCTTCACTTTCATTGAAAATGTTTTAGGCATTATAATTAGCCAAATAACCAACCTCACCATAGTTCCCTCTATGGAAATAATTAGGGGCCACCATGGAAAGGATGATGAGCTAAAAAGAACATGGATTTTTGGAGAAAGACTGACCAAAATTTGATTCCCAGCTCTGACAAGTAGTTGCATAATGTTAGGTAATATATTACAGAATTATCTGAGATTAATTTTCCTCAATCAGAACAACTGGAGGATGCTACAAAAATATTTAAAGAATATTTGTAAAGCACCTGACACTTTGATAGCTAACAGCTAAGTTTCTCTAATTTTTATTTCTTTGTCTATGAGATGGTTTCGACACCTTAATTCACTCATGATCTACCTGTTTTCTACCTATTATTATAAGTATCCAGTCTTTTTGCTTTGGTTTTTACCTTTCTATAAATTTGTTTTATGCTACTTTGGTAATTCACATACATGGAACCAATTTGCTTCTTGAAAATCTTGCAACTTATTTGTCACACAACAAACCCAGAACTGTGAATAAATGTGATTGATGATGAGAGAAACCCCGAAGGAGAAGGGAAAAGAACTTTAAAGCCAGAAAATAGAACTAAAATTACATAGAAAGAACAAAGAAAGAGCAAAAAAGTGAGAATAGAAATGAGAAAAATGAGAAGAGAGGAAGAGGTAGACCTCCCCAGAGAACAGAGCATAGAGGTTGTATAGAGGAAATGACACTGGACTAAAATCTTGTCTTGGATCCCATTTTTCCCCAAGTGATCCTGCAAGGATCTTCTCAATTTAAAGGAACAAAGTGTGGGTGATATTAGAGGGCCTCCTAAGATCATTTTTAAGACTAAATAACTTCATGATTTTTAAAAACGTGTATTACCACTGGAGTCTTAAGAGCAAAATCTGAAACACAGTGGAAGGAAAAGGTTTACAACATTTGAGCACCCATAAACTATATCATTGCTGGAATTTACAGCTTAACTAAGAAGTTTGTCAGTTACAGTGCTAATAAGGCAGGTGTATTTTCAATTTAAAGGGACACTACTCAAAGCATATTTATCAGCTTGAATAAGAATTATCCAAGCACCTATGACAGCTTGCCAGATAGCTAGAGCAAACTTCAAGGAAAGTACTTGGTAAAATACATATTCAAGACCATTGCAGCCATCACAGAAGTTCTTAGATCAAATCATAGCTCAACGGAGATTTCTGTTGGATAGTTAATTGAGAAAGCAATTTAAGTGATTATTCAGTAGATTTACAAATATGACTAAATACAGAACAGGAACTATAAATACTTGGGGAAATAAGGTGGATAATAAAGAAATCAGTAAGTAAAATTATCTGGTAATGATTATATACAGTACTATTTCCTTTTCTGAAAGCTAAAAGTTACAGAATTAAAAATCAGATCAAAAAAGATTACATCATTTATGTAGATTGACATTTTTCTCCCAAATTTCAACTGAATAGGAGTTTTAAGACTCATTAAATTGAAAGGGAAGATTTAAAATTTTAATTTTTAAAACGCAAATCTGAGTGCTTATAGTGTGTCATACATTATCATCACTTGAATGTTGAGAAACAGATTTTTGTCTGTTTCATTCTATATTCTAGAATTAATTCATGCTATATTCTCAGTGTCTGGAATTGTACACATAATAGAAGTTTGTAAACTTTGCTAAATGAATAATTTATAAAAATCTTATGAAATTTATTAATACTCATTTTATAGCAAAGAAAACTGAGATACAGAAAGCTTAAGTAATTTGTTGAACATTATTCTGTAATTAATTGCAAAGTTGCAATTTGGATTTAGATTTCTCTTGCTCCAAAGTATTTTCTCTTTTCTTTATACATGGGGATCTTCTGAGAAACTTAGCTTGCAAAAGTACTGATAACAAAAATAAATATCACATCATATACTAAACATCTCATGCACTGGGTACTGTGTTAAGTGTTTTGCATGAATTAATTTATTTAATCTTTATGGTAAGCATGTGAAATAGTGCTATCTTGGTTAAGAATTCAGGATCTAGAACCAGGCAGCCTGGATCCAAATGCTGGCTTTTCTACTTACTATCCATGAGACTTCTGGTGAGTTATTTAAATTCTTCATACTTTAGTTTCCTCATAGTGAAGCTATAAAGGATTACATTAGTCAAAATATGTAGAAAACATGATATAGTATCTGACATTTGGTAATAAATTTTAGTTTATGCTTGAGGATGTTGAGGTGCAGATAAATTGATTTCCTTTGAAGTTTGGGGATGCAACTAATAAAGAATGGATAACATATTTTTTTTTTCTGCCTGAATTCTGACACAATTGAGAAGTAACAATAAAAAGTATAGGGTGATTTGGCATCTTTCATAAAATCTAAGATAATGTGTTAAACTTCATGCCAATTTCAGAGTGATGTCATCAAGATGGTGACATAGGTTACTCCTGACTTTAGTCCCTCAAAAGACTAACTAGCAACTATCCATAGACAAGACATCATTGTGAAAATTCCAGAATCTGGGGTGAGGTTGAAATACCTCCCTGGACTACAGATACTCATAGAAGGGTAAGAGGAGATGCCACATTTTGAGTGCATTGCCCCACCAGTCTGACACAGTGCCTGACACCAAGAGGACCCCCTGGGGCCTGTGGTTTCTCCAATGGGGAATAAAAGAAACCCAAGGAGGATATCCAGCTTCCCCAATATTGCAGGAGGTTTTCCAGGAGGCCCTCTTGGGTCTCTGCTCATGAAGATCATTGGGGAAATCTGCTGGGCTTGACCACTGAGGATCAAATAGAAACAAAGAAATGGGGCGGGCCTTATAGCAACCAGTGCTCAGATCTTGACAGATTGCATGCTTCTTCACATCTGCACCCCAGTGAAAATGCCAGCCAGCAGTTCTGCCCATCTGCTGGTGGTCTTGTCTGGCCAGGGAACTCAGTGGGCAGTTCTGCCTGACTTGGAGTCCTCAGCCAAAGAGTTTACCAGCCTTGGAGACTGTTCTATGGCCCTGCTCAGGCATGGAAGCAAATTTGCAGCCCCACCGAAATGCCCAGTATAGCCTCCAGTGCTGTCCAAC
Organism: Tursiops truncatus; assembly: GCF_011762595.2. Taxonomy (NCBI): domain Eukaryota; kingdom Metazoa; phylum Chordata; class Mammalia; order Artiodactyla; family Delphinidae; genus Tursiops; species Tursiops truncatus. Next base: position 89,110,623 of record NC_047044.1, on the reverse strand, counting down.
CAGGAAGCCTGATCTGAGAATCCAGGCAGCCACTGAGCCCATACTATAGTTGCACATGGGCAGGAAGCCAAGGGGCACTCCTATCCATCTTTTAGGTATAACCTCTGGTCCTGCCAAATCAAGGAACCCGAAGAATGACCCTGGGAACCCAGCCTCTAGTACCTCCCAGTGAGAGCCCAGCCTACAGCCCCACCTGCCACAGAGACCAGCCTACTGTCCCATCCCACAACAGAGCCCAGACCATGACCTTACCTGATTGCTGAATGCAGCTTCCCACCGGTGGGATCCAGTGGCAGGGATCCCGGCCAGTGACCCCATCCAAATATTTAGCATAGCCTGAGGTCCCATTCCATGAGGGAACCTGGATAGTGGCCCTTCCCAGCTAAGGAGCACAGCCTCTTAACACCACCAACTGCAGGAAACAAAGGATCTTCCTCACCAAAGAGACCAGCCAGTGACTTTGCCCAACAGTGGAGCAGTGCCAGTGGTGCACAGGATCACAAAGCCCAGCCTGCAACTGTACCCGTCTTCAGGCTACAGCAATGTTACAACTGATGCCACAGGAATAAAAAGGATCATACAAGACTACTATGAACAAATATACAGCAACACATTAGATAACCTAGGATAAATAAATTTCTAGAAACATATAATCTACTAAGACTGGATCATGAAGAAACAGAAAATCTGAATAGACTAACGAGTAAGAGATTGAATCAGTAATCAGAAACCTCCCAAAACAGAAAATCCAAAAACCAGATGGTTTCACTGGTGAATCCTATAAAACATTTAAAAAAGAATTAATACTAATTCTTCTCAAACCCTTCCAAAACTTTGAAGAGTAGGGAACACTTCCAAACTCATTTTATGAGGCTAGCATAATCTTCATACCAAAGCTAGAAAAGGACACTACAATAAAAGGAAACTATAGGCCAATATCCCTAATGAATATAGATGCAACGATTCTCAAGAAAATAGTAGCAAACCAAACTCAACAGTACATTAAAAAGATCATACATCATGACAAAGTAGGTTTCATCCCTGGAATGCTGGGATAGTTCAACATATAGAAAGCAGTACATGTGATACACCACATCAACAGAATAAAAGATAAAAATCATCTGATTATCTCAATGGATGCAGAAAAATTATTTGACAAATTCAACATTTTTCATAATAAAACTATCAATAAATTCAGTACAGAAGAAACATACCTCAACATAATAAAGGCCATTTATGACAAGCCTACAGCTAATGTCATACAGAATGGCAAAAATTTAAAAGCTTTCCTCTAAAATCAAGGAAAACACAAGGGTGCACACTAATGTCACTACTCCTATGCAAAATAGTACTAGAAGTCCTAACCAGAGCAGTCAGGCAAGTAAAATAAATAAAAGGTATTAAAATCAGAAAGGAAGAAGTAAAGTTGTTTTTGCTTGAAGGTGTCTTAATCTTATATATAGAAAATCCTAAAGACTCCACCAAAAAGCTGTTAGAACTAATAGATGAATTCAATAAATTTGCAGGATACAAACTCAACATACAAAGTCAATTTCATTTCTACATAATAAAAATGAGTTGTCTGAAAAAGAAATAAAGAAAACAGTCCCATTCATAATAACATCAAAAACAATGAAATATTTAGGAATAAGGAGGTAAATTTCAAGGGACCTAAAATATCTAAAACAATCTTCAAAAGAGACATATAATGTATTTCAGGACTCACATTTCCTGATTTCAAAACTTAGCACAAAGCCACAATAATTAAAACAGTGTGGTAATGACATAATGACAGACAAAGACTAATGAAATAAAAAAGAGATTCCAGAAATAAACCTTCATATATATGGTCAAGTTATTTTTGACCAGACCATTCAATGAGGAAAGTACAGTCTTTTCAATAAATGATACTGGGAAAACTGGCTATCCACATACAAAGGATGAAATTAGATGCTTACCTAACATTAAATATACAAATAAATGTAAAATGGAACAAAGGTCTAAATGTAAGACCTAAAACTGTAAAGCAGTTTGAAGAAAACATAGGGCAAAATCTTCATGACATTGAACTTGGCAATGATTTTTTGTGTATGATACCAAAAGCATAGTCAAAAAAGGAAAAATATGTATATTGGCCTTCATGGAAATTTAAAATTTTTATGCATCAAAAGAAAATACTGACTGGGTGAAAAGGCAACCCACTGAATGGGAGAAAAATCTGGAAATCATTTATTTGACAAGGAATTAATCCAGGATATATAGACAACTTGGGTTTTAAAGAAAAGCAATATAGAAAATTTAGGGCATTTAGAGTTTGAGCGGCCAGCATTCTAATGGGAATGAAAATCATTAAAATCAGGCATACTTTTGTCCTGTTTTATCCTTTCTGGATATTTGCTGATTCACAATATGAAACACAGAGGTCTAGGAGAAATTAGTGACCTAAAATTTGTAGTAGTCTCACTGATCTAGGGGGAAAAAAACTGAAATTTAGGATCATCAAGGTACATAGGATTTGAGACACCAAGATCCCAGAAAGAAAACACATTGAAATGTTGCCTGCATTCTATATGCAATTGTTTCATATGGCACTTGCTGGCTTCTCAGATAAACATAGGTAAGTCAAAATGCATGAGCAAGAATGCTGAGCATGGAAAGTGGCAAGTTAAATGGAAAAACTCAATAGTCTCACAGTGCTTGGAGACAAAAATTGGAGACTGGGATTTTCCAAGGTGTTGTAGCCCTAGTAAACGCTTCTAGTTGAGAAAGTAGAAAGAACATGCCTAAAAATAAGAACAAATTTGAGACACACCAGCCTCAATTGTTTCAGTATGCTCTGTTAATTTGTTACATAATGTCCAAAAGAAACAAATTATTTGTTGGGGAATACCACACATATGTAGCCTTATCATTTTTATATAAAATGATTACCATTCAAAAAAGATGACTAGGCTTGGCAAGAAACAGGATAAAAGCAAAAGAAAAACTAAACAATTCAAAAAAGAATGAAATAATACCATTTGCAGCAACATGGATGGACCTAGAGATTATATACTAAGTGAAGTAAGTCAGAAAGAGAAAGACAAATACCATATATCACATATATGTGGAGTCTAAAAAAGATGATACAAATGAATTTATGTACAAAACAGAAATAGACCCACAGACATAGAAGACAAACTTATGGTTACCAAAGGGGAAAGGGGTTGGAGAGAGATAAATTAGGAGTTTGGGATTAACAGATATACATTACTATATATAAAATAGATAAACAATAAGGACCTATTATATAGCGCAGGGAACTATACTCAATGTTTTGTAATAAGCTATAAGGGAAAAGAATCTGAAAAGAAATAAATACATATGTACCTACAACTGAATCACTTTGCTGTACATGTGAAACTAACACAACACTGTACAGCAACTACACTTCAATTTAAAAAAAAAAGAAAAGAAGCAGATAAATCAGATATTGGTTTTTAAAATCACTCTAATTAATATGTTTAATACAATAAATTAAAATAAAGAGAATCTCATCAGAATCTTAAATCTATACAAAGAAGACACAGGCCTGGCAGGACATTTTTGGTCTTGTTCAAAATGTCCAGAAGACACTTCATCCACAAAAAGGTCCTTGAGGGCTTCCCTGGTGGTGCAGTGGTTGAGAGTCCACCTGCCGATGCAGGGGACACGGGTTTGTGCCCCGGTCCAGGAAGATCTCACAGCGGAGTGGCTAAGCCCGTGAGCCATGGCTGCTGAGCCTGCGTGTCCGGAGCCTGTGCTCCGCAACAGGAGAGGCCACAACAGTGAGAGGCCCGCGTACCGCAAAAAAAAAAAAAAAAAGGTCCTTAAAATTTAGCCCTGCTCAAAATGTCCATGAGCATGTTTGCTCCATGTTGAAAGGTTTTAGACAGGACCAAATTTCTGCCAATCAGACAAAGGTAATGCAAAATTGTATCCTTTTTGTTTGTAAAAATAAAATAAACTTTAAAATTTAGTAAACAGATTTAGCAACAGATTTGACACAGCAAAACAATGGTTATTGAATTGAAAGATGAATCAATTAATGTATCCTGGAAAATCATAGGTGAAAAAAATTGGAAAATACTAAAAAGAAGATAAATGACAAATAGGACATGATAACATTATTGAATATACCATGGGATTTCAGTTCTATTGGGAAAGACATAGCAAAATGGGGGCAAGAAACAATATTTCAACAGAAATTGACTAAAAAGTTTTCAAACTGATAAAAGATATCAAGTATGATGAATGCAAAGAAACATACCCATAGGCACAGAATAGCAAACTGACTACTAACCCCAGAGATAAAAAGATCAATGAAAAACAGAGAAAGAGATGCATAATATTTTTAGAGAAGCAGCAATATGATGGAGACCAGATTTTTCAAGAAAAAGATAATTTTAGTGAAAGTACAACTTTAACATTCTGGTAAAATAACTGCCAACAAAAATCCACTTTGGGGTTTTTATCTTCAAAAAAGAAAGGTGAAAAATGTTCTCATGCAAATAAAATTGGTACAGATATAATTAGTTGCCCTCAGGCCCAAACTAAAAGAAATGCTAACGAAAATTATTCAAGAGATTTAAAACTACATATATCAGTCAATAGGTTAAGTAGAAATAAACCTAATTCAAATAAACTCAGTTATCTAAATAGAGACAATATTTGTAAGACTTAAAAAAAAAACGGACCACAATATCTGCTGTTAAAAAAAGGTAAACCATCAATATAAAGACACTGAAAGTTTAGAAGAATGGGAAAAATATATCATGCAAAAACTAACCAAAAGGGTACATCAATAGTCTATTTAGACATGAATTTAAAGAATGTATAGAAGATCTCAAAAATATATTAAAATGTTGAGTACATGAGTGGACATGTACTCAAGGAGCTCAGAAATGCTATAAAACAAGTCTAAATAAATTTCAAAGAACTGAAATAATGCAGAGAACTTTTTCTAAACACAATTGTATTAATTTAGAAATCAACAGCAAACTAATACATAGATATTTTTCAAACATTTCAAGTAAGGAATAGGTTACAAAAGAAATCAAAAGAAAAATTAGAAAATATTTTAAACTGAATGAAAATAAAGTCATAAGGTATTAAAATGTGTGGGATGCAACTAAAACAGCAGTGAGAAGCAAAGTTAAAAGTTCAAATGTTTCAGGGCTTCCCTGGTGGCACAGTGGTTGAGAGTCCGCCTGCCGAGGCAGGGGACATGGGTTTGTGCCCCGGTCTGGGAAGATCCCACAGGCCGTGGAGCGGCTAGGCCCTGAGCCTGCACGTCCGGAGCCTGTGCTCTGCAACGGGAGAGGCCACGACAGTGAGAGGCCCGTGTACCGCAAAAAAAAAAAAAAAAAAGTACAAATGTTTCTACTAACAAAGTCAATGATTCCAGTTTTTAACCTTAAGAAGTTACAAAAAGAATTCCCTGGTGGTCCAGTGGTTAGGGGTCCATGCTTCCACTGCAGGGGGCATGGGTTGGATCCCTGGTTGGGAAATTAAGATTCCACATGCTGCGCAGTGTAGCACCACACACCCCCCCAAAAAAAAAGAAAGAAAGAAATTACAAAATAAGTAAAAATTAAAGTCATTAAAGAGAAAAAATGATGAAAATAAATTAGAAATTGAAGAAACAGTAGTCAACACATTCAAAAATTGGTTCTTTGAAAAGAGTAATAAAACTGATAAGCAGCTAGTACAACTGATCAAGAAGAGACTGAAAGAACAAATTAATAATAAAAGAATTGAGAAAGACATTACTATAGATCCTATAGATTTCACAGGAAAAATAAATGAATACTATGAAAAAGTATATGCCAACACTTTTGATAAGTTAGAAAAAATAGGTAAGTTAAAAACACAATTAGCTAAACACAGAAGAAATAAAAATTTAATTAGTGCTGTGTCTACTTAAAAAATTGAGACCATATTAAGAAACTCTTTAACAAATAGAACTCCAGGTTTAATCATTTCAATAATGACTTCTATCAATGAGGAAGAAATAAGTATTTTCAGAATAAAGAAGAAAAGGGAATAAAAATCAGATTATTTAGGTAACCAGCATAACCTCATACTAAACTCTGTCTAAAGTATTACAAGAAAAAAATAGTTTATACCAATATCACTCATAAGCATAGGTAAAAATATCCTTACCAAAATACAGTCTACTCTCATTATTTACAGGTTCCATATTTGTGAATTTGCCTACTGGCTAAAACTTATTTGTAACTTCAGATCAATATGTGAAGTGCTTTCTAGGTTATTTGCAGACATGCATATGCACAGAGCAGCCAAAAATTGAGTCACCAGAAGAGCATGTTCCCAGATGATGTCAAATAAGGTGGCATTCTGCCTTCTTGTTTTAGCTTTCATACTTAAAAAACTGTCCTTTTCACAGTTCATTTAATGCTATGTTTTTCACATTCGTGTGCTTTTTGTTGGTGATTTTGCTGTTTAAAATAGCCCACAAGTGTAGTGCTGAATTGCTGTCTATGTTCTTAAGTGAAAGGAAGCTGTGATATGCCCTCAGGAGAAAAATCAAATGTTAGATAAGCTTTGTTCAAGCATAAGTTATAGTACTTTAGCCATGAATTCTATGTAAATTAATCAACAATATATATTGAATAAGGTGTCTTTGAATAGAAAAACATAGAAAACAAGGTTAGGTATTGATTAGTTGAGGAAATATTGGGACCAGAGGCTTGCAGAAGCCTAACTTTTGTCCTTCCCTAAATGCAGTGGTTCCATATTTACTAACTCAATGTTTGTGGTGACTTTACAGAACAAAAATACCACAAATAATGAGAATCAACTGTATTGGCAAATCAAAGCCAACAATATAAGTAAAAAGCTAATACAACATGACAATAAGAGTTCTTACCAGGAATGCAAAGTTGGTTTCATACTGGAAAAATAAATGTAATTTACCACATTATCAGAATAAAGGAGAAAAAAATGATCATCCATCAATAAATAAGAAAAACATTTGAAAAATTCAAAATATAATTAAAATTCAGCAAACTAGGAGTGAAAGATAACTTCCTCAACCCATCAAAGGTATTTGTGTATGTATTTACATATGCATGAATACATATAAAAATACATACGTACATATTTTAAATTGTGATACTAATTCAAAGTCGGCAGCCTAATTTCTCCCCCATGAAATAAGCAAGATTTCAGGCTACCAGGAAGATAAACAAGAAGGATTTTTTTTTATAAAATTGCATGAATGTTAAAAAATTAAACAACTTTAACCTAAAGTGTTATAAAAACCTAATACTGGGAATTCCTGGGCGGTCTAGTGGTTACAACTCTGTGCTTACGTTGCAGGGGTGACAGTTTTGATCCCTGGTTGGGGAACTAAGATACTGCAAGCCATGCAGCACAGCCAAAAAATTTTTTAAATAAAAAATAAATAAAAAATACAAAACTAATACTTATGCCTGTTGGTCATCTGCAGTTCCTCTTTGAAAAAAGGTCGATTCAGTTCTTCTGTCCATTTTTCAGTTGCATTTTTTTTTGATGTTGAGTTGTATGAGCTGTTTATATGTATTGAATATTAATCCCTTATCAGTCATATCATTTGCAAATATTCTCTCATTCAGTAGATTGTCTTTTTTATTTTGTCAATGATTTCCTTTGTTGTGCAAAAGATTTTAAGTTTAATTAGGTCCCATTTGCTTATTTTTGCTTTTATTTCCTTTACTTTAGGAGACAGATAAAAAAAAATATTACTGAGATTTAAGTCAAAGAGTGTTCTACCTATGTTTTCCTCTAGGAGTTTTATACTATTCCATCTTACATTTAGGTCTTTAATCTATTTTGAGTTTATTTTTGTGTATGGTGTTAGAGAATGTTCTAATTTCATTATTTTACATGTAGCTGTCCAGTTTTCCCAGGACAGCTTATTGAAGAGACTATCTTTTCTCCATTTTATATTCTTGCCTCCTTTGTCATAGATTAATTGACCGTAAGTGTATGGGTTTATTTCTGGACTCTCTATCTTGTTCCGTTGATCTATTGTGTCTGTTTCTGTGCCAGTACCATGTCTTTTTGATTACTGTAGTTTTGTAGTATTCTCTGAAGTCAGGGAGCATGATTCTTCCAGCTCTGTTCTTTCTCAAGATTGTTTTGGCTATTTGGGGTCTTTTGGGTTTTCATACAAAGTTTTAAATTATTTATTCTAGTTCTGTGAAAATGCCATTGGTATTTTGATACAGATTGCATTGAATCTGTAGATTACCTTAGGTAGTATAATCATTCAAAAAATGAAAATCAAAACTGAAATGAGATATTATCTCACACCTGTCAGAATTATTATCATCAAAAAGAACACAAATAACAAATTTTGGTGAGGATGTAGAGAAAAGGGAACACTCATACATTGTTGGTGGGAATGTAAATTGGTGCAGCCATTTTGGAAAACAGTGTGGAGGTTTCCCAAAAAACTAAAAATATAACTACCATATGACCTAGCAATTCCACTCCTGGGTATATATCTGAAAAAAACAAAAACACTAATTCTAAAAGATACAAGCACCCTATATTCATAACAGCCTTATTTACAATTGCCAAGATATGGAAGCAACCTAAGTGTCCATCAACAGATGAGTGGATAAAGAAGATGTGGTATACCTATATACAATGGAATACCACTCAGCCAAAAAGAAAGGAACAAAATTTTGTCATTTGCATTCACATGGATGGACTTGGAGGGCATTATTCTAAGTGAAATAAGTCAGACAGAGAAAGACAAATACTATATAATATCACTTACATGTGGATTATTTGTAAACCCCTCTATCTGTAGAAATAGATAATGACATATGCGCTATTATAAGCATGGTTAATGCTGCCAAAAAGAGAGTTTAACCTCCAGTTCTCAGCTGGATTCCCTTTAAAGTTGGAGACAGCTGATGCTTCATATAATGACTCTTCACTTTTCTTACTTGTTTCCATTTCAGCAGTTACCATTTTTGTCCTGGCCCTCATAACTTCACACATGGATTATTTCAACAAACATCTAGCTGTTCTCCTTCAATTCAGTTTCATGACAATCCATTCTTCAGAGTGCTTATAAAATTAATCTTCCTGAAACACTGTTTCATCACATCTCTTTCCTGTTCCAGAATGATGTGGTTCCTGCTTTCTTGCTGAGTCAAACATAAGGATTCTCTACTTTCTCCTTTTAAATTCTGCTCTTATCAGCCTGATACATCTTTATGGACCTTTAACATAGTCATGTAATCTTCTGGCTCTCCATATGACATGGCTGCTCCGTGTCTGTGATTTTCAACTCTTTCATTCTTTCTTTCTATAGGGCTCCCTCTTCTTTCAACCATATCTCATTTCTTCCTCCAAGAGTAACTTCATATTCACGTTTTCCAAATCCTCTTTTTACTTATTTCCCATTTGTCACCTTCTAGTAGATGTTTACTCTTAATTTACACTTAAAATTCACTAATGGTTACATATTTGCAAGTTAAACTTCACTGTTCCTCATGAGGAAGGATATGTATATATACTTAAGATTCTTGCAAATAGTAACATGGGTTCTAATTCTCTCGTGTGCTTTTAGGATTCATAACACAATGCACTATGTGAAGAAAATATTTGGCCTATGTAATACTTTACTTATACAGGAGTATTATGGTTTATTTTCATTCCACCATTTTAGAAGGAGACAGCTTATGAAGATGTATACATAATATGGTAAGAGAGCATAAACTGTATGTACCTGAGAAAAATAGAGTCAAGAAAGAACTTCTGACCAAAAGAAATGTATTGCTGAAGTCCTATAAACTTCATCAGAGCAGACCTCAAGTGTGGTTGCAGGCTTTCTGGCAGTCAACAAGTAGAAGGACTCCTTCACAGAAGCGAACTGTTTTCTTAGGAGTAGCATATCTAACTAGTATTCCTTATATTATAACCAGCCATATTCATAAGTTTAAAACTATTTTTAGACCAATAAATTTAGGCTTTTTCTACAATTTAACTTTTGAACCGTGAAACGGAGCCAACTAAGACAGAAAAGTAGTAAAAGAATTGGAAAAAAATATTGGAGCAGAACTCCCTAATTTTCCAGGCGTTCATACTGGAAGCCGACCAAGTGCTTATATAAAAAGTGAACAAAATAGTTCAACGTTGAGTTGACCCTAAGGAAGAATGATCCAATGAACAATTATCTTTGTAATTTTAAAGGTAAGAGAGACTTGTAGGAAAAGGGGAACTTATTTTTAACCTATTGCTTCGTATTCACTCAACTTGCATGACCTTTTCTTTTAGATTATGAAACAGGCCCAGTGTTCTTTGCTAGATATAGCAGAAACTGTCTACATATTATACATTGCTCCTTTTTCCTTTAGAGAATCTCTATTATGTTCAGAAAGCCAATATAACAGCTAAAAATACTTCCTTCCCAAACTTTTTTCCAGTTGGGATAAGATATATGGCACAATCCTAATTAGACGTAAGATGAGAATTTCTGGGAGAGTTTTCACTTTGCTGATAAAGGTACTGCTCCTTGTGTTCCTCTTTTTTCTTCATGCCTGAAATGTAGCCATGATGTCTGGAGGAGAAGCAGTCCCTGACAGCCTCAAGACCACAGGAATAAAGATGAAGGCCTACATCTGTATATTGGAGGATAAAGAGAGAAAGGACATATCTCTACGGCAATTGTTGAGCCACTGCCCGAGTCCAGAAATACCTTCCTACCTCTGGGCCTCAATGTTTAAGATTTAGGTTTGAATTGTGAAAGTGCCTTAGCCGAATATGCAAATGGTTGAAAGTGAGGTGAGGTTGAATAGAAATCAGAGACCAAGAAGTATGGAGACAGTGTCTTGACTTGACTGTAGGGCTGACATTTGACGTTTAAGCCAGCGGTCCATTATCTAGTGCCTAAAGTGCCACAGTCATTGGAAACCAAGGGAGCTGCTCATGACAGGTAAGGCATAATTTACATCATAATCAGGTGAGGGGCTGCAGTGTTTCTAACTGATCGGAATTCCAGCCAGAAACTCAATATATGTGCAGTAGCTATTCTTATTGCAGAAGATTGGTAAAATTAGATAAAATCTTTAAGTTCAAATTCCCCTCAAGCTGGGATTCAAAGCAGAACTTCCTACTGGATAAATGAACTACTAAAAGTAAGATGAGGCAAACAACTTCATAATCAGTCTACACAGTGGATACTGAGAGAAAAAAACTCATCATATTCTGTATATAATTTGAAGCTATAGTCCATTGAATTCCTGAAAATTGGGTGTGAAGTATGAGAGAAAGAAAAGTCAGGCATGACTTTTCAGTGGAAGGCTTTTGGCTGAGCCACTGAAGGATGGAAGTACCATCAAGTGTACTGAGGAGATTTGAGGAGGAGCAGTTTTAGAAGGAATATCTGTTAAAGTTTGGACATGTACAATTTAAAATGTTTATTGGACATCCATCTGGAAATATTAAGTAGATTTTTAAATATGTGACTATACCTTTTAGGAGAGAATTCTAGGCAGGAGATACAAGTTTGAGAGTAGTCAGCAAATAGATAATAGGTAAAGTCAAGAGACTAACCAGACAAGCTAATAAATGGTGGATCCTGGATTAGAATTTAGTAAGGTCTAAGCAAAGATGTGAAGGCAGTGTCTTCAGTGAGTGGATCTGAAGAAGTCAGGGCTACTATTTAATGATAAAGCCATTTGAACTTCTTGCCTGAAAGGGAGGGCAGAGATGGTGTGGGGTGATTTTGTAACGAGAGGCTTGCTGTCATAAGGGAAATAGAGGAATCATCTCTTACCTGGAATTCAGGTTTTCCTGGATCAGGGAAATGATTGAGGTTATGTGTTAACAGGGACTAGCTGAGGAAAGTAGATCAGAAAATAGTATCTCAATGGACTTCAAGGATAAGGAGAGCCAGAAGCACAAGTACTGATCTAGTGATTCCGAGAGCTCAGGAGAGCAATAGGATAAGTGAGTAAACAAGAGAGAAAAAGAATGTTATCAGAATTTATTATATTTAGTAATTTTTGTATGTAGTAAACTTATTTATTGTTGTGTATCTGATCACTTGGAAGTTTTTGTGTGTATGAATATGGTGTTTGTATTTCAGCAGGATCTCACTCAAGATGCTGTGTTGTCTTGTATATTTTCTTCTTTTTGAATGTGAGCTATGATCTCTGCAACTTTATGTTTTGAGAAGTTTTGGGGTCTGAGTGAAAGGTGAGTTTCTCCCATGAAGATCTGCATTACTTCTACTAGGTACTGGAAGCAGTAACAATCCTAAAAGAAGACTAATAAATATGGAGCTTAAGGGACTTTTGGAATCAGAAAAGAAAAGGTGAGTTGGTATTAGAATCTCTTATGAGGGTTGGTGTGTGGTGGTGCCTTTTTAGCAGATTTTTCTTTTCCTCCTGTTGGCTCCAAAGTCAGGATAAGAAGGTTTCCTTGTAGCTTTCTGTGGGGAAAATTCACCCTCTTATTTCCCACCATGCTATTTGCAGTACCAGTGGTCTGGGACCATACCCATGTGAAGGGACGTCTCTAGTCTTTGTTTGGAAGCTGGCTGTCACTGGCTTCCATTTGTTTTTAATGCAAAACTGGCTTCAGTTCTCTGGATTCCTGCTTCCCACTCAGTTTTGTCTTCTACTTCTTCTTTTTTTCCTAACTTGATGCTCTTAAATATTATTATTATTTTAAAATTATGCATTATGTGTAGGTTGTTTTGTAAAGGACTGTAGTTGAGAAGCCCATAGACTACTTGTCAGGCCCTTTGTTTTCTAAAGAAGATATTGCTGGGCCCACTATCTTTACAAGGCTAGACACTGGACATGTAATTGAATTACTTGTCCATACAATTAAAATAAGCTTTTACAGTACAGACTTCAAGATTCTGACTCATGTGATAGATACTAACTTAGGTAATGGATATGATATTGTTCACTTCTAACTTATTCATTATGGGATGTATTCAAAGTAACTGGGGTTTAATCTTGACTGTACTATTTGTCACATTCCCAAAGTTAACAGGAGAGTGCTCTATAACTCATCCCTATTCTCAGCAAAGTACTATGGCTTTAATAAGGGCAATTTCATCATTAAATATAAAATTGGCATGAAATGGTAGAGTAGTCTCAGTAACTTGTTTCTGTGATAGAAAACAGACATGTACTCTGGGACTATACATCTGGCACGCTCAGTGATAAATTAAATTTTTGTTTTTAATTGTCTCAATACCCATCATTAACAACTGTTTTGAGGCTAAAAGAATGTAACTTTTTTTCAAATTTATAGTTTTCTTCCTCAACTTTTGAGTAAATGTTTTCTGTCTCATTAACTTATCTCATGTATCTCTATGTGAGAAGAGATTACCTAAATATTTGTATACTGTGTTTTGGTATCTTTCTATAGATGAGTACATAAATGACTTAAGATGTATAGAAATACAAAAAGTTAGGAAATAAATGTTATGCTTATTTTTCTTTACCTTATTTTTCAGGTCCTTTCTGTCTTTGCAGATCATCAGAACAATTGGTAGTAAAGCTGGTGGGTCAGTGTAGACAGCTATTATCTCATTCATTAACACCAAAACTGGTATGGACTGCCCTGCCACTGGACCATACTCCTTTTAATATTTTATGTCCATTTTCTACCCATTCTACCCATGGGTAGAATTCCTTGCTTAGGAACTTTAATTGTTCTTCTGGTTATAATACCATGTTTGGAGAGAATATACTTTTCTATGCAAAGCTGATTATCAAGAATTTTTTTTTCTTTGCCATGGCTGCAGTCCAGCGTGCCTGCCTAGACAACATTAAGTATTGAACAATAGTTAGAAAAATAAATGGAAATATAATGTATTGACCAATGTCATGCTAAGCCAGGAGAAGTTTTTTCTTTGCATTGATCTGAGAAATTTAACATTTGGATTATGATGTAGCCTTTGACTTTTGGCTCTAAGCTCACAGAGTAAATTCATCTTCTATTTAAGGGGCATTCAAACTGGTGTTTGACCCACTTTAGAGCTGGCCACCAGGTGGCAGATATAACCGTTCTCATGTTAATAGCTGAACAAAATTGGATCTAATTTCTTTAACCATATGTTGACACCAGAGAGCTACTAGTGTTAAAATCTTGGAATATCATTTAGCTTTACTTTGGTTTTTGTGTGTGGATGTGCATAAAACCAGATATTTGGAACATTCGTGCCATCTGCACACTTCATATTGTTATTTTAATGTACATATTCAAGTTTCAAAAGGGGATTTTTTTTTTTTAATCATGCTAGGTTGCTGATTAGTTGATGAGTTAGAGCGAAACCAAACTTGTGCATGTCTATTTTGACTACTGGGTAAACCAGAAAATCAAGAGTGAAGAGGGCCTCAAATGGAGAGGAGTTCAAGGGCATAGCTGAGGGAGAGAGAAAGGACGACAAAATTTTCCATAAATTGGTTCTCCCATCTTTAGTAACAGCCAGTTTTCTCAAACATGAAAATCGTTTCCAAGAAGCAACTTTACTGCTTTTGCTCACAATTAGAGAAAAGGAGGCAGTGGTGTCCAAATGATGCTTGACAGCCTGGGTAACAAGCACCAACCATCTGTGCTATTGCAGCTCTGTTTGTATTTTTAATGTTTACACATACAGCAAAGATAATTAAAAATAACTATAATTAAAAATGATTACAACAAATTACTTTTCCCTCAACAGTAATATGTGTCTGTAACTTATAAGTTACTTACTAAAGTAACCTTTATGGAGTCTAACAAGAAAACGACGCAATTCCTGCCTCGTTTCTCAAAGTTTAGAGACTTGAGGGAGGGGAGATCTTCCCAACCATGAAACTATTTGGCTCAGAGTACTTCGCAAACTATTGATAATATAGGAATTACTACTGTATCAATAATACAAGAAAATTATTTTTTCTGCGAAGGAAAGACTAAATGTAGTTTCTTTCCCTAAAAACCTAAAGTTAAATGACTAGGAAGGGATTAAAAAAAACAAACTTACCCCCTTGCATAGTCCTTCATTAAAACTATTTTTTCAAGGTGTCATATGAAATATGGAGAGACCATTCCCATCAGGAACAATACTCTTCTCTGCCTTGTCAAGAATCTTGGAGTCTTTCAATATCCTCCAATTACCTTTTCTAAAGAAGATGCTGGTTAATAATGTAAGTTGAAGAGTCTTTCCAGGGAAAGAGTAGGGAAGTTGACATAATCTTTACAGAAAGGTTTGAAATTTAGCCAGGAAGTACAGGTTAAGGGTGTGATCCTTGGAACTAGACCATCTGGATACTAATTCCACGTCCTGCATTTTCTAGGGATGGGCTAATGTCATTTGTGCCTCAGTTTTCTCATCTACACCATGTGGGTTATAACATATCTCAAATAATAGTGGCAACGATAGAGTGAATTAACACACATAATGCTTGAAGCAATACATGTACACAGTAAATTTAATAGTAACAAATATTAATAACTACTTATATTTATAGTTGGCCATCCGTGAGAGGTCTATGACTATGCCTTTAAGTTTTTATGCCCTTCAAACCACTGGCAATTGCTAAGTTCCCTGCATCCTATTTATGTTTGCTAAAGGAGACTCTGTAGCTATAGAATAGTTTAAATTAGGGAACAGGGTATTCACATCTATTGGATTTTGTTTTGAGGATTTCAAGGGGAGTCAGAATGAAATTGTAAGACAAATTAGCATTTGAGGATATTAATAATATTTTAATTATTAATTTTTCAGCTTTATTGGGGTATGATTGACAAATAAAAATTGTATATATTTAAGGTGTTCAATGTGATGATTTGAGATACATATGCATTATGAAATGATTACCATAATCAAGCTAATTACATGTCTCTTACCTCACATTGTTACTATTTTGAGTGTGTGTGTGTGTGAAGAATACTTAAGATCTACTCTCAGCAAATTTCAAACACACAATATATTATTATTAACTCTAGCCTCCATGCTGTACATTATGTCTCCAGAATTTATTCATCTTATAACTGAAAGTTTATGCCCTTTGACTAACACTTCATTGCCCCACCCAACCCTCAGCCCCTGGTACCACCACTCTACTCTCTGTTTCTAAAAGTTTGACTCTTTAGATTCCACATGTAGTGAGATCATATAGTATTTGTCTTTCTGTGTCTGGCTTATTTAACTTAGCATAATGTTCTCCAGATTCATCCATGTTGTCACAAAGAGCAGCATTTCCCATTTCTTCACAAACTGGCCAATTCTTGTTATCTTTTCTCTTTTTGATAGTAGCCATTCTAACAGGTGGACGTGACATCTCATTGTGGTTTGGTTTGCATTTCCCTGATGATTAGTGAAATTGAACACATTTTTCTGTATACAAATGAATAAAAATGGCATTTGTATGTCGTATTTTGAGAAATGTCTATTCAAGTACTTTGCCCATTTTAAAATCAGACTATTTCTTTTCTTGCTATTGAGTTGAGTTCCTTATATGTTTTGGAAATTAACCCCTTACGGGTTATATGATTTGCAAGTGTTTTCTCTCATTTCATAGATTGTCCCATCACTCTGCTGATTGTTTCCTTTCCAATACAGAAGCTGTTTAGTTTAATGCAATCTTGTCATTTTTTACTTTCATTGCCTGTGTTTCTGAGATCATATTTTAAAAACGATTGCCCAGACTAATGTCAAGAAACTCGTTTCCTATATTTTCTTCTAATAAAGTAAGTTGAATAATATTTTAAAATCAGTGTCTTATTAGGGCACTAATGGGCCTGAGGATGTTGTAGATGAGGAGAAAATCTGCTTCTCATTTTAGGAAATATCATACTATAGATTACCTTGGCTCAAGTTACCTCTTTTTGTGTAGATCACTTCTGCTTCTGTAAGCATTTCTTGGAATTTACAGAGAGAATCTCCCACATGCTCAGGAAGTCTGCTTCTAGGATATTCATACTGTGGTGCCTGACAATGGCCATCATATTCCTGCCAGGACCAGGAGGAACTGTCTTTCTCTGCTGTTGCTCTACAGTCCCCACCAGGCATAACAATTTGTTATTGGAAACAGATCTGACCCTTCAGGATACCAAAATTATGTTTGTACCTCAACCTAGAACCAAGACATAATCTAGAGGCTGATGACATTTTCAAGTAACAGCAACTCCATTTTTCTCAGAGTTCCTATTCTTTCCAATAGCTAAAGGTTTCTTATCTACCTATTCAAATTCAGCAGGGCAATTCCTGTTTTTCTTAAGGATACATTCTTTCCTGGGAAGCTAGCTTGATGTTCAGCTTCCTTCGCAAATAGGCTTCTGCCAGACTGTTTGCAAAGCATGCCCATATATGTCCAAATTCCAGTAGAAGTCATACTTAAATGCCTTTCCAGAAGCCTTCTTAATCTCTATAAATCAGTTTCCTTTAGATCAGACACACCAGTCCATGAAAGATGCCCAGAGAACATCTAACATTTAAGTAGCATTGTATTGATTTTTTTTACTAGAGAAATAGGAAATATTATTGTATGTATATATAAGGGTTATTTAGGTGTCTTCTGAAGGTCCTGCTGCCTCCCAGTGTTCCTTGGTGATAAACTGCGATACCCCATCAATCTCCTCCTCAGAAGACAGTCTCTCCATTGCCCCAGCCACCATGTTCCCCAGACAGCCAAGAGGGCAGCACAGCTGTTGACCTTGTTCAGGGTCAACAGGAACAGGATCAGCAGCAGAGTGACACAGCTGAAGGCCAGCACCACAGCCAGCAAGTCCTTCAGTGTCTTACAGGAGGCTTTAAACCAAGATACTGGTGGCTTCTTGAACTTCAGCAGCTCCATGACCACCATGTCTATGTTCCCTTCCCCAGGGAACTCACGGTGACTTTAGGGTAGAAAGAACTTTTAAAACATATTTTGGTTACAGATACTCTGCCTTTACTATTTTTTGAATAATGCAAACTCAAGCAACTTCACAAAAAGATTCTACAGTAGTCCTTCCTTATCAGTGGCTTCCTTTTTCACAATTTCAGTTATCCACGTCAACTGTGATTCAAATATTAAATGGAAAGTTCCAGAAATAAACAACTCATAAGTTTTAAATTGCATGCTATTCTGAGCAGCATGATGAAATCTTGTGCCATCCTGCTCCATCTCCCTGGAGGTGAATCATCCCCTTGTCCAGCATATCCTGCCAGTTAGTCACTTAGTAGACATCTGGGTTATCAGAGCGGCAGTTTCAGCATTGTAGTACTTGTGTTTAAGTAACCCTTATTTTACTTAATAATGACTCCAAAGCACAAGAGTAGTGATGCTGGCAATTCAGATATGCGAAAAGCTGTAAAGTGCTTACTTTAAGTGAAAAAGTGAAAGTTTTTAACTTAATAAGAAAAAATATTTATATGCTAAGGTTGCTAAGAACTACCATAAGAACAAATTTCAATTCATGAAACTGTGAAGAAGGAAAAAGAAATTCATGCTAGTTTTGCTGACATACCTCAAATTGCAAAAATTATGGTCATAGTGCATGATAAATGGTTAGTTAAGATGGAAAAAGCATTAAATTTGTACACTAAGATGTTTCGAGAGAGAGAGGGAGAAAGTGACCACATTCACATAACTTTTATTAAAGTGTATTGTTATAATTGTTTTATTTTTATTACTATTGTTGTTAATCTTTTACTATTGTAGCTATTAATCTCTGTGTCTAATTTATAAATTAAACTTTATCATAGGTATGTATCTATAAGAAAAACCATAGCATAATGGATTTGGTACTATCCATAGTTTTCCTGTGTCTATGGGGCATCTTGGAACATATCTCCTGAGGATAAGAAGGGACCACTGTAATTCAATTAAATTCAGGTAATCCCTGATAGTTTACCTTTCTTCTTTTTATCTTCTATTGAGCAACTCTTTCTCTTCTCTTTTCCTTGTCTCCTTGCTATATTCCTTGTTGCTCTCAAGCATGACTCTTTTTATGGGAAAATATGTTAGAATACTAGTTGAGAATGATTTTTCTTAGAATTATGTAAGTCAGAATAATGCCTGAAGCTTCATTTTTAGTAAGTTGTAGTGTTTGGTTTTTAAAAAAATTAAAAAGAGAAAATAAACTCCTCTCTCTCTCTCTTTATATATATATATATATATATATATATATATAATAGAGTACATGTATTTAATGTATTTTCATCAAACGGATTTCATGTGTGTGTGCTTAACATCCTCCTAATTCTCTTAGGTTACATGTGAGCCCAAATGTTTTCACATTTGATACCACTGGTGAAATAATGGGATACAGCAAAGTGAAATAGTGGATTTAATATTTATTAGTGTGTAATGCTATGAGCTAAGTGGTAAACATTTGGGTCTGTTCTCTTATTTTCCCCAAGGGATTAATTTGGAGAGGAATGGTGGGAGGATCCTGCTATCACTGGTTCACAGATACCTAAGCATGATGACTTTCATTTTAAGGTAAATATGGGGAAAAAATGGCATAGATTACCACAGGAATATGGACAATTTGTAGATGATCATTTCATTTTACAAGAAAATAAAAATAACGGGTTGAGAAATTATGCATATTATATGTTTACAACACATTCATAGTAATTAAATGTTGCTTATTACAACATTAATGATTGAATAAGATTAAAATAAAATATCTAGCTTTAACATATTAAATTATTTAATCCTTATATTATTAGGGAAGTATTATGGTAAGAAGAATATTATGATATTACAGAAATAGAAAGTAAATAAATAAAGTTAGAAGAGCAATTCATGAGTGCCATGGACACAAAACCATACCAAATATTTATGTTGTGAGATTCCTGTCCACAAAGGCTAAGGCAAACCTGGCCAAAGCCAAGTTTTGTACCAAGAGCTCAATTATGCTGCTTTGTTTCTGAGAGTACTTCAAAGTGGGCAAGTCTGAACAGCAGTTGGCAAATCCAGGCTGAGGAGTGCCAAGGGCAGTACCCAAGAACTAAAGTTCTACATCAGGGCTAAGAGGCTTGTATTTTGAAACAACATGAGTTGAGTCAACATGAAGGAGCAGCCACTGAAGAGTGCAGAGTCATGAACAACTTTGAGATTCTAAGAACTTATTTGCAGTGTTATTGATTCCTGACCTGTTGTCAGAGAAACTATAATCAAGGATCAACATGATGTTGGAAAGCTATGGATGACTAGATACCACTCTCAGGGTAAAATTGGTTGGTAAAACATTTTTT
This sequence comes from Tursiops truncatus, assembly GCF_011762595.2. Lineage (NCBI taxonomy): Eukaryota > Metazoa > Chordata > Mammalia > Artiodactyla > Delphinidae > Tursiops > Tursiops truncatus. The sequence goes on along the minus strand of NC_047044.1, from coordinate 89,090,390 downwards.
AGTGAGAATTCATTCAACAGAGCAATTATTAAGTACCAAGTATGTACCAAAAACTATAGAATGAATTGCAGATACAACAGTGACTAACATATGGTCCTTGCTCACACCTGGAAATGAGAAATTGTAATGCACTTGTTGAACGCTCCAGTGAGGATTAGTAGAAGGTGCTGTGGGAGCACAAGGATTATCACTGCACTTGGTCTCAGTTGGTCAGGGAAGACTTTCCAGATGAATAATGTCAAGACAGACCTTAAAATTGCATAAGAATTATCTAGATAATGGGAGAAGTCAGGGTGGACCCTGTACAAAGGCTTACAGTTTAGTGTTCAAGGAATATGAATCATAGGGGGCTAAAGCAAGTGTGGAAAGATAGATTCTGGGATCTCGGCTCTCCTTTTCATATTTTTGGGTGGGGGGAGTTGGTCAAGTAATACTGTTGAATTTATAAGACACAGAAAGTTTCTTCCATTAACATTTTTTCATGGGTAAAGAGCAGTATTTTTCATTAGTTGCTTGTATAATTAGAAGAAGCAGCACACACATCACCTGCTTATAAACATGTTTTAAGTACACACAGGAAAAGCTTTTCTGGTAAAGGATGGAGCTTACCTTGGAGAAGCACTTTTCGTTTGTTCTGTTGAACTACATTACACTTGGCTCATCCTGGATTCTTTAGACCAATGGACATTATGAACTTTTAGGAACTTTGTAATGGAATTTGTATCCTAAGAATGATCATTACAGGACTCTGCCACCTTTAGTAGAAAGTGAAAATTTGGATTTAGTAAAAATATAACACATAGTACCAACTTATCTACAAATATTTTAAAAATTTTCATCAGAAAGTGATTGCAAACCTAGGATTGATCATAAGGGATGTTGACTCAAGATTGACAGATATATAAAAGCAAACCCAAACTTAATCTACCAATTTTTTTTCTCCTTGACCAGATTTCAAGTGGAATGTGTTAACAAATCATGTTTAAAAAAATAATAAACAAAAATTCTATTTAAAATAATGTGTTTAGTGTGAAAAATGACAATATGGTAGAATGTAGAATGTAAAATAAATCTAGATTAATGAATAAAGGACAAAAGAATGTAAAGAATCACATGAAAGAGAGAATGGAAGAAAGTAACTCAGCTTCATTTTTTATTTTTCTAAATATTTGTTCTCTTACATCTCTCAGAAATTAAAAAAAATTTTTTTCATGTAGGAAATCTATAGATTTTAATGATAATCTGTGCTGTCTTTATTGTAACAAGACAATGTGCATATCTTGTAGAAGCGGTAGGATTTGATGTCATCTTTCATGTGACTGGGGGAAAGAGATCTGCACAGAAAACAGTAGTTGTCACAAGTAACACAGATTATGACTTAATAGAGATGTTTCCTCAATTTTTGTCCTACGACAAAAGATCTCTGGGATTAAAAATTATATCACGATAAATGGTAATATTTGCCTATCTTTCCGAATGCAGCTTTGCTTTCAAGAGCAGTTTAATTCAGTCTGGTGAAGAGCTTGCCCCCAGTACTGACAAGAAGGTGAAGAGCCCTCCAGTATTCAGGCCACAGGAATAAGTTTTCATTAAGCACCTACTTTAACATGAAACTTAAAGATAACTCTGGTATGGAAATTTTAAAATTTCCCTTTAATCATTTATTTATGTATTCTGGAAATTGGAGATAAAGTTGATTTAAGGCAAAAGGTGATGGAATAAATTAGAATTCCAAAGTTAGCAAATTACATGTATAAATGTGTGTATATGTGTATATATATATATAATATATGTACTCTTTTGAACACAAATTTTGTTTTCATTTTTAATATAAACATGTCTGTTTATAAAATCATGGAAGGGATTTTTTTTAAAACAAACCATAGTAGAACTTACATAATCAGAAAAATGTTAAAATTCAAAGTATTCTTTCTGGGAATTCATACGTTCATCCTAAATATGCTGCTATTTTTCAAACCACATTTAGAATCACTCTTTTGAGATTTTTTTAAAAATTGCTATTTTACAAGCCACACAGTAAAATTCATCTCTGTGTATCATAATTAAGTGACACATTTTAGAAACCAAATACCCTATTATCCAGCTTTATCTCTCTGTCTATCTTCATGTTTAATTTTGGCTATGAAATATTTTTCATTGCTGCTAAGCAAGAAAAATCAAAAACACAGTCAAAAGATTAAGATTTAGCTCTAGGGAGGATATATTTTTTTTTACTTGCCATTCATGCAAGATCTTAGTTCCCTCACCAGGGATCAAACCCATGCCCCGCTGGCAGTGGAAGCGTGGAGTCCTAACCACTGGACTGCCAGGAAATTCCCTCTAGGGAGGATATCCTTGGTAAGTGCATAAATGCATGATATATTAAGTGAATTAAAAAAAATACATATTCTCAGTTTAGAAGATAATTTCAAGAGTTTCAAACTGACAAATCTCAGCAACAGTAGAAATCTGCAACTTCCGGACTTGGCCACCTAAGATGGAACTGGAATCATTTGAAAGAGTAAGTGCTTTTATGTTTATTCAAAACACATCACATGGCTTTATAGGCACACTGTGTATAGAAAACAGTCTATGCACACAAAAATGAATATATGAGCATGTCCTTTTACCAAAAGGAAGCAATTATAATCAGTAGCAAGTAATTATTTTAGTGAAAAGTACATTTGCTTTTCAATTTTATTCCATACTAGAATTTGATCTGAACGTGATCTTGGAGACCATTTAGCCCAACCTACACATTACTTCATAGGCAAGGAAAATGTGGCACAGAGAAATTGGAAGCTAGATGACCTGTCAAAGGTTACATAGTCATAAGTTTTAGTCCATAATGCTTGACCATTGATACAAGATTCTTCCCATCACATTCTGGTGCATCCCAATTAAGATTCATTTTATATGAGACTTACATAATACAAGGTGAGTTTTAAATGTTAAATTACAGAATACATTAATTTGTCTTTTGTGGACTTTAAAAACATAAAGCTGCGTTGCTACTTTGTTTCACATGCCAAGAACTCCATACTTTTTAAAAGTCACATGGGGGTGATTCAGAAAACTGGATCACTTAAGGAAAAGTCTAGGTTTTTTTTTTGTCAGTCACGCTGCTTGTTTTATTATTGCACTTGTACTGAAGAGTGAAATCAGTGTTCATTGACGATTTTATCACTGTTTTTTACCCCGGCACTAAAGTTTGCTGAAGGCTTCTATTCTTTTCATAGCCAGTATTTTACTCTCTTTCCTTGGGAGATTTTTCTAAAATATTTCAGAAAACCTTTTTTGTCTTATTTGTATTTTCTGGTTATCTTTTACAATGACGTATTTAAAACATTCAAAATCATGAGTAGATATAAATTCTTAATATTATCATTGTACAAAACATATTAGACTTTAATATAAATAAAGTAGACTTTATTACCATATCCTTTTGGTAATAAAATATGCAATAGTCCCTCAGTATCTAAGGAAGATTGGCTTCAGGACCCTCAGATGCAGGGGACTGACTGTATTTACTATTGGTATACAATTGCTATTCTTTTGAGTTTTGATTAGTTAACAGATTGAATGTTCCACAATTTTCCTTTTTAATCACAATCCTCTAATTTAAATTTCCAAAGCTCAAGCTTTTTTTGCAAGGGTACCTCAAAATACGTTTCCATGCTGGATGTATTACCTTTTTACAAAAAGTGGCCTTGAGGTACCCAGCGGTGAGGGATCCTGGGAACAGAGCAGAGTTGCTTCATTGCAACTCAACCAGTCTTTAAAAATATACCTTCACGGGCTTCCTTGGTGGTGCAGTAGTTGAGAGTCCGCCTGACCATGCAGGGGACACAGGTTCGTGCCCCAGTCCGGGAGGATCCCACATGCTGCGGAGTGGCTGGGCCCGTGAGCCATGGCCTCTGAGCCTGCGCGTCCGGAGCCTGTGCTCCGCAATGGGAGAGGCCACGGCAGTGAGAGGCCCGCGTACCGCAAAAAAAAAAAAAAAAAGAATATATATATATATATATGTGTGTGTGTGTGTGTGTGTGTGTGTGTATATATATATACCTTCACACCCACCAAAGGAAGACTAAAGGATATAATCTGAAAAAGTATTTTCGTCTAGAAATAAAACAGGTTTTAGAAAAACATGTTTTAATATTCTTAAAAAAGATGCAAAAAGACATGGTCTCTCCCAAAAAAGGCTGAGACAAAGGCAGAGCAGCTAGTACAGTAGACTGAAGAGTTCAGATTGTAGGACAACACAAACAGAAACAGAATAAAGTCTATATTGAAGGCAGAAAGAAAGGAGTAGATCATTCAGAAATGATTAAGAATTGGCAAGATAAGAATGGTGGGATATTTGTGTGAGGAGATGAGCAGCCTGTGCAAAGACCTTTAAAAAAAAAAGGGTGGGGATGTGGCCTAATCAAGCACTAAACTTAATGTTATCCAAAGGATGTAGAATTCTAGGAAGGGTGGCCAGAGATGAGAAGTAAACAGAATCAGTTCTTGAAGGCTCTAATATGCATTTTTAAGGAATTTATAAATTATCTTGAGGGCAAAGTGGAGCAATTGAAGAGATTTCTTTATTATAGGATTGACACAACGAGACTTGTATATTAGAAAGATTACTCTAGCTGCAATGTGGAAAACAGACTGTGCCTGGAGGCATGGGTGTCAGCTTGTTTTAATCCACAGGGGACAGGATGGTGGCTTGGACAAGGTTAATGCTGATGGGGTTGGAGTGAAGTGATTGAATTCAAGAGATATTAAAGAGAAATATTAAAGTGATAAACTAGAAAAAATTTGATGATTGAATGTGGCAGAAGGGGGAAGAGAATAAAGCAAGGACAAGAATAGGTTTTTACATTAGGTAGCAGGGTTCGTGGCAGTGCCAGTTAATAAGAGGGGAAATGTAGAATAGGAGGCATGATCTTTTGGAAAACATGGTGACATCAGTCCTTTCATGTTGTGTCTGAAGTATATTTATGACAAGTATATGTATGAATGCCAAGTGGCAGTATCTAATAGCAGCTGGATATATGGATCTGGAGCTCAGAAGAAATTCCTGGGATAGAGATATAGGTCTTGAAACTTGAGGAGGATACATATATAGTGTGGTTTACGCATACAATGGAATATGCTTTTCATTGATAAAAAGAAATCAAGTACTGATATATGCTACAATGTAGATGAACCTCCAAAATATTATGCTAAGTGCTGGGCTTACAAAGAGTAAAGGGAAAATTTAGTGCAGTGTTCGAGAAACCTTAGGAAGAGTGTGTTTCAAGAATAAAGAGAGATGAATGGATAAACAAATTGTGGTATATACGTACAGTGGAATATTATTCAACCATAATAAAGAATGAAGCTGTGAGGTGGATGAACCTCCAAAACATGCCAAGTGAAAGAAGCCAGAGACAAAAGGCCACACATTACATGATTCCATTTGATGTATGAAATATACAGAATAGATAAACCCTTAGGAGCAAAATGCGACCTAGATGTTGCTAGGGCTTGGGAGGGAAGTGGAAATGGGGAGAAACTATTTAATGGGTAGGGGATTTTGGTTTGAAGTGATGGAAATGTTCACAGCTACATAGACGTTGTGGATGCACAATACTGTGAATGAACCAAATGCCACCAAATTGTTCACTTTAAAATGGTTAGTTTTATGTTATGTGAATTTCATCTGTATAAATTATTTCCTTTTAAAAAAAGAAGGAAGGTAAAATGACAAAAACAAAAGCCACTGTGAAATCAAGGAAGAAAAGGATTGAAAAGTTTCCATTTGTTTTAAAGAGAGCTGTTGGTAGTGTAGTGGGAAGAGGCCAGATTGCAGTGGGTTGAAGAATGAGTAGGATGTTAAGAAGTGGAGATACAAAGTGCTGAATCTGTGAAAAGACTGGGCTGTGAAGGGGAAAAGAAAGATGCATTTCTAGTGTGAGATGGATGTGCTATCCCAGGAAAACTTTGTTTTTTTTAAGATGGGGTGACCTTAACACGTTTAACGGTTCTCAAGAATGATGTCGGAGAAAGTGAGAGGTTGGAGTTGCAGGGCTCTTTCTGGCCACGGGGGAGACTGTGAATGGAGGCTTGTTGGTAAGCATAGTGATGGTAGATTGTGAGATTTCCCATGCAAGTCCTTGTATTTTTAAAACAGGGCACAAGAGGAGAAGAAACTGCTGAAACTGAGGGAAGAGAGGATTAAGTGAAGATTTAAGGAAGTGGAGAAGGTTTCAGAGAATCTTTGTGGTGACTAGGAATAAAAGTTGACTTGAGAAACAAGGGGTTTAGCCCCCTGGGGTTTCTAGTGGCAAGATCTACCAGATTGGCATGCTTTCTCCCGAAGCTACCATCTTTGGGGATATAGGTGAAAAGAATGTGGCTAATCTAATTGATCCCTTTAAGATAAATTAAAATAAATTCCACCTTTGTGTGGGACAGCAGACAATGTGAGTAGTGAGAGGACAACCATTCCTCTTTTTTTTTTTTTTTTTTTGTGGTACACGGGCCTGTCACTGTTGTGGCCTCTCCCGTTGCGGAGCACAGGCTCCGGACGCGCAGGCTCAGTGGCCATGGCTCACTGGCTCAGCCCCTCCGCGGCATGTGGGATCTTCCCAGACCGGGGCACGAACCCGTGTCCCCTGCATTGGCAGGCGGACTCTCAACCACTGCGCCACCAGGGAAGCCCCATTCCTCTTTTTTATGACACAAGTTTGCTTAACTTTTTCTAATGAGGGATTGACTGGCATTTGCACATTGCTTTACAGTTTGCACTTTCGTATACCTCCTCTCATTCGATTGCCAATATAACAAAATGGTTTATTATTAAATTTTCATTTGTTAGGTGAGAAAACATAGACTCAGAGGTTGAAATGTGTTAAAGATTCCACATAGGCTTTCGGACTGTCAGGGCTGAGTTTTGGACCGTGTCCATGAAGCGTTCAGACTATATTTTGTTTAATAACTGAAGGTGGAATTTACCAAAGTATAAGCTGGAGAGACAAAGACAACTCCTTACCTCTGCAGAAGGCTGCCTAGATTGCACACAAATGAGAGAATGGAGCTTTCTATGAAATCTGACAAATAACAAGGTTGGATGCAATACATAAAATATATATTATATCTTAAAAAAAAATCAATCCTTGGTTCACAGCTCAAAATAGCATTTTTTTTTTCCTGGTGCCGCAGAGGATGCTCTGGTATTATATCAAGCAACATTTAGTGAGCAAAAGTAACTGAATGCAATATATTTACCGACAGTAGTGCCAGGGCTTTTTAAGGCACAGTATTGATTTACTTCTTTCAAAACCAAAATGATAGCAAAAGGGGAAAAATGATTCAGGGAAGATACCTGAGGATTTAAAAGTGGCAAACACAAATCCATTAGTTTTAAAATGGGTCAAAAGACAAACCAGAAAACTGTGAACTAGTGAATCAGTGAATTCAACATCTATTATAGGGAAAAAACAGGATATTGTGTAAGGGAGAACGTAGGGAGAAAGAAGCCAAGAAAGGAGTTGGAATAAGAATAGCTTTATGCATTTACAGTCAAGTAAGTACAGATGTTTTCCTCTTACCTGCAGCAATAAATTAGTTTTTTGGTGTTTTATAGTCAGCAGACATGTATAATTTATTTATTAATGATTCTTTAGAATAGTTATAAAACTATTCTGATAGTGTATTTATCATGGGAGAGTTCATGTAAATAAAGCAGGATCTTCTTTAGTCATCTCTGGCCCTGTAGCTCGTGTGGCTCAGATAAGGCACCCACTGAGATCTAGAAGGGACAGGCTATATTTGCCTTGCTCCTATTGTTTAGAAAACTCTACCTTCAGGTTTGAAGTAATAGGATAGCAAGCCCTGAGCAGCTGGCAGCTTAGTGTAGCTACTGTCAGAAGAGGTTTGTTTTGCTCAACTCACAGCTTACTTGGCCAAATTCAAACTCACAGTCACTACAGCATCAGGGAAAATGGGTACAAGGAGAGAGGAAATACCAGAATAGCTGAGTCAGTCCTGGAGGTGAAGGAGTGACAGATATTGAGGTCAGATCTATGCTACATCCAACTCAACCTCCATTTGGGGACTTAAACTGGGTTACCATGCTTGTTGCTGTATTGCCATAGCAACGCCACCACTCTAAGTCATGAATGATGAAGATAATCTTGCAAAAATGGTAAGCTTTTTTGTATTAGAAGTAGAAAGAACTTTTCACTTTGTTTACTAAACTATACCTTTTTGTTTATAAAATGTGTCCAAAATTCTAGAGTTGGTAGAGTTCTATTCAATCATATTCCCCCCTCTGTCACATTTAAATGTTACTGCTTTTTTTTCCCTGTTGGTTCTTTGACAGACTCGGTAATTAGAGTTTCACTACCTTATAGCTCTCAAAAGCAGTGATTTTCCGTGTGCCAAGACCACCTGCTTGTTAAAACGTACCTACCCTAACCTCATCCTAGATTTTCTAAATCAGAATCTCTAAAAATGGAGCGCTGAAATCTGCACGTTTAACAAGATCCTTGGGAGACTTTTAAAAACACTAAGTGTAAAATCCATAAAGAGAAGTGCATGTTTCAAAACTATACAGTGTGCTGAATTTTCACAATCTGAATAAACTCAGGTAACCAGCACTTGATCAAGAGACAGAATAAGACTAGCACTTCTTGATGCCTTGATGCCGACCAGAATATAGCCAGAAACCTCTTGAGTAACCATTCCTGTCACTGCCCCTACCAAGGATAAACATTACCCTGATTTCTAAAAGCATGGCTAAGCATCATCTGTTTTTGTAACTTAAACAAATTGAATCAAACAGAATGTAATCTTTTGTGACTGGCTTCTTTTACTTAACATTGTATTTGTAAAAATTGATCTGCATTTTTGCCTGTAGTTGTAGCACATTCTTTTTCATTGTTGAATAGAATTATTTTGTGAATATACCATAATTTATGTATTCATTCAACTGTTGATAGACAGTTGGCTAGTTTCCAGTTTAAGACTACTTTGAATAGTGTTGCTATGAACATTCTAGTGCTTTGATTTTTGCAGTATATATGTGTGCACTTCTGTTGAGAATGTCAAAACAAATATTGCCCTGGATGACATTAAACAGGTAAGAAAGACTTTGTTCAAGGACATTGCAGTAGCGTAGAGATTCAATGCAGTCTAAATTTAACTCCACTGAAAAAACATTTGGAAGAATTATTAAAATATGGGGTAGAGGGATTATAGGTCACCTGTATTTGCTAATTGACCATCTCCAATTACCTCTCTTCACGATAGAAGGTAGTTTTATAACTTGGAGCTGGGCACCGATTGAAGTTAGACTTCTACCCTCCTGTAGAGACTGGGGGGTAAGGGTGCTTTCTTCCTTTTTGGTTACATTTCAAAGGGATGGCTCCCAGGCCCTTGAAAAAAATAGTCTTGGGTTGTAAAACGGGCAAAAGACTTTTTTAAAAGTTTCATTTTAAAGAGGCAGAGAAAGAATTTATAATAACAAGTTTTCTAAAGTAAATGCTCTAGAAATAGGTCAGGGACCAAAAGTAAGGAAGAAGGCTGTGTAAATTTTAGTCAAGATGAGGGGAATATTAAGGCCATCTTGGTCAATAATATATGTGAGAGTGAAATTGGTGGGTCATAGATTATGCAAATATTCACCTTTAATAGGTACTGTCATACTGTTTTCCAAAGATGTTGTACTAACAGTATAGGCAAGTTCTGGTTACTCCACATCACTAAAATTTGGCATTTTCCCTCTCTTTCATTATAGTGATTCTCATGGGTATAAGTGGTATTTCACTGTATCCATATATTCCTATAATACTAATTAATTTTTAGGAGCTATGGGCTTTGAAATTATGTCTGAGGCCTTTTCATTATCTTCAGAGACTTCATTATGAGTTTTCTCCTTAGATAAGTTAACACGGTCAATTATATTAATAGAGTATCTAACACTGAACCAACCTTGCATTCCTAAATTTTTCATATTAAAATTTTTTATTTAGCTGTTGAATTATGTTTGATGATATCTTATTGAGGATTATTTCATCAATATTCATGAGTGAGAAATGTCTGTAAGTTTCTTTTTAATTCCATCTTTCTCAGATTTAGGGATTGATGCTAAAGAATTATACAGAAATATTCACAAATTTGCATGACATCCATGAAGAGGAGACAGGCTAATCTTCTCTGTATTGTTCTAATTTTAGTATGTTTACCCCTAAAGTGGACACATGTCCATTAAGTCCTTAATTTCAGGGAGTAAGTTGTTCACTTTGCTCTTTTATGGCTTTGTCTATTTTTTATCTATCCCGTTTCTTTTTTTACTATGGTTTATTTTCCTTCTTTTATATCTTCATCCCTTCATTGTCTATTCACTTCTATATATCCAGTGGCTTCAAGACTTTCTGACTTATAGTGGACATCTGATAAATATTTATCAAATTAATGGAGAGCTGAAGGAATAAATTTCTTCTATCATATTCAGCATATTGATTTTACGGGGGTTTATTTCTTTTGAGGTTTGTAAATTTTTTTCTTGTGAGCTTGGCAGAGGTTCTGTGGAATTTCAATATAAACTGTGATGGAAAATGTTTGCTCTCTCAGGGATCTAAAATTTTCAATATCCTCAAACATTGTTATGTTTATTTCCTAGATCGTGTCTCTATTATCATGTGTATAGCATATATTTAGACTACATACTTGAGCATGCTATAAGCCTAAATACTCTATTTCTTAATGGTAGTCATTCTGTTCTTTTACTCTAGATATGTAACGTATTTTTAACACTTCTCTAGGACAGTATATATATATATATATATATATATATATATATATAATTATAATGTATATTTATATATAATATATATAAAATAAATTATAGATATAATTTAATGGCTAGGGCAGTACTTTAAGGATCTGAGCTTCATCCAGGTGACTTTCTTTAAGCTTTCCACTTTCTAGGCATCTAGAAAGTCACATCTGTCCCTACAACAGTATTAGATTTTAGCCTTGACTAACTAGTGAAATACCCATGAACTACAATTAAAACACTTTGAGGTTGTTGGTCTAATTTTGTGTTTTCTCTTTTTTGCTGGTCCCTGAAGAGTCACTTTATTTTTATGCTTGACTTTATATTTAACAACTTTCTGAATTACAATATTTTTCAGCTTTTCTCCATGTAAGGAAATAGCATATCTTTTTATCAGTTTGGTCTTCCTTATTTCTGGTAATTTATTTCCTAGTGATTCTCATGTTCACTTGAAATTTACAGCCATTGAAGGGGGTAACTTAATGGTTTAATAAAATTGATCTTATTCTATTTATAACAGTGACATGGCATATGGCATTTCTTTGAATTTCTATATGTTTCTTAATGCAAAGAATTTTTAGCATGTTGGTATCCTGCATCAACAGAGTAGGTGTACAAATAGAAGACACAAACCATTAAAATGAACAAGATATTGCCAGAAAGATGTGAGAAAATGTAGTGAGGAGTAGTTTCTCAGAAGTCAAAGGAAGCTATAACTTCAACAAGAAGTAGTGATAAATAGAGTTGAATGCCACACAGAATTCAGGTTTTATAACGACAGAAAATTGTCTATTACAATTGAAATATTAAGACCATTGACCACTGTTGAATTTAGCAATAGTTGTAATTGTGGAGGCCAAGGTCAGACTAATTTAGGTTAGAAAGTAAAAGGGAAGTAAATAAGCAGAGGCAATGAGTGATAATTACACTTTAGAAATATTTAGCCTTGGAGGAAAGGAGAAAAGTTGCCAGGTAGCCAGAATCGATCACTGGGATAGGAGAGACAAGATCATGTTTATAATTCTGAGAGTAAAGAAGCCATAGAACAGGAATGTAATTTATTAAGAAGAGAGATGGAATTATTTGTGAAGTGCATTGGCTGAGGGGGCAGTGGAGATTTGGAATAACCTTTAAATTATGAAAGAAGGTATACAAAGGCCATGATTTTGATGGTTACATAGCTGCGGCAGAACCCATTATTTGTTTACCCCAAAGATATTCTCCCTCTATTTACTTATTATATAAACCTTGATTTTATTAGGGTGCCAATGTACTCCACTGTAGGGCTGTTAGTCTTGCCATTAATGATTTAATTTAATTGTAGAAATATCTCCGTTTCTTAACCTTTTTGCAGTTCTGGTCAAGGAAGCAAAAAGTTAGGTCTTCTAGGGAGCTTCTGCGTAAGTTTTCCCTTTACTGATAAAAAGAGAAAACTTGACAAAAGATCCCTTTTGCTACTACCCAGATTCCTGACATCGAATATGACCGTTTTATACTTGAGCTATGGCAACCATTCTGAGACTATGAGGGAAGAGTACAAAGACAAACAAAAATCCAACAAAAAGAGAATGACAGAATGGAAGGATAGATGGAGCCAGATTCTTCCATAATATTTGTTAAGTCCCTGCACCAGACCTGCACCAGACCTATTAAGCTATGTTCTATGTTATTTACAGCCAAAAGATAACTGATTCAAGTCATAGACTTTCCTCTCAATAGTGGTTTGCTATTGTTCATGGAATTATTCAGTCAATTTGAAAGTATCGTATACTAAGTAACATCTCTATTTCATTATATTATGGGACTCTGAACTTATAAACTATCTCACAAAAAACCCCAAACAGGTTTCACTTTTGTATTTCCACTTTTGTCAAGTAATAAAATTATAGCAAATTTAGTAATTAGTAATTCTCATTAAAGAAGATACTAGAATTGTTTTCCTTCATATTAGCTAACTTCCCATTACTAACATGGATGAGATTTGATAAATGTTAGCTGAATAAATCAATCAAAGGTAACACATTCAATTATTATTATTTTTTTTTTTTGCAGTACGCGGGCCTCTCACTGCTGTGGCCTCTCCCGTTGCGGAGCACAGGCTCCGGATGCGCAGGCTCAGCGGCCATGGCTCACGGGCCCAGCCGCCCCGCGGCATGTGGGATCCCCCTGGACCGGGGCACAAACCCGTGTCCCATGCATCGGCAGGGGGACAGGCGGACTCTCAACCGCTGCACCACCAGGAAAGCCCCACATTCAGTTAATTTTATGACATACTCTAAAATGCTTTACTTAATTCTTTAAGATGAATGAATTCTAGCTCAACTATTGTTAGATGTTATTTTCACCCATTTTATGACAATTATTTTTTTCTTCCCTACCTTGTGGTTATCAACATATATGGCTCTCTTCTGCTAGTACAATCCATGAAACTAAGTTCAGACAATTGGATATAAGCAGAATAATGTAGAAAACTTTCAAGTCATATCTTTAGGTAGGAAACTGCATGCATTCCACTTCCTCCCGTTCTCCTTTCTTATGGACTGGAACATGGATGGAACACTACTAGCGAGTTAGCTTTAACCCTGTAAAGACTAGAGAAACAAAACAAAACAAAATCTTAAGGGATCTGGATCCCTAATGGTCTCATGGAGTCTATTTGCCCTGCTTTGTTGTTGTTGTTTTAAACATATCATTTCCAATGCCCAGCCATTATGCAAGCCTCTTCTAAACTCAGATACCACCTGATGAAAAATAAAAGAGAAGGGAGTGTTTAGAGAAATCCCGAAAAGTTGAGTATTTCCCCCAATGAAATTGTATTAATCTGGAAGTGACTAGGTTATACTGAATCTGAAATGGTGGTGTTGTTTATCCACACCCTAACAGAAACGGAGGTCCCTAATAGAATTAAATTCAGTATGGAAGAATATTTCCACATTGCATTTTAAACTTGGGTACAGAGGGGAAGAAAAGACCTCTGTTTCATAAGAAGTGCTAGTAAGAGAAAACAGAAAGTGAACGGACAATTGACATTTATTTTGGAAAGTGTTCATCACAAAAAATGTGAATAAAGTGTTTAGGAGGCACATAATAGGAGAAATCAATAGAAACTAGAAGAATTAGAAGCATCTTTTAAACCTAATTGCTTCAAATACTTCTGATAACACTGTCACAGGTTGGGAAAAAGATGGTTAAATCCTAGGTATCATCCTCTTTTTGGAGAAGAAAGTTCAAGGAGCCTCAAAATTTGGAGACTGTCTTGGAGTTACTTGAAAGAAATAATTTCTATTGTGACTTTGACATTCACATTTATCTTAATTGCTTTGTATTTTTAATAGCAAATAATCGTGTTTTAATACAATAAATAAGTATTGTGCCAAATACATTTCCTTAGAAATGAGACTAAACACATTTCTATAAACAAGCTACCTTAATACCTATCTTTGGAGTCTGTTGGCAGTTGTGCTAAAATGGAGGTTCCTTTGAAGGATGATCATGACAGAGACCAGATTCAGGAATGTTAAAACATAGCAAAGCCAGAAAATTTCTCCCTTGCCTACTGGTGCTTGGAACTCTAATTGAGAGTTTCCTAAGTACAACAGAAGACACATTGCTTCGATATCACATGCCAAATGAAAACCAATAACAGCCATTCAAGCATTAATATCTCTTAGCTATTGGATAAAGCTTATCAAGGATCTAGAGGTGATTATATCCACTTGATTCTTCCTCTGTTTATGCTAAATAGGAGGTGGATAAAGGAGAAAAAGGAATCTGAATGCTGCATAAATGTAATAATGAGAGAAATAGCATGCACAGATTGTGACAATCCACTTGGAAAAAAATCCAAACTAATTTTGTTCTATTTCTTCTAAACCATCTGAGAGCCTTTCTACATTTACCAATACAGACCAAATTAACTGTGATTGAGTTTATGGAAAGATAGCAGCACATATGCAGATGAAAGCACAGACAGATATTTATGAAAACCTGGGTTTCTATTTTAAAAAAGGGAAAGTTGGTTGTTATTTTGAGGTACATTTAGTAATGCTTAAAAGTGGAAACTTTAAAGAATATGTCACGTATTCAAACATGCCACTTTTCCTCAGAAAGAAAGAAGCAAGTTAGAGAGGACAACGTTTAACAAATAGGCCATTGTTAATTGTTGGCTTTGGCTGGAACAGCCTTTTGTGTCCCCAGCTGTATGAATCACCTCTGCAATATGTCCCTTTTGTTTGCATACGGGGATTCAGTGCCTAGCTGGGAGTGGGGAAATGTGTGGAGAAAAACCTGTTACTTTGTTACCCTAGAACCAGATTGTTTCAAGTCTGTGTGTGCATATTTTATTTCAGAGCCTTTCCTTAAATCTTGGCTTTCTGTCCTTCTTTCTTGCATATTTCTGCCCATCTTAAAAGAAAAAAACCTAGTTTTGGACCAAAAATAAAATACATGTTATTAATAAATCAAATTCTGTAAATCCCATCTGTTTTTTCTTAAAATTGCCTGTGTAAGACAGAAAATATACTGGCCTTTTACATCACTTGCAAGCATATCTAATCTCTTTATAAAAATGTAGTTTCCACCATGCACTTCCATTTGTCAGTATGTGATTATGTCTCCATTTTATGGGCCTACAATCTGTGTCTATATTTACATAGAGAAAGTTTATGTTAATTCCAATTTACACATGTACAGTATATATACATTCATTAAGATAAATGTGTCCTAGGCATTTTTATAAGCAGTATTTTGTTAAATTCTTTTGAGGTTGGCACCGCTTTACCACTTCAGATATGGAAACTGAGACTTGGAGAAGTTAAAAGAAACTTATTCTTTCTTCTTTTTTTCTAAAGGAACTTATTCTTGCAAAGAGCTATGTAGCACCAACGTTCATCTGCATAAAGACACCCTGGGGCATTGAGGCCATGCTGGGCTCTAGTGAGAAGTGGAGCCATATTTGAACTGAGGATGATAAGGAGTCAAACTGCTGTTCTTTCAATTACACCAAGATGCCAACACATCTCAAGTCTGAAATGTTCTGCTTTGTCACCCCAAATATAAAAGAAATGCTTTAAAACACTATTTTAAAAGACCGGGTCTCATAATAGAAACTGGGTGTTTCATTACTTTTTTTGTTTTTCAGTTTTGCCAGTTTAGGATCAAGTTTTTTATCTTCTGTTACAAATTTTATCCTTAAAAGTATATATGTTCACTATAGAAAGTCTGGATTATATCTAAATATACAAATAGCTCTGGCATTAAGATATAACCACTCTGAACTTCTTGCCTTATATACTTATCATATTTTTGCAAGGTACATGTGTCTATGGGTGTATGATTTTTCTTTTGGAAAATGTGTTAATAAATATAAACAGTTTGGTTTTTAATATGTGAAAGAGTTTTCATAGCATTGTTTTTCATTTTAATTTTTTTATACAGCAGGTTCTTATTAGTTATCTATTTTATACATATTAGTGTATCTATGTCAATCCCAATCTCCCAATTCATGCCACCAACAGCACCACCCAGCCACTTTCCCCCCTTAGTGTCCATACGTTTGTTCTCTACATCTGTGTTTCTATTTCTGCCCTGCAAACAGGTTCATCTGTACCATTTTCTATGTTACACATATATGCGTTAATATACGATACTTGTTTTACTCTTTCTGATTTACTTCACTCTGTATGACAGTCTCTACATCCATCCACGTCTCTACAAATGACCCAATTTCTTTTTATGGCTGAGTAATATTCCATTGTATATATGTACCACATCTTCTTTATCCATTTGTCTGTTGATGGGCATTTAGGCTGCTTCCACCACCTGGCTATTGTAAATAGTGCTGCAATGAACATTGGGATACATGTGTCTTTTTGAATTATGGTTTCTCCACCTATATGCCCAGTAGTGGGATGGCTGGGTCATATGGTAATTCTATTTTTAGTTTTTTAAGGAACCTCCATACTACTCTCCATAGTGGCTGTATCAATTTACATTCCCACCAACAGTGCAAGAGAGTTCCCTTTTCTCCACACTCTCTCCAGCATTTGTTGTTTGTAGATTTTCTGATGATACCCATTCTGACTGGTGTGAGGTGATACCTCATTGTAGTTTTGATTTTCATTTCTCTAATAATTAGTGATGATGAGCAGCTTTTCATGTGCTTCTTGGCCATCTGTATGTCTTCTTTGGAGAAATGTCTATTTAGGTCTTCTGCCCATTTTTGGATTGGGTTGTTTGTTTTTTTAATATTGAGCTGCTTGAGCTGTTTATATACTTTGGAGATTAATACTTTGCCCATTGATTCATTTGCAAATATTTTCTCCCATTCTGAGGATTGTCTTTTCGTCTTGTTTGTAGTTTCCTTTGCTTTGCAAAAGGTTTTAAGTTTCATTAGGTCCCATTTGTTTATTTTTGTTTTTATTTCCATTACTCTAGGAGGTGGATCAGAAAAGATCTGGCTGTGATTTATGTCAGAGTGTTCTTCCTATGTTTTCCTCTAAGACTTTTACAGTGTCCGGTCTAACATTTAAGTCTCTAATCCATTTTGAGTTTATTTTTGTGTATGGCATTAGGGAGTGTCCTAATTTCGTTCTTTTACATGTAGCTGTCCAGTTTTCCCAGCACCACTTATTGAAGAGAGTGTCTTTTCTCCATTGTATATCCTTGCCTCCTTTGTCATAGATTAGTTGACCATAGGTGCGTAGGTTTATCTCTGGGCTTTCTATCCTGTTCCATTGATCTATGTTTCTGTTTTGTGCCAGTACCATACTGTTTTGACTACTGTAGCTTTGTAGTATAGTCTGAAGTCAGGGAGTCTGATTCCTCCAGTTCCTTTTTTCCCCTCAATAAGATCCTCAGGATCTTGTGTGTCTCCAGACAAATTTTAAGATTTTTTGTTCCAGTTCTGTAAAAAAAATGCCACTGGTAATTTGATAGGGATTGCATTGAATCTGTAGATTGCTTTGGGTAGTATAGTCATTTTCACAATATTGATTCTTCCAATCCAAGAACATGGCATATCTCTCTATCTGTTTGTATCATCTTTGATTTCTTTCACCAGTGTCTTACACTTTTCTGCATACAGGTTTTTTGCCTCCTTAGGTAGGTTTATGCCTAGGTATTTTATTGTTTTTGTTGCAGTGGTGAATGGGATTGTTTTCTTAATTTCTCTTTCTGATCTTTTGTTGTTAGTGTACAGAAATGCAGAGATTTCAGTACATTAATTTTGTATCCTGCAACTGTACCAAATTCATTGATTAGCTCTAGTAGTTTTCTGGTGGCATCTTTAGGATTTTCTATGTATAGTATCATGTCATCTAAAACAGTAAAACAGTGACTGTTTTATTTCTTTTCCAATTTGTATTCCTTTTATTTCTTTTTCTTCTCTGATTGCTGTGGCTAAAACTTCCAAAACTATGTTGAATAATAGTGGTGAGGGCTTCCCTCATGGCACAGTGGTTGAGAATCTGCCTGCCAGTGCAGGGGACGTGGGTTCGAGCCCTGGTCTGGGAAGATCCCACATGCCGCAGAGCAACTAGGCCCGTGAGCCACAACTACTGAGCCTGCATGTCTGGAGCTTGTGCTCCGCAACAAGAGAGGCTGCGACAGTGAGAGGGCCATGCACCGTGATGAAGAGTGGCCCCACTCGCCACAACTAGAGAAAGCCCTCGCACAGAAATGAAGACCTAACACAGCCAAAAGTAAATAAATAAATTAATTAAAAAAACAAAACAAAACAACAAAAAATAGTGGCAAGAGTGGACATCCTTGTCTTGTTCCTGATCTTAGAGGAAATGCTTTCAGTTTTTCACCATTGAGAATGATGTATGCTGTGGGTTTGTTGTATATGGCCTTTAATATGTTGAGGTAGGCTCCCTCTATGCCCACTTTCTGGAGAGTTTTTATCATAAATGGGTGTTGAATTTTATCAAAAGCTTTTTCTGCATCTATTGAGATGATCATATGGTTTTTATTCTTCAGTTTGTTAATATGGTGTATCACATTGATTGATTTGTGTATATTGAAGAATCCTTGTATCCCTCAGAAAATCCCACTTGATTTTGCTATATGATCCTTTTAGTGTGTTGTTGGATTCCGTTTGCTAGTATTTTGTGGAGGATTTTTTCATCTATATTTATCAGTGATACTGGTCTTTAATTTTCTTTTTTTTTGTAATATCTGTGTCTGTTCTGGTATCAGGGTGATTGTGGCCTTGAGTGAGTTTGGCAGTGTTCCTTCATCTACAAGTTTTTGGAAGAGCTTGAGAAGGCTGGGTGTTAGCTCTTTTCTAAATGTTTGATAGAATTCACCTGTGATGCCATCGGGTCCTGGACTTTTATTCGTTGGAAGATTTTTAGTCACAGTTTTACTTTCATTACTTGTGATTGTTGTGCTCATATTTTCTATTTCTTTGTGTTTCAGTCTTGGAAGGTTATACCTTTCTAAGAATTTCTCCATTTCTTCATGTTTGTCCATTTTATTGGCATAGAGTTGCTTGTAGTAGTCTCTTAGGATGCTTTGTATTTCTGCAGTGTCCATTGTAACTTCTCCTTTTTCATTTCTAATTTTATTGATTTGAGTTCTCTCCCTCTTTTTCTTGATGAATCTGGCTAAAAGTTTATCAGTTTTGTTTATCTTCTCAAAGAACCAGCTTTTAGTTTTATTGATCTTTGCTATTGTTTTCTTTGTTTCTATTTCTTTTTTTTTTTTTTTTTTTTTGCGGTACGCGGGCCTCTCACCGCTGTGGCCTCTCCCGTTGCGGAGCACAGGCTCCAGACGCGCAGGCTCAGCGGCCATGGCTCACGGGCCCAGCCGCTCCGCGGCATGCGGGATCCTCCCGTACCAGGGCACGAACCCGTGTCCCCTGCATTGGCAGGCAGACTCTCAACAACTGCACCACCAGGGAAGCCCTATTTCATTTATTTTTGCTCTGATCTTTATGATTTCTTTCCTTCTACTAACTTTGGGTTTTGTTTGTTCTTCTTTCTCTAGTTCCTTTATGTAATAGGTTTGATTGTTTGAGGTTTTTCTTGTTTCTTGAGGTAGGCTTGTATTGCTATAAACTTCTCTCTTAGAACTGCTTTTGCTGCATCCCATAGATTTTGGATCATCGTGTTTTCATTATAATTTGTCTCTGGGTATTTTTGATTTCCTCTTTGATATCTTCAGTGATCTCTTGGTTACATTTTGCCCCCATGTACTTGTGTATTTTTACAGTTTTTTTCCTGTAATTGATTTCCAGTCTCATAGCGTTGTGGTCAGAAAAGATGCTTAATATGATTTCAATTTTCTTACATTTTCTGAGGCTTGATTTGTGACCCAAGATGTGATATATCCTTGAGAACGTTCCATGTGCACTTGAGATGAAAGTGTATTCTGCCACTTTTGGGTGGAATGTTTTATAAATATCAATTAAATCTATCTTATCTATTGTGTCATTTAAAGCTTGTGTTTCCTTATTTATTTTCTGTTTGGATGATCTGTCTATTGATGTAAGTGGGGTGTTAAAGTCCCTTACTATTATTGTGTTACTGTTGATTTCTCCTTCCATGGCTGTTAGCATTTGCCTTATGTAGTGAGGTGCTCCTATGTTGGGTGCATACACGTTTATAATTGTTATATCTTCTTCTTTGATTGATCCTTTGATCGTTATGTAGTGTCCCTCTTTATCTCCTGTAAGAGTCTTTATTTTAAAGTCTATTTTATCTGATATGAGTATTGCTACTCCAGCTTTCTTTTGATTTCCATTTGCATGGAATATCTTTTTCCATCCCTTCACTTTCAGTCTGTATGTGTCCCTAGATCTGAAGTGGGTCTCTTGTAGACAGCATATATATGGGTCATGTTTTTGTAACCATTCAACCAGTCTTTGTCTTTTGGTTGGGGCATTTAAGCCATTTACATTCAAGGTTATTATCGATATGTATGTACCTATTACCATTTTTTAAATTGTTTTGGGTTTGTTTTTGTGGGTCTTCTTCTTCTGTTGTATTTCCCACCTAGAGTAGTTTTTTTAGCATTTGTTGTAAAGCTGGTGGTGGCACTGAATTCTCTTAGCTTTTGCTTGTCTGAAAAGCTTTTGATTTCTCCCTTGAATCTGCATGAGATCCTTGCTGGGTAGAGTAATCTTGATTGTGGGTTCTTCCCTTTCATCACTTTAAATATATCATGCCACTCCCTTGTGGCTTGTAGAATTTCTGCTGAGAAATCAGCTGTTAACCTTATGGGAGTTCCCTTCATGTTATTTTTCATTTTTCCCTTGTTGCTTTCAATAATTTTTCTTTGTCTTTAATTTTTGTCATTTTGAGTACTATGTGTATCAGTGTGTTTCTCCTTCCGTTTATCCTGCCTGGGATTCTCTGTGCTTACTGGACTTGGGTGGCTCTTTCCTTTCCCATGTTAGGG
Source organism: Tursiops truncatus (assembly GCF_011762595.2). Taxonomy (NCBI): domain Eukaryota; kingdom Metazoa; phylum Chordata; class Mammalia; order Artiodactyla; family Delphinidae; genus Tursiops; species Tursiops truncatus. Next base: position 89,069,173 of record NC_047044.1, on the reverse strand, counting down.
AAGTTTTCGACTATAATCTATTCAAATATTTTCTCGGGTCTTTCTCTCTTCTCCTTCTGGGACCCCTATAATTCATATGTTGTTGCATTTAATGTTGTCCCAGAGGTCTCTTAGGCTGTCTTCATTTCTTTTCATTCCTTTTTCTCTCTTCTGGTCCCCGGCAGTGAATTCTACCATTCTGTCTTCCAGGTCACTTATCTGTTCTTCTGCTTCAGCTATTCTGCTATTGATTCCTTTCTGTGGATTTTTCATTTCAGTTATTGTATTGCTCATCTCTGTTTGTTTGTTCTTTACTTCTTCTAGGTGTTTGTTAAACATTTCTTGAATCTTCTCAATCTTTGCCTCCATTCTTTTTCCAAGGTCCTGGATCATCTTCACAATCATTATTCTGAATTCTTTTTCTGGAAGGTTGCCTATCTCCAATTCATTTAGTTGTTTTTCTGGGGTTTTATCTTGTTCCTTCATCTGGTACATAGCCCTCTGCCTTTTCATTTTGTCTATCTTTCTGTGAATGTGATTTTCCTTCCACAGGCTGCAGAATTGTAGTTCTTGCTTCTGCTGTGTGCCCTCTGCTGGATGAGGCTATCTAAGAAGCTTGTGCAATCTTCCTGATGGGAGGGACAAGTGGAAGGTAGAGCTGGGTGTTGCTCTGGTGGGCAGAGCTCAGTAAAACTGTAATCCGCTTGTCTGCTGATGGTTGGGGCTGGGTTCCCTCCCTGTTGGTTGTTTAGCCTGAGGCTACCCAGCACTGGAGCCTGCCTGGCTCTTTGTTGGGGCTAATGGAGGAATCTGGGACAGCTCACGCCAAGGAGTGCTTCCCAGAACTTCCGCTGCCGGTGTCCTTATGCCCATGGTGAGCCACAGCCACCTCACGCCTCTGCATGCAACCCTCCAACACTAGCAGGTAGATCTGGGTCAGTCTCCTATGGGGTCACTGCTCCTTACCCTGGGTCCTGATGCTCAGACTACTTTGTGTGTGCCCTTCAAGAGTGGAGTCTCTGTTTCCCCCAGTCCTGTTGAAGTCCTGCAATCTCATCCCGCTAGACTTCAAAGTCTGATTCTCTGGGAATTCCTCCTCCTGTTGCCAAACCACCAGGTTGGGAAGCCTGATATGGGGCTCAAAATCTTCACTCCAGTGGGTGGACTCCTGCGATATAACTGTTCTCCAGTTTGTGAGTCACCCACCCAGCAACTAGGGGATTTGATTTTATTGTGATTGCGCCCCTCCTACCATCTCATTGAAGCTTCTCCTTTGTATTTGGATGTGGGGTATGTTTTTTGGTGAGTTCCAGTGTCTTCCTGTCGATAATTGTTCAGCAGTTAGTTGTGATTCTGATGCTTTCGCAAGAAGGAGTGAATGCACGTCCTTCTACTCTGTCATCTTGAACCAATCTTCCATAGCATTTTTATTTCATTTTATTTCACCATAAGGGTTATACCTGATATTTCAGCCAATCTTTTATTGTTTGGATTTTATGTTAAGTTCGAGTTTTCTATTTTATAAAAATTTCTCTGATGGCCGTTACTCATTCTAACACAGCAATGTTAGAAAGTATCTGTTTGCATACAGCCACAAGTGTTGGATATTATAAAGTGTTTCACAAAGAGGTAAAATATTTAGCTTTGGTTTTAACTTATATGTGATTGTTTATTATTATTAATAATTATTTTTCAATTTACTTGTTTCTATTCCTTGATTAGATCATCTATTCTTTTATTCACTTGGTTATGTTTGTTAATTTTTTAAAAGTGTACATATTTAGTGCCTATTTGAATACCAGGTTCTATTTAAGAGGAAATATACTTGGCCCCAACCCACATAAAGCTTACAATTTTGTGAGCCTGATAAACAACAAACATGAGAACGAATCCATTTTTTATAATTACAGATTTTTATAGGTTCCCTGAAAAGTGAATGGGATGCAGAGATAGAAATGAAAGAAGTACTTCTTAAAAGTACTTATATTTGAAGAAATAAAATATGAGCCTGCACAAAATTTAAAATATACAAAAGTACATACTGTGAAAAATCTCTCTTCCAACTTTCTCCAAAATTTTATCTTCAGAGGAAATCAATATTCAATTAATTTCTCTATACTTTATTAGGGATATTCTGTGTATTTGTGTGTGTGCGATTAAAAAATAATAATAACTGACTTACTCATCTTTCCTCATTTTGTAATTTTTACTTAAAGGTTCCTCATCAGTATATATAGAACTGCCTCGGTATTTTCAATGGCTGCATATATTCTAACTACACTTCACTATATGTTGCAACTTAATTTACATAACCAATACTTGATTAAAATATTTCCTTTGATTTGACAGAAATGTTTGGTTTGAATTCTGTAGTAATATTTAAGCTATATTTCTTGTCAATATGTTATTTTTCTTCCCTTACAATATTAATATTTCTTTGTTTTGCTTACTTTTTTTGTGATAATTTGCACACTACGTATTTTGTTTCAGAGGATACATGTATAACTCTAGCTGATGACATATGGATAATGTTCCAGTTTTAAGTAGTTTTCATATTACTAGTATTCATCATTCTCTTTAGAGAAATAAAAATGATATTTTTTATTTAATTTCTCTCATCTATAACTCAATTTTTTCCTGTTTACAAGTTTTTTTCTAACTTTTTACTTTTACATTTTGCAATATATTTATGCTTCTTTTATTTATTGCCTGTAAATGATGTATTTTTATTTCTAACTATAAAATAGATTTCTATTCAACTATTATTTATCATATAATTTCTTTCAAGTTGACTACTTTTTACACATAATTTCTCACAGAGATGTTATTTGTAAATTAAGTCCTATATTTAAATATAATCTATGCATTCTGTCAAGCTTTTGCTTGTATTTTTTTATTTTCAATAACAGCAACAGCAACAAAAATAAAAACAACAATAGGGATTTTGATTAGGCTTACTTTGAATCTGTAGATTAATTTGAGAAGAATTAACAATTTAATAATATTGAGTCTTCTGGTCCATGAGCATAGTGCATTTTCTCCATTTATTTAGATCTTTTAAAATTTTCTCCAGCAATATTGTATAGTTTCCAATGTATAGATCTTACACATATTTTGTAAATTTATCCCTATGCACTTTGTGATTTCTAATTCAAATGTAAATTATATATATGAATATATACATATATATTTAATTTCAGTTTCTATTTGTTTCTTGCTACTATGTTGCAAGTTGAAATGAAACTGATTTTTAATATTGACCTTGTTTCCTGTGTCCTTGCTAAACACAGTTATTGATGCCAGTATTACATTATTTTTGGAATTGTCTATTTAGACAATCATGGCAGATGCAAGTATAAAGTTTTATTTGTTCTATTCCAATCTGTATGCTTTTTATTTTCTTTTTCTTGTCTTAGATGTAATGGATAAATTATTTAAAACACAAACTATCAAACTCACTCAAAGTAACCTAGATAACCTGAATAGTTTTACATCTATTCCAAAGTTAATTTCGCAGTTACAATTTTTTGGCTAGACCCTGTGGTACAATGTTGATAGAAGTGAGAGCAGCCACCTTATCCTTATTCTGTATCTTAGAGAGAAAACATTCATTCTTTTACCAGTAAATATCATATTAGTGGTAATTTTATTCCTGATGTCCTTTATCAGAATAAGAACATTTTATTCTATTCCTAAATATGCATAGAAATTCTTAAGTATGCAGCATGAATGAATGCTGAATTTTGTCAAATGCTTTTTCTGAATCAAGATCGTTTTTTTCAGTCCATTAAAATGGTGAAATAACTGACTTCTTTTCAAATGTTGAATTAACCTTGCATTCCTGCATTAAATCCCATTTGTTTATTAGGTATTATATTTTTATATATTTATTTATTTGATTTAATATGTTACTAAGTTTGTTTAAGCCAATGTTCATGAGAGATATTGTTTTGATTTTTTGTTTGCATTGCCTTTATTTGATTATGGTAACAGGTTAAGGTTGTTTTTGCCACAATATGGTAGTTTCCTTCATTTTGAAGTCCAGCAGAATGTCTCTCTAATGCCACACCTTTTTAAAAGGACTCATCAGTTTGAGTCAGACCCATCCAGGATAATCTCCTTTTTGATTAACTCAAAGGCAACTGATTAGTAACTTAACCATGGAAGCACTATTTTACCATATTCTCATGTCCCACACACATTCAGGGGAGGGGATTATACAGGGTGTGTACACCAGGAAAAAGTCTTGAGAGTGCATCATGGAATTCTGCCAATAGTATAGATATTCCCATCTACTTTAGAAGATAAAATTTATTTTATTTTCTCATTGATCACATGGAAGAGAGGATAGCCTTTATTTTAAAACTAGAAATAGAGAGTATCTTTTAAACATAAATTTTATGGAGGATGACTCTATAAATTTTATGCATAATTGGGGATAGAGGAATAATAAGCAGCCAACTATTTGAAATGAAGGAGATAGAGAATTTAAGGAAGATTTAAGAGCATATGCCAAAGGCCTTGAGATGAGAAAAAACTGGCATATTTAAAGGAGGCCAGAATTAAGTTAGTGAGTCACTCATATGTCATCGCTAGGGAAGAGCTTTTCAAAGAGAGTGAATAAGTCTAAGCTGGGAACAAGCTTGGGGTGTTCAATGAACATACATGAGACTAATATGCAAAGGTAGCTAGGGGAAAGAAGAGTGGCAGAGGGAAAAAACAGAGTAGTCTGTAGGAACAATCCCATGAAGGATATTTTAAACATGGGTTGCAATTATTAATTATTTCTAAGGATAATGGTAAGTAATTAAAATTTTAAGCTGGGGGAAAGAGTGTGATCAAGTAAACGTGTTACAAAGATTATTTTGGATGATATGTGGATAGTAGAAATCAATCTACTCCCTCAAAAAGAGGCAAGAGTAGAAGCTAATAGAAGAGTTAGGCTATTCTTGTAGTAAAAGAAAGAGAAAAATCATGACGATTGGATGGAAATTAGGAGATGTAGACAAATGTGATGTGTGATTTTGACTCTAAATCTCTGATTTTTCTCTACTTTTTAACTTGAGTATTTATTTTCTAAATTCTTCTGATTGGTAAATTCTTTTATGTATTAAAATATATGTCACATTTTGGTAGCTATTTTTGTATGCTATTTGACATTAGGTTTTATTCATAGCATTTTTGATAATGTTGTCAAATCAACACTCTTCTTGCTGTTAATTTTTTTATTGTGTAGCAGTTGTACCATCACCTGTGCAGTCTGTGGTATAAGTTAAGCCATGTCAGTGTATTTAAAGGTACTAAAATACAATTACATAATATACTGTATAATATACTCTGTATCTAAGTGAATTATTTAAAAAATATATGATATAGTACTGGGCTGCCATCTGGGATTTTCAATGTAAGAGAAGCACATAAACCATTTTTCTGCCCTAAGATTTTTCAATGATGCAGAATCTACTTGAGTGTTTTTTGAAAAAAAATTTTAATTTAATTTTTGTTTATGAGAATAAAAATTAAAAATTTCAGGAATAATTTTATTGAATTATGCAAAAACATACACATACTGCCTTTGATTTTTAAACGTATGTATATTTGAAAAGTGAACTTTATTAACACTAGATGACAAAATTAAAAAAAAAATCTCAGTTTGTATTACATGGGTGTTTCTGGTGCCATAGGACTCACATATTAAAGATTACCATGATCTGCAGCACAGTGACCTTTAGAAAGAACTGAAAAAACTCATCTTTTCATTTAGGGCCTTACTTTGCAAATCCATAAAGAATGGCCTGAGGTCAGGTTCTGAATCCTCATCCCAGGAAGGAAGCAAATATATTTCCAATATTAACTGTAGTATTCTTTAAAAGTGACAAATGAATCTAGGTCTTATGAGTGTGGTAAACGTGCCTAGACATTTTTTTTGTTGAGGAAATTATTAACTGTGGATGTGAGCTCTGTGGGCTTTGTAAGTACAGATGCTCCTCTTCCCAAGTTCTTTCTTTAGGCCCATTGATAAGAAGCATTCCTTTGAACTGGAAAATTATTTGAAAAAAATATATTTCCAATATCCATGTCTGTCTTTGCCTCATCTTCCTTCCCCAGGAAATAGTAACTAATCCATTCATAGAAAGCTTACCGTCCATCAGAATATTGCAGGAGGGGCAGTCATGAGCCTGCCTCTTGCATACTACCTCTATCAATGACAAGAAGAAAGGAAGAGTTATCTTTCTGTCATTTATAGAAATTTCACTTGTTGAAATCACCCTGGGACAGATTCATTGTCAAGGCAGAGAAAGGGAATTGTGCCTTAAAGTTCCCATTTCTCCCTTCAGTTTAATTTTCAACCCCTTTCTGTCCTGCTAACTATCCCAGATTACCTCATGGTTCCCACACTGCTGTTTACTGTTGGGCTTGTCCATTGGGACATCCCTGCACTATAGCATTGGAAGGAGTGAGGAGAGTGAAGTCAGAATATTTATTTCCTTAGCTCCTTCTTTACAAGGTTGTATCCTTACCCTTACACTGAAGCTTACTGTTCTTTTCAATGTTTCTTAATCTATGTGACTCTATTCCTCTGGGTTCTAATAACCTATCCTTACATTTGCCCCTTTGGGCCTGGGATGATGATAGAAAATACTACTATACTTAGGGCCACTTCATCATGCACCCTAAATCTACATCTTTGTTAAATAGTCTCTTTTAAAGTAAGATCTCCTTGAATTACCGTATTTTGAATGTGACATCTGACACAGGAGTGCTGTCATTTCACAGCTTCCTAAAAGGAAGGAAAGGTGATTGGCCTTTTGAATCTATCCTCTGCTAACATTGAGATTCTCTTTTGCTTACCAACCTGGAGGATTCAGATTTTGTTTTATGATAAGAGTTAGCCTATTGTTATATTTATTTTAAGAACAGCATTTGTAATGAGGCCTCACCCTTCCTGAAGTTGTCATTAAATAGTTAATAAAAGTGGAAACCCCTTACCGCTTGAATTTCTATTTTACAACTTTCATCTCTGTTAATAAATCCTGCTTATCAAAGCTAGGACTAAATGGTCAATTGAGAGCTAAAAGCAAGAATCATAAGGTTGAATACAAGGCTATACATGGTAAGAAAACATGCTACCTATTTTAATCAAATACAATCCAGACCCTTGCTGTAGGTAAGTTGAGAATCTCCACGTTGATAGAAAAACCTGCCCTCAAGCTCCTCATTCTGTTCCTCTGATGACTGGTTTCACCTCCTCAATGTCCTGGGCTCAGTGGCAAGTGGAATCTCTGCTACTGGCTAGTACTTGGGTCCCCTGGAGCTCACACCACTTCTCCCAGTCCCTAACTGCAGCTGAGACTGGGTTAGTACACCTAACTTCTAGAAATTTATAAGGAACATAAAAAAAATTGTAACATGTAACTATCTAAATATGGTATGCAACATTTATCTCATCCTTAACTTGAAGAAACTTATAGGAATATTTTCCTGACTAGTTATCAACACATGGAAGAGGCCTTATTTCCTATAAATGTTGGGATGACTCTCAAACATATCTGGAAATTTCAAAATAAATACTCAGAAAAGGTAGTCTCAGAAAGTCTAAGACATTTATTACCACTAGATTAAGGTCTGACTTTTGCTCAATTTAGAATCTCAAAAATAGAAAACCCCTTCCAGCTTAAGTCCCAGACCACTCTATCCATTGCACTCTAGCAAAATTTCTCAAACACATCAAGCATTCTCTAACCATGAGAACTTTACCGTTACTATTTCCTTAGCCTAGACCTCATGAAATATCCTCATGGATGACTCCTTCACTATAAAATAACACTGCTCATCTCTTAAATCATCAAGAGCTCCCCACCCTGCCGACACACTCTCTAAAAAATACTTCCTTTCAGTCATTCTCAAGCTCTTTCTTCTGCTTCATTTTTCTTCACAGTACTTTTATCATTTTAAAAATTTATTCATTTATTTATTTATTATCTGTCTCTACACTAGAATGTAAGCCCCATGAGAGAAAGGCTCTTTTGTATTCCAAAACTACAATCTGGTACTTAATGAATCTTCAATAAATATTTGTACCATGAAAAAATAATCTGAAATTGAGATACATGCTGTCAATAGCAAAATGATTTTATAATGGTATTAAAGTCTGATGATGATGATGATGGTGTGTGTGTAGAGAGAGAGGGAAATTTATTTTTAAGAAATTGGCTCACAAGATTGTAGAGGCTTGGTGAGTCCAAAGACGGATGGGGTAAATGGGCAGGCTGGAGACTCTGGGAATAGTTGCAGTTTGAGTTCAAAGGCATCCTGCTGAAGAATTCCTTATTGCTTAAAAGAGGTCAGTCTTTGTTTCATTAATGCCTTCAATTTATTGGATGTGGCCTACCGACATTATGGATGATGATCTGCTTTACTAAAAATCCACAAATTTAAATGTTAGTCTCAGCCAATGAAACACCATGATAGAAACATCCACAATAATGTTTGACCAAATATCTGAGCACTGTGGCCCAGCCACGTTGACACATAAAATTAACTATCACAGTAGGCTTGGGGAAGTAGCTATAACAGAGTAGTGATGGAATTACCAAGAATATGAAATCAAATACATTTTAACATAGAGTTGTCTATGGTTTGGCAAAACACAAGCAGTAGGCAAATGTAGTAATATTATGCTATTATGCTATTGTTATGTAAGTTAAAGTATAAACTAAGCTGCTATAACAAAAATTCTCTAATAGTGGCTTAAATAAAATGAAAGTATACTATTCTTTCTCATAATAGTTCAGGGAAGGTATGCAGATTCTGCTCTAAAAGTTCATTCAGGTAGGTTGACACTATTCAACTTTCACTGTCAAACATGTAGTCACATGACTGCATTTATCTTCAAGGGAGACTGGGAAATATAGTGTGAGGTTGAGTAGATACACGCTCAGTTAAAAATAAATGAGGAGGGGTAATTACTAAAAGAATAATTGGGGAAATGCATCCTGGAGGATGGTTTGCAATTTCCACTCTCTGGTCTCTGATCTTAAAGGTGCCCATGCTCACTTTTCTTTCCCCACATGAGATCAATCTCCATAAGGGAAAGTAGTACATTATGAATGCAAAATCAGCTTTCCATTTGGAAAAGGTAAAAATAGGAGACATGGGAGTTACTAGTTCATATCAATGATGAACTTCTGCTGAACAGAAATTGCACAAATTCTCTGTCTTGGCAGTGGAACAAGTTTTCTTATTAGACACTGGTTCTGTTTTTTGGAAAAAGAGAACTTGGTCCATTGTTCTCTCTGACCTGTCTTGGCCCTTCAGATCAGTCTTCCTTGTTCATTATCTTCTGTGACTGTATTGGAGTGGGCATTACACAACTTTCCAGCTTTTACAGCCCACTCCCTGCTGGTGCAGGTTTGAAAGTTCAGGAATAATTTTAGGACTCAAACAACCCATATGGGTTTTGAAGACTTGGCTAGATGATTCTTTGACAATATAATTTCCTTAAAAACTTACTTGACTTCAAGTTAATGTTGTTTCAATAACTCATGTACCATTTACCATACCAAAGTTAATTTTTGGACATAGTTCCCTAAAACTGTATTAAATACTGGCTTCTATTCCAGGATCATCCCCACCTCCCTCATTTTAATGGTTATAATCTGAAAAAATAGGCTAACAGACTAAGATATTCCCCTTAACCTGATCTTTACCAGCAGGTTAACTTCCATTTTCCTAGTTGAAAAGCCATAACGAGAGTTATTTGAGAAGTGTCTGGAGCATTACTTTCTACTGTTTGAGTTAAACAAGCTGTTGATTTTTCCAACCCTGTCTGCTAAAAATTACTAGACTGTCTAACTGAGGCCAAAGGCAGATAAAATCTCCTTTACAGAATTCTAGTCTCTTCCATCTCTGCATGCAAATTTGTCAGTTTTTGACTGGGCTCATCTGTTTATTATAATACCTTGCTAAAAGCATTAAGGAACATCCAACACACTACAATGTTCTGTTTTCATCTCCAAGCCCCAGAATTACATTCTCTTTAAAGCATGCGATCTGCTTTCCAAGTTATTGCAGATGACAGTTTAAAATATTTGGCCAAGACATAACAAGGCTCATAGCTTTGCAGTTTGAAATATAGGTTTTCTTACCATCCACTGAGACAAAGCCCTATATATATAATATATATATATATAATATATATATATATTAATGGTAGTATAGTATTTCCATTGCCATTTTGATATTATTTAGTGTGTAGGTTAAACTATTCTATCAACAGAACCCAAAATACTGTTGCTTAAATGAATTAGCAGTTTTTTTTCTCTCTCCAGAAATAGTCCAGGAAGGGAGGGACCTGGTCCAAGAGGTCATCTAGGAACGTGGTTTGCCAGGGTGGTTCTCCATCCTCAACATGTGGTGTTCCTCTCTGGTTTTAAGAGCTGGTGTTTCTTCTATGCTTGGATGGGGCAGCTTACTGCACCTCTTCTGAATTTTAGACAATGGGAAGGGAAAAGTGAAAAGGTAAAATTTAGGCAGGAGGTTCTGTCTTAAATAAGATGATAAAGAAATTGCTTATGCAACTTCTCTATTTCAATCGATTAAAACTTAGTCATAAAGTAAACATAGCTGCAAAGGAGCATGGACTAAGTTAAAATCTGGAAAGTGTTTCTTTTAATGAAAGAAGATAAGGAGAATGGATACTGTCGAAGTTCCATGGATACTGTTCAGTCCATCAAAGGGCACTGAATTTCTGTTTGGACCTGATTTGGAGAAGATACTCTCAGAAAGGACTAGAGACAGAATAAAGTGTGAAATGTGTAGTGAAAACTTTCCTTCTTTAAGAAAATTTAGGGAGAGGAGTACTCTAAAGAGACCAAATGGAAAACCTGAGTGGAGTGGGAGAGCTTTATTGCCTTAATAAAAATGACCCTCTCATGGTTCAAGTGTTAGACAAAGTGATATGGCACCTTCCATCAGTCAACAATCGTTTAATATTGGCTGAAAATACATACTCTGTTCAGGCTGAAAACACATTTGTTCAGACTGAAAAAGACGAACCCTCCAAGAGTTGACATTTCATTGAATGAACATATATTAAAAACACATATTTTGAAAAATTTTTAGAAATTAATTTCCAAAACTTCTCTTTCACTTTCCTTTCATTCTGTTTAATTACCAATTTCTTTTTCTTTGTGCAATTGCCCTTATAGCTTAAGAAAAATCATCAAAAGTGTTCATCTGAATCTGTAATTTATATGTTTTTCTACCATTTCTACCCATTAATTACTTTATTCCATATAAGCTATTCTGGTGCACTCTTCTGAAGAAATGCTCCCAAGTTGTTCTGGGATTCAGTGTGAAGACAGAAGCTCCATAAATGATGGCAGACTACTGGCAAAATTATTTACTTCCTGGAAAGCAAGCAATTTTATTGCAAATCATTTTATGCTACTCCCTTCTCACCTCATCATTTAGAAAATAATGTCAAAGTTACATTCAACAGTATGCCAACACATATATATGGAATCTAAGGGAAAAAAAAAAGGTCATGAAGAACCTAGGGGCAAGATGGGAATAAAGACACAGACCTACTAGAGAATGGCCTTGAGGATATGGGGAGGGGGAAGGGCAAGCTGTGACAAAGTGAGAGAGTGGCATGGACATATATACACTACGAAACATAAAATAGATAGCTAGTGGGAAGCAGCCGCATAGCACAGGGAGATCAGCTCAGTGCTTTGTGACCACCTAGAGGGGTGGGATAGGGAGGGTGGGAGGGAGGGAGACACAAGAGGCAAGAGATATGGGAACATATATATATGTATTCACTTTGTTATAAAGCAGAAACTAATACACCATTGTAAAGCAATTATACTACAATAAAGATGTTAAAAAAATTACATTCAAATTACTTTAGATACACAAATTTATTAAAGCAACATTTATTCTACCACATACCCTATTTTCTGTTCATTCTTGTTACCAATGGACCAGAATTCTCACTTTACATTACCTCTCAAAGAAACAAAACACTTCCTGTTATACCCTGTGTAGAATCTGTGGTTGGTATTTATTACATCTTTACCATTATGTGATAACAAAGATGTGTGTGTGTGTGTTTGTTTATATACCTGTGAAGGTTTACAAATACATAGAAAGTTTCTGAGAACATAAAAAGACTGGAAGCTATTGAGTTAAATAAATAACATTTTGTTCCATTTTAATGTTTAATCATGTAAGTGCATTTCTTTATCATTATAAATTTAATAATAAAAGCAACTTAAAACTAAAATAAGTTTACAATAAAACCTGTAAAATAAGCATATATATTTCATTTAACAATCATGAGTTTGTGTACAGATTAATGAAATAAATACCATCTGGTGAACCTGTTTAGTTAACACTATATGACTACAACATAGCAGTTTTGATGATATCAGTTTTGAGAAAATAGTGCTCTTTCATGTTCTATTTGTGGGCAATGACAAATAACTAGATACTTTGCTTTTCACCTATTTATCATTATATAGAGAGTGAACAATATGAGTTCTCAAGATTTGAGGAAAATATCAGCTTTTACCAGGTAATTTTAAGTCCATAAGCCTACATTGACTGACTACTATGTTTTAAGTATGGTGGTACTTGTAGGATATATAAAAAGAAGAAATTCATTAGTGTCTGTTTGCAGGTAGAACATAATATATGTATGATATGTACATGGTTATTAAGCAGAATAATATTATTTATGCTGTTAGTTATATAAAATTAGTTTTAGAAAACAGAGGAGAGATGACACTGACCTTGAGGATCTAGGAATTTATAAATCATGTGCACATGATATAAGCTTTGAAGAGTAGGGACAATTTAAAAATTAGAAATGTAAAGAGAAGTGATGCTAGCATTATGGTGGCATAAGTCCCTCCTTTTTGCTTCACCCCACCCCCAACACCTAAAATTTGGCTTGCATCCACAAACAAAAGTGCCTCTATGGGAGTGGTGGGATCCAACATGCTAACAACACATGAGGAGTCTAACCCAGGGGTCTCCAACCCCCGGGCTGTGGACTGGTACCGGTCTGCAGCCTGTTAGGAACCAGGCCACAGAGCAGGAGGTGAGTGGTGGGTGAGTGAGTGAAGCTTCATCTGCTGCTCCCCATTGCTCCCCATCACTCGCATTACCACCTGAACCATCCACCACTGCCCCCCCCGCCACCTGGTCCGTGGAAGAATTGTCTTCCACAAAACCAGTCCCTGGTGCCAAAAATGTTGGGGACCACTGGTCTAACCCACCTGTGCATCGGGAAATAGGCAGACAGATCTTGGACCAGACTGTGGAACTAGCAGGAGCCTGTTAACTGATTCAGATTCTCTTGCCTCTGGCGTGTGAGCACCTGGAAAACACTTCCTTGGGAAGCTACCCATGGATGACAGAGACCTTGTAGAAGTCAAGATTTCCAGAGGAGAAGTTTCAGTACTCAGTGGAGAAAACAAAACAAAACAAGTTTGGAGACATTGGAGTGGGTAAAGAAACTTTGACAGCCATCTTCCCTCTCCTCAAGGTGGTACAACTTAGAGCTAGATGAGCCCATGATCTCTCCCATGGGGTAAAGAGAGAAAGTGAATGAATGCTGGAACTCCCCATCTGTGTGGGATGCTGCTAAAGAAATCAATTTCTATCCTTCTGTGCCCAGAGTATTAAAGCAGGAAATCCATGACTTGGGGGAAGAAAGACATCAGGAAAGAAGCCAATGAGAATATCAGAGGGCATTAAAGGGATGCTGTCCCTGTTGTATTTTGGGCTCTAGCAATAAGCATACTCACAGTCTGCTAGGAAAACCTTAACCTAAAGATCTCCCAAATTGGCCTGCAACACCACCAATTCCCTGTTGCTAATTCCACATCTCCCTCCAATCTTTAGGTAGCTCCCTGTGCATGATCCCAAGGGTGTTCATGAAAGCAAGCTCAGGTAGACAGGGAGCCTGTGCAGAAAACAGGCCAGGGGTTTCAGGTAGGTAAAGGAGAAACCACAATCTTGAGCTCTATCGCCACCAACAGGAAAAAAAATAGGCTTCCAGCAGCAGGCCTGGTGAGTTCTAAGAACTAGAGAAAACATACAAGCTTAAGAATTTTGCCACAAGAGAGAAAAAGAAGTATAGAACCAACATATTCATACAAGGCCAGAGGAAGTCCCAGAATATATAGCAGAACCAAAAAAAGTATCTCTCACCTGAAGGCAGCTAGTAAAGACTGGGGGAGGTGGCTGCTATTTCAAATGTGGAAACAGAAACACAAAGCTCCAAGGAACATGAAGAATCAAGGACCCATGCCATCACAAGAAAATCACAATATTCCTCCAGTAACCAAAGCCAGTGACACAGAGATTTGTGACTTACCCATAAAGAATTCAAAAAAACTTTTTGGGAAAATTCAGTGAGCTACAAGAAAACACTGAAAGACAATTCAACAAAATCAGGAAAACAACATGAATAAAATGAGAAATTTAACAAAGATAGATATCATTAAAAAATAACCAAACAGAAATTTTGGAGCTGAAGAAGTCAATGAGTGAAATGAAGAATGCAATACAGAGCATCAACAGCAGAATAGATCATGTAGAAGAAAGAATCAGTGAGTTAGAGGATAAGAACTTTGAAATAATGCAAACTCAGAAGAACAAATAAAAAAGAATAAAACAGAGTAAAGAAAGCCTGTGTGATCTATGGGATACCATCAAAAGGACCAATCTGAATCACTGGAATTCCAGAAGAAGAAAAGTTGGAGAAGGAAGCTAAACGTGTATTGAAAGAAATGATAGCTGAGTACCAAAGTGGGGAGAGACTTGGACATCCAAGTTCATGAAATTAACAGATCACCTCATTTTTTCAATCCAAAATGACCTTTTCCAAGGCACAGTATAATAAGATAATAAAAAGAAAAAGAAAAAGAGAGAATCTTAAAAGCAGCAAAATAAAAAAGATTATAAACTACAAAGGAATCCCCATTAGGCTATTAGCAGATTTGTCAGCAGAAACTTTATGGGCCAGGAGAGAGAGGGATGATATATTCAAAATGATGAAAGAAAAATACTGTCAGCCAATAATACTCTATCTGGCAAAATTATCCTTCAGAAATTGAGATCTTTTAAGACTTTCCAAGACAAACAGAAGCCATGGGAGTCCATTACCACTAGACTTGCTTTACAAAAAATGCTGAAAGTTTTTCAAGCTAAAATGAAAAGACACTAATTAGTAACATGAAAACAAAAATTTACAACACACTGGTAAAGGTAAGTATATAGTCATATTCAGAAAACTAATTTTGCAATATGATGGCGCATTAACCTCTTCCCTATAGTATAAAGATTAAAGGTAAAGACTACTAAAAATAACTATCCCTATTAGTACTTGTTCAAAAATACCCAATATAAACAGAAGTAAATTGTAACAACAAAAACATAAAAGCGGGGGGCATAAAGAGTCGGGTTTTTCTATGTGAATGAAGTTAAGTTGCTCTCAGTATAAAATAGACTCAAATCAGTAAGATGTTTTATGTAAGCCTTATGGTAATTACAAAACAAAAACCTATAGAAGATTCACAAAATATAAAGGAAAGAGAATCAAACATACCACCATCAAAATATCACCAATCTGCTAAGGTAGGCAGCAAGAGAGAAAGAAAGGAAAAGTGGAACAACAAAGTAGCCAGGAAGCAATTAATAAGATCCCATTAGTAAGTCCTTTCCTATTAATAATTACTCAAAATGTAAATGGATTGAATTCTCCAGTCAAAAAACACAGATGGATGCTTAAAAAAAAATGACTCAATTATACACTGCCTACAAGGGACTCACTTCAGCTTTAAGGATACAAATATGTTCAAAGGGAAGAGATGGAATAAAGATATTCCACACAGGTGGAAACAAAAAGAGAACAGTGGTAATAATACTTATAACAGATAAAATAGATTTTAAGCCCCAAAATAATAATAAGGCAAAAAAGGTCACTGTATACTTATAAAGAAGTCAGCTCATTAAGAAGGTATAACAATTGTAAATATGTATGGACCCAACATTAGACAACCTAAATATATTAAGCAAGTTCAAACAGATCTGAATGGAGAAGTAGACAACAGCACAATATTAGTAGGGGACTTCGTTACCCCACTTTCTAATAGATTGCCCAGTTAAAAAATCAACACAGAAACTTTGGACTTGAACCATACTTTAGAGCAAATTGACCTAACAGACATATATAAAACATTCCATCCGGAAGATGGCAGAAGAGTAAGACGCGGAGATCACCTTCTTCTCCACAGATACACCAGAAATACATCTACGCGTGGAACAACTCCTACAAAACACCTACTGAACGCTGGCAGAAGACCTCAGACCTCCCAAAAGGCAAGGAACCCCCCACGTACCTGGTTAGGGCAAAAGAAAAAACTAAACAGAGACAAAAGGATAGGGACGGGTCCTGCACCAGCGGGAGAGAGCTGTGAAGGAGGAAAAGTGTCCACACACTAGGAAGCCCCTTCGCGGGTGGAGACTTCGGGAGGCGGAGTGGGGGAGCTTGGGAGCCGCGGAGGAGAGCACAGCAACAGGGGTGCGGAGGGCAAAGCGGACAGATTCCAGCGCAGAGGATCGGGCCGACCGGCACTCACCAGCCGAGAGGCTTGTCTGCTCGCCCGCCGGGGCGGGCGGGACTGGGAGCTGAGGCTCCGGCTTTTGTCGGAGCGCCGGGAGAGGACTGAGGTTGGCGGCGTGAACACAGCCTGCAGGGCGTTGGTGCGCCGCGGCTGGCCGGGAGAGAGTCCGGGGAGGGGTCTGGACCTGCCGAAGAGGCAAGAGACTTTTACGTCCCTCTTTGTTTCCTGGTGCACGAGGAGAGGGGATTAAGAACGCTGCTTGAGAGAGCTCCAGGGACGGGCGCGAGCCGCGGCTAAGAGTGCGGAGCCCAGAGACGGACATGGGACGCTAAGGCCGCTGTTGCCGCCGCCAGGAGGCCTGTGTGCGAACACAGGTCACTAGCCACACGCCCTTCCGGGGAGCCTGTGCAGCCCGCCACTGCCAGGGTCCCGGGATCCAGGGACGGCTCCCCGGGAGAGTGCACGGCGCGCCTCAGGCTGCAGCGTCACGCCGGCCTCTGTCGCTGCAGGCCCCGCCCCGCACTCCGTGACCCTCCCTACCCCCCCGGCCTGGGTGAGCCAGAGCCTCCGAATCAGCGGCTCCTTTAACCTCGTCCTGTCTGAGCAAATAACAGACGCCCTCCTGCGACCTACACGCACAGGCGGGGCCAAATCCAAAGCTGAGCCCCTGGGAACTGTCAGAACAAAGAAGAGAAAGGGAAATCTCTCCCAGCAGCCTCAGAAGCAGCGGATTAAAGCTCCACAATCAACTTGATATACCCTGCATCTGTGGAATACCTGAATAGACAACGAATCATCCCAAATTAAGGAGCCCTGTGGATGAAAGGCTCTTGGTGCTGCAGCCAGGACTCAGTGCTGTGCCTCTGAGGTGGGAGAGCCAACTTCAGGACACTGGTCCACAAGAGGCCTCCCAGCTGCACATAATATCAAACAGCAAAAATCTCCGAGAGATCTCCATCTCAAGGCCAGCACCCAGCTTCACTCAACGACCAGCAAGCTACAGTGCTGGACATCCTATGCCAAACAACTAGCAAGACAGGAACACAACCCCACCCATTAGCAGAGAGGCTGCCCAAAATCACAGTAAGTCTACAGACACCCCAAAACACACCACCAGACGTGGACCTGCCCACCAGAAAGACAAGATCCAGCCTCATACACCAGAACACAGGCACTAGTACCCTCCACCAGGAAGCCTACACAACCCACTGAACCAACCTTAGCCACTGGGGACAGACACAAAAAACAACAGGAACCACGAACCTTCAGCCTGCAAAAAAGGAGACCCCAAACACAGTAAGATAAGCAAAATGAAAAGACAGAAAAACACACAGCAGATGAAGGAGCAAGATAAAAACCCACCAGACCTAACAAATGAAGAGGAAATAGGCAGTCTACCTGAAAAAGAATTCAGAATAATGATAGTAAGGTTGATCCGAAATCTTGGAGATAGAATGGACAATAGAATGGACAAATTGCAAGAATCAGTTAACAAGGACCTAGAAGAACTAAAGATGAAGCAAGCAACGATGAACAACACAATAAATGAAATTAAAAGTACTCTAGATGGGATCAATAGCAGAATAACTGAGGCAGAAGAACGGATAAGTGACCTGGAAGATAAAATAGTGGAAATAACTACTGCAGAGCAGAATAAAGAAAAAAGAATGAAAAGAACTGAGGACAGTCTCAGAGACCTCTGGGACAACATTAAACGCACCAACATTCGAATTATAGGGGTTCCAGAAGAAGAAGAGAAAAAGAAAGGGACTGAGAAAATATTTGAAGAGATTATAGTTGAAAACTTCCCTAATATGGGAAAAGAAATCGTTAATCAAGTCCAGGAAGCACAGAGAGTCCCATACAGGATAAATCCAAGGAGAAATACGCCAAGACACATATTAATCAAACTGTCAAAAATTAAATACAAAGAAAACATATTAAAAGCAGCAAGGGAAAAACAACAAATAACACACAAGGGAATCCCCATAAGGTTAACAGCTGATCTTTCAGCAGAAACTCTGCAAGCCAGAAGGGAGTGGCAGGACAT
Organism: Tursiops truncatus; assembly: GCF_011762595.2. NCBI lineage: Eukaryota > Metazoa > Chordata > Mammalia > Artiodactyla > Delphinidae > Tursiops > Tursiops truncatus. The sequence goes on along the minus strand of NC_047044.1, from coordinate 89,050,501 downwards.
ATTGAAAGTGTTGAAGGAGAAAAACCTGCAACCAAGATTACTCTACCCAGCAAGGATCTCATTCAGATTTGATGGAGAAATTAAAACCTTTACAGACAAGCAAAAGCTGAGAGAGTTCAGCACCACCAAACCAGCTCTACAACAACTGCTAAAGGAACTTCTCTAGGCAAGAAACACAAAAGAAGGAAAGGACCTACAATAACGAACCCAAAACAATTAAGAAAATGGGAATAGGAACATACATATCGATAATTACCTTAAATGTAAATGGACTAAATGCTCCCACCAAAAGACACAGATTGGCTGAATGGATACAAAAACAAGACCCATATATTTGCTGTCTACAAGAGACCCACTTCAGACCTAGAGACACATACAGACTGAAAGTAAGGGGATGGAAAAAGATATTTCATGCAAATGGAAACCAAAAGAAAGCTGGAGTAGCAATTCTCATATCAGACAAAATAGACTTTAAAACAAAGACTATTAGAAGAGACAAAGAAGGACACTACATAATGATCAAGGGATCGATCCAAGAGGAAGATATAACAATTGTAAATGTTTATGCACCCAACATAGGTGCACCTCAATACATAAGGCAAATACTGACAACCATAAAAAGGGAAATCGACAGTAACACATTCATAGTAGGGGACTTTAACACCCCACTTTCACCAATGGACAGATCATCCAAAATGAAAATAAATAAGGAAACACAAGCTTTAAATGATACATTAAACGAGATGGAGTTAATTGATATTTATAGGACATTCCATCCAAAAACAACAGAATACACATTTTTCTCAAGTGCTCATGGAACATTCTCCAGGATAGATCATATCTTGGGTCACAAATCAAGCCTTGGTAAATTTAAGAAAATTGAAATTGTATCAAGTATCTTTTCAGACCACAACGCCATGAGACTAGATATCAATTACAGGAAAAGATCTGTAAAAAATACAAACACATGGAGGCTAAACAATACACTACTTAATAATGAAGTGATCACTGAAGAAATCAAAAAATACCTAGAAACAAATGACAATGGAGACACAACGACCCAAAACCTGTGGGATGCAGCAAAAGCAGTTCTAAGGGGGAAGTTTATAGCAATACAAGCCCACCTTAAGAAGCAGGAAACATCTCGAATAAACAACCTAACCTTGCACCTCAAGCAATTAGAGAAAGAAGAACAAAAAAACCCCAAAGCTAGCAGAAGGAAAGAAATCATAAAAATCAGATCAGAAATAAATGAAAAAGAAATGAAGGAAACAATAGCAAAGATCAATAAAACTAAAAGCTGGTTCTTTGAGAAGATAAACAAAATAGATAAACCACTAGCCAGACTCATTAAGAAAAAAAGGGAGAAGACTCAAATCAATAGAATTAGAAATGAAAAAGGAGAGGTAACAACTGACACTGCAGAAATAAAAGAGATCATGAGAGATTACTACAAGCAACTCTATGCCAATAAAATGGACAATCTGGAAGAAATGGACAAATTCTTAGAAATGCACAACCTGCCAAGACTGAATCAGGAAGAAATAGAAAATATGAACAGACCAGTCACAAGCACTGAAATTGAAACTGTGATTAAAAATCTTCCAACAAAGAAAAGCCCAGGACCAGATGGCTTCACAGGCGAATTCTATCAAACATTTAGAGAAGAGCTAACACCTATCCTTCTCAAACTCTTCCAAAATATAGCAGAGGGAGGAACACTCCCAAACTCCTTCTACGAGGCCACCATCACCTTGATACCAAAACCAGACAAGGATGTCACAAAGAAAGAAAACTACAGGCCAATATCACTGATGAACATAGATGCAAAAATCCTCAACAAAATACTAGCAAATAGAATCCAACAGCACATTAAAAGGATCATACACCATGATCAAGTGGGGTTTATTCCAGGAATGCAAGGATTCTTCAATATACGCAAATCTATCAATGTGATAAACCATATTAACAAACTGAAGGAGAAAAACCATATGATCATCTCAATAGATGCAGAGAAAGCTTTTGACAAAATTCAACACCCATTTATGATAAAAACCCTGCAGAAAGTAGGCATAGAGGGAACTTTCCTCAACATAATAAAGGCCATATATGACAAGCCCACAGCAAACATCATCCTCAATGGTGAAAAACTGAAAGCATTTCCACTAAGATCAGGAACAAGACAAGGTTGCCCACTCTCACCACTCTTATTCAACATAGTTTTGGAAGTTTTAGCCACAGCAATCAGAGAAGAAAAGGAAATAAAAGGAATCCAAATCGGAAAAGAAGAAGTAAAGCTGTCACTGTTTGCAGATGACATGATCCTATACATAGAGAACCCTAAAGATGCTACCAGAAAACTACTAGAGCTAATCAATGAATTTGGTAAAGTGGCAGGATACAAAATTAATGCACAGAAATCTCTGGCATTCCTATATACTAATGATGAAAAATCTGAAAGTGAAATCAAGAAAACACTCCCATTTACCACTGCAACAAAAAGAATAAAATATCTAGGAATAAACCTACCTAAGGAGACAAAAGATCTGTATGCAGAAAATTATAAGACACTGATGAAAGAAATTAAAGATGATACAAATAGATGGAGAGATATACCATGTTCTTGGATTGGAAGAATCAACATTGTGAAAATGACTCTACTACCGAAAGCAATCTATAGATTCAATGCAATCCCTATCAAACTACCACTGGCATTTTTCACAGAACTAGAACAAAAAATTTTGCAATTTGTATGGAAACACAAAAGACCCCGAATAGCCAAAGCAATCTTGAGAACGAAAGAAGGAACTGGAGGAATCAGGCTCCCAGACTTCAGACTATACTACAAAGCTACAGTTATCAAAACGGTATGGTACTGGCACAAAAACAGAAAGATAGATCAATGGAACAGGATAGAAAGCCCAGAGATAAACCCACGCACATATGGTCACCTTATCTTTGACAAAGGAGGCAGAAATGTACCGTGGAGAAAGGACAGCCTATTCAATAAGTGGTGCTGGGAAAACTGGACAGCTACATGTAAAAGTATGAAGTTAGATCACTCCCTAACACCATACACAAAAATAAGCTCAAAATGGATTAAAGACCTAAATGTAAGGCCAGAAACTATCAAACTCTTAGAGGAAAACATAGGCAGAACACTCTATGACATAAATCACAGCAAGATTCTTTCTGACCCACCTCCTAGAGTAATGGAAATAAAAACAAGAGTAAACAAATGGGACCTAATGAAACTTAAAAGCTTTTGCGCAGCAAAGGAAACCATAAAGAAGACCAAAAGACAACCCTCAGAATGGGAGAAAATATTTGCAAATGAAGCAACTGACAAAGGATTGATCTCCAAAATTTATAAGCAGCTCATGCAGCTTAATAACAAAAAAACAAACAACCCAATCCAAAAATGGGCAGAAGACCTAAATAGACATTTCTCCAAAGAAGATATACAGAGTGCCAACAAACACATGAAAGAATGCTCAACATCACTAATCATGAGAGAAATGCAAATCAAAACTACAATGAGATATCATCTCACACCAGTCAGAATGGCCATCATCAAAAAATCTAGAAACAATAAATGCTGGAGAGGGTGTGGAGAAAAGGGAACCCTCTTACACTGTTGGTGGGAATGTAAATTGATACAGCCACTGTGGAGAACAGTATGGAGGTTCCTTAAAAAGCTACAAATAGAACTACCATATGACCCAGCAATCCCACTACTGGGCATATACCCTGAGAAAACCATAATTCAAAAAGAGTCATGTACCAAAATGTTCATTGCAGCTCTATTTACAATAGCCCAGAGATGGAAACAACCTAAGTGTCCATCATCGGATGAATGGATAAAGAAGATGTGGCACATATATACAATGGAATATTACTCAGCCATAAAAAGAGACGAAATTGAGCTATTTGTAATGAGGTGGATAGACCTAGAGTCTGTCATACAGAGTGAAGTAAGTCAGAAAGAGAGAGACAAATACCGTATGCTAACACATATATATGGAATTTAAAAAAAAAAAAAATGTCATGAAAAACCTAGGGGTGAAACAGGAATAAAGACTCAGACTTACTAGAGAATGGACTTGAGGCTATGGGGAGGGGGAAGTGTAAACGGTGACAAAGCGATAAAGAGGCATGGACATATATACACTACCAAACGTAAGGTAGATAGCTAGTGGGAAGCAGCCGCATAGCACAGGGAGATCAGCTCGGTGCTTTGTGACCGCCTGGAGGGGTGGGATAGGGAGGGTGGGAGGGAGGGAGACGCAAGCGGGAAGAGATATGGGAATATATGTATATATATAACTGATTCATTTTGTTGTGAAGCTGAAACTAACATACCATTGTAAAGCAATTATACTCCAATAAAGATGTTAAAAAAAAAAAAAAAAAAAAAAAAAAAAAAAAAACATTCCATCCAACAGCAGCAGAATATACATTCTTCTCAAGTGCACATGGAACATTCTCCACGATAAATCATATGACAGGCCACAAAATAGCCTTAGAAAACTTAAAAACATTCAAATCATACCACGTATCTATTCTGACTACAATGGTATGAAATTAGAAATAAACAACAAGAGGAAAGATGGAAAATTTACAAACATGTGAAAACTAAACCACACAGTCCTGAGTAATGTAGAAATCAAAAGGAAAAAAAATTTAGATATTAAAACAAATGAAAATGGAAACACAACATACCAAAACCTATAGGATGCTGCAGAAGCAATAAAGAAAGATTTCAAATAGACAACCTACAATTACACTTTAAGAAACTAGAAGAAAAACAAACTAATGCGAAAGTTAACAGAAGAAATGAAATGACAAAGATTAAAGTGGAAATAATAAAATAGAGACCAGAAAAACAAAAGATCAAAAAAACTAAGTGCTATTTTTTTGAGAAGGTAAACAATAGTGACAAACCTTTAGCTAGCCTAAGAAAAACAGAAAGGAATCAAACCAATAAAATCAGAAATGAAAGAGGAGGCATTATAACTGATAGCACAGAAATACTAGGATCATAAAAGATTACTATGAACAATCATATGGCAACAAAATGGGTAACGTAAAAGAAATGAATGTATTTCTAGAAACCTAGAACTTACCAAAACTGAAGCATGAAGAAATGAAGATTCTGAGTAGACCAATAATAAGTAAGGGATTGAGTTAGTAATCAAAAGCTTCCCAACACAGAAAAGCCCAGGACCAGATGGCTTAACTGGTGAATTTACCAAACATTTAAAAAAAATTACACCAATCCTTCTCAAAAATCTTCCAAATTATTGAAGAGGAGGGAGAACTCTTGAACTCATCTTACAAGGCCAATATCACCCTCATACCAAAGCCAGATAAAGACACTACAGGAAAAGAAAACCCTAATCTGATAACCCTGGTGCATATAAATGCAAAATATTAGCAAACTAAGTTCAACAGCACATTAAAAGGATTATACATCATGACCAAGTGGGATTTAACCTTGGGATGCAAGGGATAAATCTTACACAACATATGCAAATCAATAAATGTGGTGCACCAAATTAATGGAATGAAAGACGAAAATCGTATCATCTCAGATACAGAAAGAGCATTTGACAATAAACAACATCCTTTTGTCATAAAAACCCTCAACACCTTGGGTATAGAAGAAACATACCTCTACATAATAAAGGCCATATACTACAAACCCACAGCTAACACAATACTCAGTGATGAAAGATTGAACACTTTTCCACTAAGATCAGAAAAAAGAAAACAGTGTTACCTCTCACCACTGTAATTCAACCTAGTACTGAAAGTCCTATCTACAGCAGTCAGGCAAGATAAATAGTTAAAGGCAAACAAATTGGAGAGGAAGTAAAATTGTCTTCTTTGCAGATGATATGATTTTAGAAAATCCTAAACACTCAACCAAAACACTGTTGGAATTCATCAATGATTTCAGTAAAGTTCCAGGATATGAAATCAATGTAGAGAAATTATTTGTGTTTCTACACACTAACAACAAAATATCTGAAAAATAAATAACAAAAATCCTATTTAAAATAGAATAAAAAATTCTTAGGAATAAATTTAACCAAGGAAGTGAAAGATCTGTCCACTGAAAACTACAAGACTTTGATAAAAAGAAATTGAAAAGGATGCAAACAAATGAAAGACACAAACAGAGGAATAAATATCCCATGTTCTTGGAGGCATCACACGTTCTGATTTCAAACTACACTACAAAGCTATAGTAATCAAAATAGTATGGTATTGGCATGAGAAGAGACACATAAATCAATGAAACAGAATGAAGAACCCAGAAATAAACTCTTGCATATACTATCAACTAATATTTGACCAGGGAGCCAAGAATATTCAATGAACAAAGAATAGGGGCTTCCCTGGTGGCGCAGTGGTTGAGAGTCCGCCTGCTGATACAGGGGACACGGGTTCGTGCCCCAGTCCGGGAAGATCCCACATGCCACGGAGCGGCTGGGCCCATGAGCCATGGCTGCTGAGCCTGTGCGTCCCGAGCCTATGCTCCACAGCGGGAGAGGCCACAACAGTGAGAGGCCTGCGTACCGAAAAAAAAAAAAAAAACAACAAGAAAGAATAGTGTCTTCAATAAATGGTGCTAAGAAATTGGGCTAACCACATGCAAAATAAATGATATTAGACCCCTATCTTATACCAGTTTCAAAAATGGGTTAAACATAAGACATGAAACCACAAATATATATAATGGAATATTATTCAGCTACAAGAAAGAAGAAAATCCTGCCATTTGTGACAACATGGTTGGACCTTGAGGGCATAATGCCTAGTGAGGTAAGTCAGACATAGAAAGACATATATTGTATGATATCACTTATATGTGGAATCTAAAAAAGCTAAACTCATATAAACACAAAGTAAAGTATTGTTACTAGGAGCTTGGAGATGGGGGAATTGAAGAGTTGTTGGCCAAAGGTTATAAAACTTGCAGTTAGAAGATAAATATATTTTGGGGATCTTGTGCATAACATTGTGATTATAGTTAGCAATACTGCCTTATATACTTGGAAATTGCTAAGAGACTAGATTTTAAATATTTTCACAACTTAAAAGAAATGATAATTATGTGAACTGATTGAGGTCTTAGCTAATGCTACAATGGTAATTTGCATTGTAATATATATGTTTATCAAATCATTACATTGAACACCTTAAACTTAAACATTACATGTCAATTATGTCTCAATTTAAAATGAAAAAATAGCTGCTTAGGTTTAGAAGGTAAAAGCATATTCAGGGATCAGTAAAAAACCTGACACTATAATCTAACGTGTGGATAGTGTGCCCCAACACGGACACCTCCACAAAGACTGGGGTATTTACTGATCCCAGGCATTTCAGGAAACCTTCATCTAATCAGTAGCTGACCACTTAGCTGTGCAAAGGAGTGCGGTGGAATTGGAGACAAGAGTGAAGATTTTTAAAATATTGGAAGGACAAATCATAAAGAATTAAAATTGCCATGTTAAGGAATTTAGATATTGCTTCAAAGTTTACTGCAGAATATGTACTGGAAGAACATCTCCAGCACAATGTTTGAGAACATATTGATAATAGTGCAGTTAGTTATAGGAAGACAGGACTTATTCCAAATATATAAGTAATGTGAAAATAAAGTAAGAATAAAAATGTTCATAAGTTTCTATCCTTAAGAGAAGTGACGTGATCAACTGGCATAGGGAAAAGAAGAAAGCATATTTGAGAAGAAGACACTTGGCTTTGGGTCCCTAGTGGACCTCTATTGGAAAAATGTTCAGCAGGCAGTTAGTAACTCAGCATATGGATCTCTGGAGAATATTTGGAATTATGGATGTATGTAGGGGAAATAAAGTTATGGAATTAGATGAGTTCTCCATGCCTAGGATGTAGAGCTGTCATTATTCAATACGTGTTTAACATTCTACAATGTGATAGTAAGTATGATAGGAAGTGAGGATACAGTGGTGAACAAAGCAGATGTAATGGCCCTAGTGGAACTTACTGCCTAGCTGGGCAGACAGCAGTAGGCAAAGAATTATACAAATATTCAGATACATACACTATGATAAGGTCCATCAAATAAATTCTCAGATCTACGGTAGCATAAAGTATTGTCTGAAGTTGATCTGGAAGCTCAAAGTAGGCTTCCTTGAGGAAATGGCCTCTGCACTGAGACTTGTAGTAGGATGAGAGAAATTAACCAGGCAAAGAGTGGTTCCTAACGAAACATGAAAAAGTTATGATGTGTTTTATTTTTTTATTTCTTTTCTAAATGTTTGTTTACTTAGTTATTTTTATCAGAGTGATACATTTAAAAAGTCAAATATCACTGAAAAAGTAATACATTGAGGTAACTGTTGAACATTGTGACTTCCTAAGTTTGGGCAAACAAGAGGCTAAGCAAAAGCTCACAAAGGAAAAAAAAAAATCTGGAGAATGAGATGTTTGCAGGGACTTTGAAAACCTCAAACATACTTCTGGGAATCTAGAAGACAAAGCATATATATGTGCATATTCTGTGTGCATGCCCAGGACTGTGTGTGTGTTCAAGAAATAATCAGGGCTATATGATTTCACCTCTGAATAATCTTGAGGTTCTGCATAAGAAGGAAGTGAAGGCTAAGGCAGAGCTGTAAACCTCATGGCTGAGTGTGGATAGTGTGCCCCAACACGGACACCTCCACAAAGACTGGGGTACTTACTGGTCCCAGGCATTTTAGGAAACCTTCATCTAATCAGTAGCTGACCACTATGTGACTAAGCAGAGACTTCAGTGACCACACATGGCAAAGGATACAGACATAAAAGACTTAGTTTGCAAAAATCACTAAACAAACAACTTTACAGTAATTTTTGTTGTTCCTTTTATTTTTCCTGTACATTGAAAAAAAATCTCAATATTATCCAAGTTGCTTTTTTCTTTTTAAATTTTTTTTAAGCTCTCTTTTTCATGATTGAGGTTTTCCTCATATTTCCTATTACCCATGGCCATTCATCATATTAAAGATTAAGACACTGAAAGCTACTTGGAAGTTCTGTATGTGTGAGAAAAGCCTGCTGACTGACCAGTCAGCTTGGCAGAAGAATGCTAAGCACTCAGAGAGGTTAGAAGAGTAGAGAGCCATGGCATTTTTTCCAAGACCACAAGGGAAGAGCATTCCTAGAAGAAGATGGTCTAGGGACTTCCCTGGAAGTCCAGTGGTTAAGACTCTGCACTTCTACTGCAGGGGGCACAGGTTCGATCCCTGGTTGGGGAATTAAGAGCCTGTGCAGCCAAAAAAAAAAAAAAAAAAAAGAAATTAAAAAAGAAAGAAGATGGTCTAGAACGGAAAATGCAGCAGAGAGTAAAAAAAGGCAAGAACTTACCAGAGGCTATTGGATTTGACAAAGAAGAGCCTGTTGAGAAAGGAATTTGGCTGTTGAGAAAGGAATTTCAATAGAATGTTAGAGGTGTAAAAAGAATGTCAGAGAATCAGTGAGAGGGTCAGTGGGTGGAGATAGTTTTTCAGGAAATCTGATTTTATAAAAGAGAGAATGAAGATGGATCATTGTTTGAAGAGAAGCCAGTTTTGGTGTGTTTGTTTTGGGCTGTCAATGTTAAAATTAAGCAAACCCAAAAGAAACAAGTCAGTCATCATTAAACATTTTCACTCACCAAACTCCTGCCAGAGTTATGCACAAAATAGTTTTAGAAGTTTTAATTTCATCTCTAATGCTTTTTAAAAATCTTTTGATTCATGTGCTGATCTATGACATTATCCAGAGACAGACACAGGAAGAAGGAAGAAAATGCAAAGACCTAAGTCATTCACAGTTTAGAACATTTGAACCTGAAAACTTGTATCAGGGTTTAAGAACATTAAAAAGGGACCATGGACATCTTTTCTTAGGAGTAAAGTTACCTGAAATAAAGTTACACAATGTTGGGATTCATATCTGAACAGGATAAAGATATATTCCCTCCCTCCCTCCCTTCCTTCCTTCTTCCAATAATATAATAAATAGGCTTAAAACAAGTAAATATGCTAAATTGAATGATACGTTATCTATCTATCTATCTATCATCTATCTACCCAAATATGTACTTATGTTGTATGTGTAGATACATACATGCATGAATAAGTACAGAAAAGGAGAAAGGTGAGGGCAGAGACACTTATGACTATCACATTTTAAGTTTTGTATCCAACTGATGACTGACAGAATAATAGTAGAAAAGTATGACACATAGAAAAGTATTTTACTGAATGTGCCTGAAAAAGACACCATAAAAGTGTCAATCATTCCAATATTGAAGTGCTACCTTTTTGTCATTACTTTAGATTGGAATGCCTATTTGAAACCTAGGATCAGCATAAAAACAGTGATTTATGAACATTTTTCCGAGGCAATGTAAACTTAGTGTCTCCACTCTTTTTGGTGAATAGAGAAATGATCAGGCTATCTTGGTCTAATTTGTGGTCTCATAGGGGCACTTAGGACAAGAAGGGACATGGTAAATTGAAGATTTATTATGCTCTATTTAAATGGCATTTCTAGGTTAATGTTAAGCAATAGCAATGACCCAGTTTAATACACCATCACAAATTTCTTTGCTGTCAAATCAGCATCTTTGCAGAGGGTTTTATAATCTATTTAGTCAAAGAGGACCTGGAAGTTGTAAACTCTCAGAGAATAGATCTTTTAACTTATGTATCTTTTTTCCTCTCTCAAATTGTCTAGCATAGAGTTTTGCCAATAGGAGTTGGGTAGCAGAAGCTTATTTAGTGATGGATGGATGGATCGATGTATGAATGAATGAATGAATAAATAATAAGTAAATAAATGAGTGAATAAAGTATCCCTCAATAAAGTCTCAAGATAAACCATAAATAACGATACAATTTAAAATCATTAAAAAAAAGAAAGGTAGTGATCAAATTTCCATTACTGCTTTGGTCAATGCTATTTCTATCTTTTTGATTCATGGATAGAAAATGTTATTGTAAATTTACAAAAAAGCCTTACACTGAGTAACTAACTAATTAAACAACAAGTCAGAACTATGACTCATCTAAATTTTTACCCAACCATTTTCTTTGTGCCAGCTATAATAAAACAAAGCTTTAACCTGTCACATTACCACCTAGGGGATTCTCAGAATTCTCATTAAAAATCTTCAGTAGCATTGGTTTCTGTATGTCTAAAGGTATTCATTCCACCAACATTTGTAAAATAATTACTTGTTTTCCCACAATTCAATATAAAGCTACACAAAGATGGGACAGTATCTGATTCCTTTTGACATTCTCTGTAGCAGTTTGCATTGAACAAAATATCTATCCACTCATTTAGCCCATCCATTCAATCTTTCCTCGGTGATGGATGATTTACAATTTCCTAGTTTTTGTCCTAAGTACTAGATTTAGATAGCCTACCCAATATTGGCTCTTTAACTGGAAGTTTCAATACTTTACCTAGTTTTACCTCAAGATCTTTTCACTGAATATGCAATACAGCATTTTCTTTTTAAGTACAAGATCCTAAAAATCTACTTTGAGAAGTTCTAAAAAATGTCATTAGTTCACTTCTGATAACTGGGGATGCCCTGTGTTACCCTCAGAGCTAGGGTTGACAACAATGGCTGATGTAGGATATTTCTATTCCATGTTTTTTTTTTTTTGCCTGTGGAGAAAGGGCTAGATACAGGCAGTGATTTCAGCAGGGGTGTCACTGGTATTTTTGTTGGACAATTAATCATTGCATTAGAGAATTTAAAATGCCCCACCCCCATCATGTCCCTAATGAGTTGAGTTTCCCGAGACTGGAAGACAATCAGCTAAAGTTTGATTATGAGGTAATTTTGACAATGAAATGAGCGTTGATGGTTTGTATATGTTTGACTGAACTATATTTTAAACAGCTGGTGATGGATTATGGGTGTGCTGCAATTTTTATGTTGCTCAAGTGCCTTAAGGGTAAAAGACTTTAAAAATCATAACAAAATTTCACATATTAAAGTTACTGCTAATATAACTCTATTCCTTTCTCACAATACCAGTATACAGTAGGGGGTTGCAAACCTGAGTCTAGGTACTGGTTCCACTGGAGATATATTCATTTAATTGATAGAAATAAATCCTTTAATAATATCCAAATCCTGAGAGTATGCCAGGAGAAATTCACATAACTTTCTAGAGCACTTGAATGATTTTTATAAAATGTGGGAGAACATTCAAGGTCCCAGGATATCTAATAGCAAATAGAATATACATACATTTTAAAAATTATGGTTGTTCCCTTTTCCTTTATAAGCCTATTTTGGCTTACAAAATAATTTTTATTTATTCAATATACCTGTTTGAGTACTTGCATATTATGTGCTTTCTTTTCATAAGAAGTTTTCCACTTTATTCCTCCCTCAGTAAAAACGAGTCACTATGTTTTTCTTGTCTTTTACCTCCTTTTATCTGTGTCTGTAGACTGGGAGCACCTAGTTGACTGTGCTCTATCTCCTATGAGGACATCTCAGTCAATAACTTTAATGAGAACATTTGATGCATAAATATTACAAATCTGGGATCTAAGTGATGAGATGGTGGAAAGAGAAATAAATAACGTAATTGAAGCAAGTGGAATGTTAATGGACCTGGAGCTGCTATCTAGTTAGGAAAGAGAGCAGCCTGTGCTGGAAGTTTAGTTTTCCTGATCAGAATGGAAGCTTCTCAAGGACAGAAATTGTTTTCTGTAGCACATAAAGGAAAGGATAGTTGCTATTTGATAAATATTCTTTGTTTGGTTATTTGTATATTTCTTCCTAGTAAGAATAAAAGTAGCCTGAAAGAGGAATTAAAAAGTAAAGACCCATAAGAATTTACAGTAATTATAAAACAGAAACTAGCATAAGTCTTTTACATTTATCTTGACTGACTTTTTAAATAATATGTAGACCAAAAAAGAAAACAGAGCTTCCAACTGTGTTGGAACAAATTTGATCCACGTTTCTCCTTTAGTGAAGTACAAAATATAGAAACTAATATGGATAGACTTTCTTGGAAGTAAGCCCTTTTCTACTATATTATGTGTAATGTTTTTGCACCTGTTTTTGCTGCAATTTTACCAACAAGGGGTCTAGGGAAACACTGTTTCATACTTGGCCTACAGGCAAACAAATAAACAAAAATGTCATTAATCACTGTAACTTGTGATTTTCCATTTAAGAAATTGTCTCTTTTCATTGTTGCTACTAAAAACACAAGTGAGATTAATAAATTTTGTTTTGAAGAACTAAGCCTAAGTTTTCAAAAGTGAAACTGTTTTTTCAAAGGGAAAATGTGGTATTTAAAGGCAGATTACAGCTGCAATTGGAGAGTATATGTGTGAGAAAGAAAACCACGCATATATATGTAGCCGGCCATCCAAGAGATTGTCTGAAAAGAATCTGCATTTAAATAGAGTGCTATTTCGGCAGGCCATTTCTTCTAGGTGTTGGTTGAAAGATCTGACATGGTATAGGATAGCGATGTGTGTATGCTCCTTTGCCCCACCCTCCACACTTAACAGTATAAAGGGATCACAAGTCAAGAGCAAAATGATCATAAGGTCTTCATAATCCCTGCTACAGAGAGTAAATCAACAGTCCATGGCCGGCTGTAAACATAACAGACACATTATTTTATGTGCAAATCCATTTAATTGATTTAAAAAACAAAAGCATAGACCAAGCAAGGAATATTTTCTCCACATTATCATCTTAATATGATAGGAACTAGGTGACTTCAGAAAATGACACTAGGAAATATTCAAGTCTTATCCCACATTTTATTGTATAGGATTCAAATAACTTTATAATGGTTTAGACTTGTGGTCCAGTAGTGATGGAATTGAAATGAAAATTGAAGAGAGAAATAAGCACACTGTCCGCAGGCTGTGTGTTGAAGTCACTGAGAGTATGAGCTCTAAAATTAAATCTGTCTGATTTTAATCCTGGTTCTACCAAATAAGAGCTTTGCTACTAGGGGCAGGTTATTAAATCTCTTTGTTTTAATGATTAAGTAATATCAACCTTGCAATACACACATACACACACACACATATATAACCCATTTAGCACAATGTCTGGTAAATAACAAGTGTTCATTAATGATACATACAGGGCTTCCCTGGTGGCACAGTGGTTAAGAATCCGCCTGCCAATGGAGGGGTTCAAGACCTGATCCGGGAAGATCCCACATGCCGCGGAGCAACTAAGCCCTTGTGCCACAACTACTGAGCCTGCGCTCTAGGGCCGCGAGCCACAACTACTGAGCCCGCGCACCTAGAGCCTGTGCTCCGCAACAAGAGAAGCCACCACAATGAGAAGCCCGCACACCACAAAGAAGAGTAGCCTCCGCTCGCCACAACTAGAGAAAAGCCCACGTGCAGCAACAAAGACTCAATGCAGCCAAAAATAAAAAAAGTAAAAAATAAGAATAAATTAAATTAATGATACATACGTAAGTATTGTACTATACATACATGCACACACTCACACACAACAGACTCTTTAACTATATGGACCAGAAGGTCAGGGTTCAAAATTTCATTCTTCCATTTATCAGTGTCTATAAGCATCTGTTCTTGCAATAGTAAAATAGTGATAATGACAAGACATTTAGAAATTTTTGTTAAGGATTAAGTTAAATAAATAATGTGGTGGGAACTAGCATAATTCCTTGCACACAGGTTTTGCTCAATCAACGTTAGTTGAATTTGACTTTGACAGAGTCTTATGAAATCATCTTTACTTTGTGCACCACAAGCTGCTGGACACTTTGGCACACAAAAACAAACATGTTGAAAGTAATTTGATCATGGATTACTTTGTCCTAGTTACACCTAGTAAGATTTCAGTGCTTGAATACTATGAAGCACTTGGTTCATCACACTTGACTTTTTCGTCAGTTTGGAATCTGAAAATGTTGGTCTGCACATGAGAATGTGGCAGCCAAGCACTAAAAGGCTACTTTAAGATCATCAAACATGGTCAAAATACAGTCCAGAGAGCTAATGTAACTTGTACATTACATTAGATTAGATTACATTACATTACAGTAGATTTCAGTGCTTGAATACTATGAAACACTCGGTTCATCACACTTGACTTTTTCGTCAGTTTGGAATCTGAAAATGTTGGTCTGCACGTGAGAATGTGGCAGCCAAGCACTGAAAGGCTACTTTAAGATCATCAAATACAGTCAAAATACAGTCCAGAGAGCTAATGTAACTTATACATTACATTACAAATTGTACAAGATGGTACAATTTTTTGCACTTCTCAGGGTACTGGAAACCATGTTCATCCTGGGCCTGGATCTTTTGTTATGACACGTGATGAGCAGCAATCACATGGACAGCGTTTTGCTAGCCAGATGAGCTAATTAAGCACAATGGGACAGAAAGCCTACTAGGCTTTAGCAGGGAGTGTCTAAGTAAGACTAGGTATTTTATTTTTTTAATAACCATTCATTGATAGAATCATAAAGTTTCATATTTTAAACTGAGGTCATAAGTCCATGAAAAGATAGAACAATGGTAAAAAATTGCCTTTTTTAATTTAAAGTATCTTTTGAAAATAAAGTTTTCCAAATTAGAATCTGCATTTTACCCCATGTTCCCTAAGACAATGCTATATGTTCATAGTCCTGCTTAAAGCACCGTCATAAAATGAGTTATTTGGAACACAGTTCATTTATCTTTCAAGAATAGAAGGTGGAATTGCTACTGAGATTTAGATTTGGATGTCTTTCTAGGAAAACTGGGTACTCTAATCCTGATTATTAAGCCACCCCCAATAGCTCTTGGTCCCATTTCTATTGCACTACCATTTTTTTAAATCATTTAACTCAGCTAAACTAAGCCGCTACAGGAAGTGGGGAGAATGATACATTAGTGGAGTACAAGAATAGTTTTTATATTAATCTCATTTTTAATGAAGTGTGTACTCATGACAATTTATGCCCAAGAAACTGCAATCAGCTATATTTTCATGGTATTTATCTTGAAGTGAAATGTTTCCTTTGAGCTCATTTCAATCTCTTTCCAGTACTTTTATTTTGGTGCCAGGTTATTGATGTCCGGTAACTACTAAGCTAAATAGCCAGTATAAATATGTTAGAGATATTCCCAAAGGCAGTACCCTGATTTTTTTTCACATATAAAGATGACATCAATCCTTTGGAGAAGCTGGCTATTAACTACCTGCTGGGTTTATTTGCACATGTCCTTCTCTGTTATATTCAGGCATTTAGAAATTAATTTGTTGCTAGATTACTTTTTTGTATATATGATTATATTGAATAATATGAGATTCTGACAAAAAACAGGGCATTTCTAAAGCATTATTTCAGGTCATTCAGTCTCTAATCTTTTCTAGGGCTCTTTTGCATGTAAAGTGTCTTTTTACTAAGTTATGGAAATTGGAACCCATCACCTAGTTTCTAAAATCAATTATTATTTTTGTGTGTATACTGGATGTGTTTCTGCTTTCTCCTTTTCCTATTATGATGCCTTTTCTTATTATTATATTGAATGTTCTGCTCTCTGACTGAAAATATCTGTTTTTCAGATCTTGCTTTTATTTTTGTATTCTTTCATTTTCTCAGGTGCTTATGCTTTAATAAGGTTCCGTGATTTGTGCTGCCTCAGTTAAAAGATTTTTCCTGCTTACCTCTTTGAGAATGTTTTTTTCACTAAAGATAATATACGATACATTAACATATGTACTTTGACCCCATCATAAATCTTTATTTTTCAACTTTTCAAACGTACACCGTTTTACAATTTTATATTATAAAACACTCTTTAGAAAATGATGAATATTGGTAAATGCATTGAACGGCAGTTGGAATTTTCTCCATCTGCCCTTAACTGTGATATACACAAACAATTCTTTTATTTGGCTGGACTAAGAGGTAAGACCTCTGTATTTGAGATCTAAGACTAAGCACTCAAGAGAGCCATTTTTTTCTTTTTGGTGTGATAATAGTGCCTCTGACAGAATTAAAAGAGTAATATGACTGTAATGTCTGTCCTTTGATTTTGTTATTTCTTCCTATTATCCTGAAGTAGGCATTCACCCCTTTACTACTTAACTATTAAACCAGATTTTTCAATAATTACTCTGCTTTTTATCTTTTCAAATTCAGTTCATTCTATACACTGCTATTAAATTAATTATCTTAAAACACTCTTTGTACAAGCTATTCCTCTTGTCTTCATTGACTTTTTATTGCCTGGAGATAAATATTCAAACTACTTAGGCTGGCATTCAGAAGCCTGCAATATGTACATCCCCCCTCCCTAAATGCTATACACGCCCACCTATGGGATTTAGCAGAATTTAAAAGCACTGGTTCTAGAGACTATTTTGCTTCAAAGCTTAAATGCATGGGCACATTATTTCTCTCTCTAAGCCTCAGTCTCCTCAGAGTTATAATGGAGATAATGAGTATTTATCTCATAGGATTGTTGAGTATTAAATGTGTTAATATATGGAAAGTTCCTAGAACAGAACAGACACATGTGTTTAGTATAGATTAGTTTTTAAAACTGTTTTACTATTTACTCAGTTTAAAATTTCTTCTCAACATCACATGTTTTTTATTCCCCAATTATCCTACCTCAGATCCTAACCAAGTGAAAACATTTTTGTTGCATAAGATAGTGATTCCTTCCTCCTGTGAACTTGGGACAATTATAAATATGTGCTAGTTATTTGACTTTTAATACTATGCTTCCTTTAATTGCTAGTACAATATTGATATGTATGTTTTCCTTTCCCCAAGCCACCCTTATTATCACAATATCTACTAGGGTGCCTTGCATTCAGTAGATGTTCAACAAATTCATCTTATTGATGACAGTCATTACAAAGTAGCCAATAAAAATTACAATAGAGTTATTATGTATTAAAGTATACCTTAACGCTATTAATTTAATTCCTCTGATTATCCCTCTGTATGGAGCTAAGTGTCTTGACATAAAAGACTAATATATAAGTCATGGTTGAACTTTTGTTTAAAAAGTGTGTGTGTGCATCTGTATACCTTTAGATAAAAGAAAAGATATATACCAAATAGAAATAATACTTAACCTTGAGTGGGTTGAAGTGGAAATGCCAGTGGGTTGAGTAGACAGAAGCACTCCATTCTTATTTTATATTATTCAGATAAAAAGGGATGGGATTATGATTGAATTGTGCTTTTATATTCTAAAAAAGTTTTATATAAAAAAGTATGAAGTGAATGTATGTATAAAAATGTTAGCTCTCTGTCATAAGGATGAAAACAGTCTTAAAGCAACACTTAAGACTTCTAGTCTCAGTTCTAACATGTAAAGCTCATTAAGTTATCATTTCTACTTTTATAATAACAAAAAAGTTGAACAAGCTGAAAATCAAAATCAATGACTTTTCTTAGATCTATCAAATAATTGAGGTTCCAGGACAAACTGCTACCTTAAAACCTAGAGAGACAGGTGACAGAATTATAGCCAAGATCAGCTTACTGAGAATACACATATTGGAACCAGAAACTGGTAGGAATACTTAAATATTCCTACTACCAGATATATCACGTCATCACCAGCTTTCAATAAAAAATTACAAGAAATCCTAAAAGCAAAATCCGAAGAGATAAAGCAAGCAACAAGACCAGAATCAGATATGACACAGATTTTAGAATTACCAGCTTGGAAATTTAAAATAACTCTGATAATAAGTTAAAGCATTAATGTAAAAATTAGACAACATGGAAGAACACATGGATAATATAAGTAGAAAGATGAAAACTATAAGAATGAATAAAAAGGAAATGCTGGGAAAAAATGTAACTGAATGAAGATTGCCTCTTATGGGCTCATCAATAAGCTGGATATGACCAAGTAAAGAATCAGTGAGCCTGAATATGTCAATAGACTTCCTGAATTGAATGAAAAGCAAAAAGAGTGAACAAAATGGAACAGAATATCCAAGAACAGTGAGATGATTACAAAAGGTATGACATACATGTAGTAAGAATACTGGAGAGAGAAGAAAGAGAAAAAGAAGCAGAAGAAATATTTGAAGTAACCATTGATGAGATTTTCCAAAATTAGTGACAGACACAAAACTATAGGTCCAGGAAGCTCAGAGAATACCATAAAGAAAAACACTGAAAAAATCTACACCTAGGAATATCATGCTCAAATGGCAGAAAGCCCAAGACAAAGAGAAAATCCTGAAAATAGCTAAAGGGGGAAAAAAAAACACCTTATGTATAGAGCAACAAATACAAGAATTACATAGGACTTCTCTTCAGAAACCAAACAACAAAGAAGAGAGTAAAATGAAATATATAATAAACTATTGAAATAAAGAAAAAAAAGTCACCCTAGAATTCTGTACCAGTGAAATTATCTTTCACAAGTAAAACAGACACACCCACTAGTGTGGCTACTATGAAAAAAAATAACAAGTGTTGGCAAGGATGTGAAGAAATTGGAACACTTCTGCACTGTTGGTGGGATTGTAAAATCATACAACCACTATGAAAAACAGAATGGAGTTTCCTTAAAAAAATAAAAATAAAACTACCATATGACCCAGCAATATTACTTCTGGATATATATCCAAAAGAAGTGAAAGCATGGTCTTAAAGATATATTTGTACGCCCTTGTTCATAGCATCCATATTCACAATAACCAAGAGGTGGAAGCAATGCAAATGTCTATTTATGGATGAATGGATAAACAAAATATGATATATGCATACAACAAAATATTATCCAGACTTAAAAAGGGAGAAAATCCTGTCACATGTTACAACATGCATGAACGTTGAAGACATTATGGCAAGTAAAATAAGCCAGTCACAAAAAGACAAATACTGTATGATTCCACTTATACGAGGTACCTAGAGTAGTCAAAATCATAGGGACAGAAAGTAGAATGGTGGTTAGCAGGGGTGAGAATCAGGGTGGGGGGAAGCTGTTGTTTAATGGGTATAAAGTTTCAGATTTGCAGGATAAAGAAATTCTGGAGAACTGTTTCACAATGATGTGAAAATAACACTACTCAACTGTACACTTAAAAATTGTTAAGATGGTAAATTTTAAGGTTTTTGCCACCATAAAAAAGTTACACATTCTGCCCACTTTAAAAAAAAAGTGAAGGAGAAATACTTTATCAGACAAACAAAAACTAAGGGAATTTGTCACCAGCAAACTGGCACTGCTAGAAACGTTAAAAGTTCTTTAGAGAGAAAGACAAATGATATAGGTCAGAAGCTCAGATGTACATTAAGAAATGAAGAAACTGGAAAATGTATAAATGAACATAAAATAATTCTTTTATTTTTCTGATACTTAACTGATCTAATAGATAACCTTTTGTTCAAAGTACTAATGGCAAGAATATATTGGGTCATTACTGAGTGATTGTAACATAAAGGTATAATGTATCACACCAATATTATATGGGATAGGAGGAAGGAATTGTAAATATTCTATTTTAAGGTACCTGTACTATCTATGAAGCAGTACAGCATTATTTGAAAGTAGACTTAAAGTAGCTGTAAATGTGTACTGCAAACTCTGAAGCAACTGCTAAAAAGAATTAAAAGAAGTAAAATTGATATGTTAAGAGATGAGAGAAAATAGAATAACATAAAATGCTTAATTAAAACTAGGCAGAAAAAGAGGGGAAGATAAAAGTAAACAACAAAATGCAATGAATAGAAAACATTTAAAAACATGGTAGATACTAATGAATAATACTTGCAATGATTTCAAATGTGAATTGTCTAAATATGTGAATTAAAAAACAGGCTGTCAGAGTGGATTAAAAAAAAACAAGACCCAAATATACATTATCTTTAAGAAACTCATTTTAAATATATATGTATATATATAGATAAAAGATACATATAGGTAAAAGTGAAGGGACAGAGAAAAATGTATCATGCTAATACCAACTGAGAAAAAACTAGAGTAACAATACTAATTTCACACAAGTTGACTTTAGAACAAGGAAAATTATCAGGGATAAAGAGAAACATTACATAATGATAAAGGGGTCTATTCTCCAAAAAGTCATAACAATCCTTAACCTGTATGTGCCTAACAACAGAGCATCAAAAATACATGGGAAGATTTTTTTCCCTGCCAGGGTGGCTGCCCTGCTATCAGGAAAACCCCCTCCCCAGGACCAGTAGGCACAGTGCCTGGGACCACAGTGCCCACAGAATATTTTTAAATAACTTTTTTTTTTTTTTTTTTTTTTGTGGTACTCAGGCCTCTCACTGTTGTGGCCTCTCCTGTTGCGGAGCACAGGCTCTGGAAGTGCAGGCTCAGCAGCCATGGTTCATGGGCCCAGCCACTCCGCGGCATATGGGATCTTCCCAGACTGGGGCAAACCCGTGTCCCCTGCATCGGCAGGTGGACTCTCAACCACTGCACCACCAGGGAAGCCCTAAATAACTTTTTTTATGATGAGAAGATAAGAATGAATATACAATGAATATATAATATAAAATGAATATATAATATAAAATGCAGCCTTCATTATATCCATCTTTACATGAATGCAGTTGTAAAATATAATGTTTAGGTCAAGTTAGAATCTCCCCACAACTAGGGGACCTGCCGGCTGCTGGTGGGGGACCCTGATGTCCAAGGAGATGGGAGGAAACCCACGTGAACCGGTAGGATGTAGGGGGCCTGAGGGTGGAGGAGAAGTGGAAGCCAGACAGGACTGGTGTCCCTGAGGCCAGGGAGATCAGGAGAGGCAGGTGGGAGGGACCCTCAGGGAAGAGCAGGAGAGGAGCGGAGGGCAATCGCTTGGGCTGGGGAGTCTGCTGAGCTCCAAAGTCAGTACCCCCCATCCAAAGCCCCCTCCAGGCCACGTGGGTCCTGGGGGCATAAGAGGGAGTCAGGGAGATCAGGAGAGGCAGGCTGAAGTATCCGGGCAAAGAGGGAGAGGAGTGGAAGGCAATTGCCCCGCCCACTCAGGCCAGGGGAGCCTGCTGAGCTCCCAGGCCAGTCCCCTGCACTCCAAGGCCCGCCCTCAGCCGCAATGGTCCTGGGGGCATAGGAGGGAGGCCAGGGAGATCAGGAGAGGAAGGCGGAAGGGACCCTCTGGGACTGGAGGAGCAAGAGAGGAGAGAAGGGCATTTGCCCGGCCTACTCATGCCCAGGAAGTCAGCTGGGCTCCCAGGTGAGGTCCCCCACCCTCTGAGACCGGGTTGACGGGCATGCCTGAGCTCCTTCTCTTTCTTGATCATAAGCCCCACCCTCCACAGCACCCAGGGCCTTTTCCAGCCCTGTGGGTCCTAAGCATAGGCCCTGCCTACCACCCAAACCTCACCCTTCCTTAGGTCCCGCCCTCCACAGCCAAGGCCTTCAGCCCCCCTTTTTTTTTTCTTTTCCCTCCTCCTGTTTTTTACTATTGTGGTACTAATGTACCTTCTGGTTGATGATTCACCTATATTTTTATTTTTACATTCTTTCTAAACATATCTGTTAGTTTCCTAGTCTAATTTAATTTTTTACTTTGTTATTATTCTCTTTTATTGTTTTCTGCCACCACACACAGCTTGTGGGATCTTGGTTCACAAGCTGGGGGTCAGGCCGAAAGCTCCTGTGGTGGGAGCTCTGAGTCCAAACCACAGAACTAACAGAGAACCTCAGACCCCAGGGAATATTCATCGGAGTAAGGTCTCACGGAGGTCCTCATCTCAGCACCAAGACCCAGCTCTAACAAACAGCCTACAAATTCCACTGTTGGAAGCCTCAGGCCAAACAACCAGTAAGACAGGAACGTGATCCTACTCATTAAAAAAAAAGAGACAGCAAATAAATATGTCACAGATGAAGGAGCAAGGTAAAAACCTACAAGGCCAAATAAATGAAGAGGAAATAGGCAATCTACCTGAAAAAGAATTCAGAATAACGATAGTAAAGATGATCCAGAACCTCGGAAATGGAATAGAGGCACAGATTGAGAAAATATAAGAAATGTTTAATAAAGATCTAGAAGAATTAAAGAACAAACAAACAGAAATGAACAATATAATAACTGAAATGAAAAATACACTGGAAGGAATCAATAACAGAATAACTTAAGCAGAAGAATGAATAAGTGAGGCGGAAGACAAAATGGTGGAAATAACTTCCAAGGAGCAGAATAAAGAAAAAAGAATGAAAAGAATTGAAGGCAATCTCAGAGACCTCTGGGACAACATTAAATGCAACATTAGAATTATATGTTGGGTCTTCTTCTGGGTCCCAGAAGAAGAAGAGAAAAAGAAAGGGTCTGAGAAAATATTTGAAGAGATTATAGTCAAAAACTTCCCTAACATGGGGAAAGAAAGAGTCATCCAAGTCCAGGAAGCACAGAGAGCCCCATATAGGATAAACCCCAGGAAAAACACACAAAAATACATAGTAATCAAACTAACAAAAAATTAAATTCAAATAAAAAATATTAAAACCAGCAAGGGAAAAACAAAAAATAACACACAAAGGAATCCCCATAAGGTTATCAGCTGATTTTTTCAGCAGAAACTCTGCAGGCCATAAGGGAGTGGAAGGATATACTTAAAGTGATGAAAGAAAAGAAACTACAACTATGATTACTCTACCCAGCAAGGATCTCATTCAGATCCGGTGAAGAAATCAAAAGCTTTTCAGACAAGCAAAAGCTAAGAGAATTCAATGCCACAAAACCAGCTTTACAACAAATGCTAAAGAACTTCTCTAGGCAGGAAACACAAGAGAAGAAAAAGACATACAAAAACAAACCCCAAACAATTAAGAAAATGGTAATAGGAACATACATATCAATAATAACCTTGAATGTAAATGGGTTAAATGCCTCAACAAAAAGACACAGACTGGCTGAATGGACACAAAAACATGACCCATATACATGCTGTCTACAAGAGACCCACTTCAGACCTAAGGACACATACAGACTGAAAGTGAAGGGATGGAAAAGTGAAGGGATATTGAATGCAAATGGAAATCAAAAGAAAGCTGAAGTAGCAATACTAGTATCAGATAACATAGACTGTAAAATAAAGACTGTTACAAGAGATAAGGAGGGGCACGACATAATGATCAAAGGATCAATCCAAGAGGAAGATATAACAATTATAAATGTGTAGGCACCCAATATAGGAGCACCTCAATATATAAGGCAAATGCTAACAGCCATGAAAGGAGAAATTGACAGTAACACAATAATAGTAGGGGACTTTAACACCCCACTTACACCAATGGACAGATCATCCAAACAGAAAATAAATAAGGAAACACAAACTTTAAATGACACAATAGACAAGATAGATTTAATTGATATTTACAAAACAGTCCACCCAAAAGTAGCAGAATATACTTTCTTTTCAAGTGCACACGGAACATTCTCCAGCATAGATCACATCTTGGGTCACAAATCAAGCCTCGGAAAATGTAAGAAAATTGAAATTGTATTAAGCATCTTTTCTGACCACAACACTATGAGACTGGGAATCAATTACAGGAAAAAAAAAACTGTAAAAAACACAAATACACGGAGGCTAGACAATGGATGACTAAATAACCAAGAGATCACTGAGGAATTCAAAGAAGAAATTAAAAAATGCATAGAAACAAATGACAATGAAAACACGATGACCCAAACCCTATGGGATGCAGCAAACGCAGTTCTAAGAGGGAAGTTTATAGCAATTCAATCTCACCTCAAGAAACAAGAAAAATGTTAAAGAAATAATCTAACTCTACAGTTAAAACAACTAGAAAAAGAAGAACAAAGAAAAGCCAAAGTCAGTAGAAGGAAAGAAATCATAAAGATCAGAGCAGAAATGAAATAGAAATGAAGAAAACAATAGTAAAGATCAATAAAACTAAAAGCTGGTCCTTTGAGAAGATAAACAAAATTGACTTAGCTAGACTCATCAAGAAAAAAAGGGAGAGGATGCAAATCAATAAAATTAGAAATGAAAAAGGAGAAATCACAACTGACACTGCAGAAATACAAAGTATTATAAGAGACTATTACAAACAACTATATGCCAATAAAATGGACAACAATGAACAAGTGGACAAATTCTTGGAATGGTACAATTTTCCAAGACTGAACCAGGAAGAATTAGAAAATATAAACAGACCTATCACAAGTAATGAAATTGAAACCATAATTAAAAATCTTCCAACAAACAAAAGTCCAGGACCAGATGGCTTCACAGGGATATTCTATCAGACATTTAGAGCAGAGCTAACACCGATCTTTCTCAAACTCTTCCAAAAAATTGCAGAGGGAGAAACATTCCCAAATTCATTCTACAAAGCCACCACCACCCTGATACCAAAACCAGAAAAAGATAACACCAAAAAAGAAAATTATAGACCAATATAACTGATGAACATAGATGCAAAAATCCTGAACAAAATATTAGCAAACAGAACCCAACAACAATTTAAAAGGATCATACACCATGATCAAGTGGGATATATCCCAGGATGCAAGGATTCTTCAATATATGAAAATCAAATAATGTGATACACCACGTTAACTAATTAAGGAATAAAAACCATATGATCATCTCAATAGATGCAGAAAATGCTTTTGACAAAATTCAACACCCATTTATGATAAAAAAACTCTCCAGATAATGGGCATAGAGGGAACCTACCTCAACATAATAAAGGCCATATATGACAAACACACAGCAAGCATCCTACTCAATGGTGAAAAACTGAAAGCATTTCCACTAAGATCAGGAACAAGACAAGGATGTCCACTCTCGCCACTCTTATTCAACATAGTTTTGGAAGTTGGGCCATGACAATCAGAGAAGAAAAACAAATAAAGGGAATACAAATTGGAAAGAAGAAGTAAAACTGTCACTGTTTGCCGATGACATCATACTATACATAGAGAATCCTAAAGATGCCACCAGAAAATTACTAGAGCTAGTCAATGAATTTGGTAAAGTTGCAGCATACAAAATTAATGCACAGAAATCTCTAGCATTCCTGTACATCAACAATGAAAAATCAGGAAGAGAAATTAAGGAAACACTCCCACTTACCATTACAACTAAAAGAATAAAATACCTAGAAATAAACCTGCCCAAGGAGGTGAAAGACTTGTACTCAGAAAACTATAAAACACTGATGAAAGAAATCAGAGATGACATAAACAGATGGAGAAATATACCATGTTCTTGAATTGGAAGAATCAATATTGTGTAAATGACTATACTACCCAAAGCAATGTACAGATTCAATGCAATCTCTATCAAACTACCAATGACATTCTTCACAGAATTAGAACAAAAATTTTACAATTTGTATGGAGACACAGAAGACCCTGATAGCCAAAGCAATCTTGAGAAAGAAAAATGGGTTTGGAGAAATCAGTCTCCCTGACTTCAAACAATATCACAAAGCTACAGTAGGAAGACAGTATGGTACTGGCACAAAAACAGAAATATAGATCAATGGTACAGGATAGAATGCCGAGAGATAAACCCACGCACATATGGTCACCTAATTTATGACAAAGGAGGCAAGAACATACAATGCAGAAAAGACAACCTCTTCAATAAGTGGTGCTAGGAAACTGGACAGCTACATGTAAAAGAATGAAATTAGAACACTACCTAACACCATACACAAAAATAAACTCCAAATGGATTAAAGACTTAAATGTAAGACCAGACACTATAAAACTCTTAGAAGAAAACATAGGAAAAATAAATCACAGCAAGATCTTTTTTGACCCACGTCCTAGAATAACAGAAATAAAATCAAAAATAAATGGGACTTAATTAAACTTAAAATCTTTTGCACAGCACAGGAAACCATAAACAAGACAAAAAAACAACCCTCAGAATGGGAGAAAATATTTGCAAATGAAACAACAGACAAAGGGTTAATCTCCAAACAGCCCATGGAGCTCAATATCAAAAAAACAAACAATCCAGTTAAAAAATGGGCAGAAGACCTAAATAGACATTTCACTGAGGAAGACATACACACGACCATTAGCCACATGAAAAGATGCTCAGCATCACGAATTATTAGAGAAATGAAAATCAAAACTGCAATGAGGTATCACCTCAAGCCGGTCAGAATGGCCATTATCAAAAAATCTAGAAACAATAAAAGCTGGAGAAGCTGTGGTGAAAAGGGAACCCTGTTGCACTGTTGGTGGGAATGTAAATTGATACAACCGCTGTGGAAAACAGTATGGAGGTTCCTTACAAAACTAAAAATAGAACTACCATATGACCCAGAAATCCCACTACTGGGCATATACCCTGAAAAAAACCATAATTTAAGAAGAGATATGTACCACAATGTTCATTGCAGCACTGTTTACAATAACCAGGACATGGAAGCAATCTAAATGTCCATTGATAGATGAATGAATAAAGAAGATGTGGCATATATATACAATGGAGTATTACTTAGCCATAAAAAGAAATGAAATTGAGTTATTTGTAGTGAGGTGGATGGACCTAGAGACTGTCATACAGAGTGAAGTAAGTCAGAAAGAGAAAAACAAGTACCGTATGCTAACACATGTATATGGAATCTAAAAAAAAAAAAGAAAAATGGTTCTGATGAACCTAGGGGCAGGACGGGAATAAAGACACAGATGTAGAGAATAGACCTGAGGAAACGGGGTGGGAGGGGGAAGCTGGGGTGAAGTGAGAGTAGCATCGACATATATACACTACTGAATGTAAAATAGCTAGTGGGAAGAAGCAGCATAGTACAGGGAAATCAGCTCGGTATTTTGCAATGACCTAGAGGGGTGGGTTAGGGAGGATGGGAGGCAGGCTCAAGAGGCAGGGGATATGGGGACATATGTATGCATATGGCTGATTCACTTTGTTGTACAACAGAAACTAACACAGTATTGTGAAGCAATTATACCCCAATAAAGATCTAATAAAAAAAATGAGGGAGGGGATATGGGGATATATGTATACATATAGCTGATTCACTTTGTTATATAGTAGAAACTAACACAGCATTGAAAAGCAATTATACTCCAATAAAGATGTTAAAAAAAATACATGGGGAAGAACTGATAGAATTAAAAGGAGAAATAGACGAATAAAACATTATAGTTGGAGGTTTCAACACACTGTGCCAGGCAGAAAATCAGTAAGGATACAGCTGAACTGAACAACACCATCAGTTGACTGTATCTAATTGTCATCTACAGAATACTTTGTACAGTAACAGCAGAATACACATTCTTTTTAAGCTCACAAGGAACATTCATCAGGATAGACCACAGTCTGTGTTAAAAGAAACCCACACCTTACCAAATTGAAAAGACTAGAAATTTTGCAGAGTATGCTCTGAGGCCACCAGGGAATTTAAAACTACAAATCAATAACAGAAAGATAGTAGAAAATTATAAAAATATTTGGAGATTAAACAACATACTTCCAAGTAACAAATAGGTCAAAGAAAATGTCCTAAGAGAAATTGAAAAATATTTTGAACTAATGAAAATTAAAATACAAATTATCAAAGACTAGGGATGTAGTGAAAAGAGCGCTTAAAGGGACATTTACCACACTGATAAATAAGGCAAGAAAAGTAAATGTCATACAGATTGGAATGCCAAGAACCTACATAAACAACTACCTAGAACAAATTGGTGAGTTTAGTAAAAGTTGGCTTTTAAAAAATATCAATATAAAACGAAATATGTAATTGCCATAAAAACCAGTAATTGCCCACTTAAGTATGTAGCCCAGAGAAATCAAAACTTATATTCAGACAAAAATATTATATTTTTAATAATATAATATATATTTTATTATATAATATTTTAAAATATAATATTAAAAATATTATATAACTGAACTTATATTCAGTTTTTTGTTGTGAAAACTGATGATGCATTTCAGAGAATAATTTTTAACCATATGAATTAAGATGATTTTCTCTTTCTCCTTATAAGGAGATGGAATAAAGAATTGAAAAAAAATGTGAAAAATGATTCACTGAAACTCTAAGACCTTGTCAGGAAGCTGGAAACATAGGCTGGACCCAGAAACCATGTATTACTGTAGTGTGATCTGTTTTACAAGGATAATAAGAAAGTATCAGGCAATGCTAAAAGTCTAGCTTGGAAGTCAAAGCACAACTCCACTTTTAGCTAACTATGTAAATAATGTTTTATACTAGTTTACAGGTTAAAAACATACGTATACATTATTTCTCTGTACTCTTTTCAAAACTGCAAGGTAGACAGATAAGTGTTATTATCCCTATTTTACAGTTAGAGTCACATTGGAACCTTGAGAAAGCTATACGTTAACTACTTTGTGGAGAAAATATTAGGACCGGTTCTCCAAGTCCAAATCTTACGAGTTAATTATAAGAAACAAATAATTGAAGGGATCAAAGTAATCTTAATAAAGGAAATATGGAAAACAGCAAGTTGGTTGTATCTACCTGATAGAACTCTATACTGTATCCTTTTTATCAAACTGGCAGAAGAGAGAGTTTCTCTCTTGGATCTTATATTTTAGTGGTAGGCCTGAAACTTCATTCAATGTAATTGATGTTTCTTCTTCTTGTGAAGGAAAAGCTTGGGAGGCAGAGAGAGGGACAGAGACCCTCATGCTTTCAGTACTCAACAAAATTAGTATGAGTTCCTGTGTGGAAATTAGGACCAGCTACTGAACCTAAATATGTGCATGTGTGCATGTTTGTGTGTGTGTATACATACATATATATGCATACATACATAAATGTAAAATGATGCCCCAGTGCCATCCTAACGCATGAAGTGGGGTGGGATAGACCAGTGGTAGAGGGATAGATCTGGAGAATCCCTATCTTATAACAAGCTCTCCAGTTGAGTCTGATAATCATACATGTTTTAACACCAGCTCATTCTTCACAGTGCAATAAATAACTGGCAGTAATACCTTCAGTATATAGATTAATTGGTATCAGGTTTATTACTTTTTCCTATCTTTCATTTCAGAACCAGCTATCTCTAACTTCTCTTTCCATACACCTCTGTTCCTCTTTCTCTCTCTCTCTTCAAGTACTTCTCTTCCTACTGTCAATTTCTGTCTACTTTTCTTATGCCTGCCACTCCCTGCCACTGTTATATTTACCGTTTCCATGTAAGATGGTAGTTTTTCAGTAGAGTTAATGATGTTCAGAAGCCATTTAAATTTTTTCTAACCATACCCACAGGTGTAATAGAGAACTGAAATGTATAAAAATCAATGTGAGCCTCATGTTAATACACAGTTTTTGGAACACTGTACACTTTCTCCTCTACTCTTCCTTCAGATTTATTTTGCTCAGATGTTGTCCCTCCTGACTTTTCTTATATCTGCATAACTCATTTACAGGCTTATGAACTTAGTGAACTTCCAAGGTAGTTATTTGTTTGAGAGAGAGGGGGAGAGAGAGGAGGGAAGAGAGAGAGAGAGAGAGGCAGAGAGAGAAATGCATTGGCTAGGCAGGCACCTCTCCTATTCTTTAAATTTGTAGTGAATGATATTGTTGGGGCAGCAGGAATACTTTCTCTTGGTGCTGCATATATATTGCTTGATCTGGTAATACATGGAAAATATAGTCTTACATAAACATACATATAAGCTAACAGTTGAAGGTGGCAAATGAATTATAGAACACAAAACTAGTTCCTAGTAGCCTGACTATCCTGTGTGTATGAAATTGCATACTATGTGAACAGACCTCCTTTAAAAGACTTCCTGAATAATATTTCTAACAGTGTAAGGAACTGGGACCTTGAAGTAAACCTTTTCATTTTTGAAAGTGCATTTACTACTTTAAGATTCTGTCTGGAATCCTCTGTACATTTATACGATGCTTCCTACTTCTTGCCCTGTGTACCTGAGTTCTGTCACAGTAGAACATGAGAAACCAGCTTATCCTCTAATGCTCATTTCTGACTGCTGATGGGGTACAGGCCAATGCTAGTATAGACTGATGAATCCTGTTGCTTTGTTACCTATGAGCTGTGTATAGAAACTCTAGTGAAATGCAGTGTTTTGAATCAATCAATAAATAAATGTTGATTGAGCACCCATGATGTGTTAGAGTAGAATATTAAAGTTGTATTAAGCAAGATCCATACCACCAGAAAGTTTAAAATTTAGCTGGTAATTTTAAAAATGTAAAAATTATATACAAAAAACTATAATTAATATTAAAAAGTAAGCTAAATTTTAGGAGAAAATAGTTGTACAATATACAGTAGACAAATGATTAGTATCCAGAATATGTGACTACTGCCTACATATCAGTGAGTAAAAGATAAAAAAGTCGTATCAAAATGTGCAAATTATATGAACAACTAATTTGGCTTGCAGGAAGTAGATTGCTGACCTCTAAGTTAAAAGGCTATTGCAACAATCTGATAGCATCAGTTATGATGAGAGTAGTAATAGTTATGCGATAGGATTGCATGTATACTTTGAATCAGATTTAGCAGAATTTGCTGATAAGTTTGATGTGGAGTAGAAGAGAAAGAGGTTCAAGGATGATTTCAAGAATTTGATCTGAGCAACTGAAGGTGAATTTTGCCATCCACTGAGCTAAAGAGGATCATATATGAAGAAGAAAATTAGAAATTCAGATTGGGGTATGTCAAACTATTTGAAACACAGGCAGGAATGGCAAGGAAATAGTTGAAGAAACTTATATGGAGGGACTTCCCTGGTGGCGCAGTGGTTGAGAGTCCACCTACCGATGCAGGGGACACGAGTTCGTGCCCTGGTCCGGGAAGATCCCACATGTCGCGGAGCAGCTGGGTCCGTGAGCCATGGCCGCTGAGCCTGCGCGTCCGGAGCCTGTGCTCCGCAACGGGAGAGGCCACAACAGTGAGAGGCCCGTGAACCGCAAACAAACAAACAAACAAACAAAACGAATATGGAGCTCATGATCTTTGTCTGGGACTGAGGATACACTTTGGGGAGTCATCAGTGTATAAATAGTATCAAAGCCATAACACTTAATGAGATGACTAGAGAATAAGTATAAAATGGTCTTAATAATGGACCATGGACTGCATCAAAACACAACTAATGGGACATGAAGGTGATAGGGTATAGTGAAAACTTATTAGGAAAAAAGGTTATAGTTCTTAGCCATGAAGAAAGGTTGTCATACTGGGCTTCTAGATAGTATGAGCTGGAAAAATCAGAGAATGTCAGAGTGGAACTACTGCCATTGAGATTATGGAGACATTTCAATTGCTGGCAACAGAAGGATTTAGCACCTAACTCTGGGACTATATAATTGAGAGATACATCAATATCATCATAATAGAGAAGAAAGTACAAGATCATATTTGATGGACTGTTTATGTGTTTATTAAAATCACCAAGAA
Source organism: Tursiops truncatus (assembly GCF_011762595.2). NCBI lineage: Eukaryota > Metazoa > Chordata > Mammalia > Artiodactyla > Delphinidae > Tursiops > Tursiops truncatus. Next base: position 89,018,058 of record NC_047044.1, on the reverse strand, counting down.
TATTAGCAGGAGAAATATGAGAGTTATTGTAGAGTTAAAACAGTCAATACATGAAAGGAAATATTGAGTTCTGTGATAATTGCAAAAAGAAAGACTAGAGGCTGGCAAAGATATTTACGTGGATCTTAAAGTATTTTTCCCTCAATTTTTATTTCTAAATGAAATAGAAAGGAAAAATGGTCTGGAAGAACAATAAGAAATACCTCACGCACTTCCAAAGTTGGTAACTTGAAAGGTATGAAGAAAAAAGCACACCACCTAAGAAAGAGAATGGCAAGGAAACCTGTGTGCTTAGAAAACTGTCAGTTTCAATTAAAACAGGAAGGTTAAGGGAATGCTCAGAGGAGATTCTAAGAATACAGGAGTTTGAGATCCCTCAGTTTCAGGCAGAACTATGGAAGAGTTTTGGGAGTTGGGGAGGAGTAGGAGACGGGGTCCCAATAGGGGTGGACAAACTACAAGGATATGATTCTATGTGATGAGAGCTGACAGAAGGTCTTGGTTTTTATTTTTAAATTTATTTATATATTTTTCTTTTTTGAGGACTGAAGTAAACAGAAATAAAGGCATGATAGCTTGTTCTAATAGACTCCAGGGTAACCAGGATATGAGGTTGTGGGCCACGAAGAAAGAGGGAGGAATAGAAGTCTTGCCTGAGATGCAGAGTTCTGGTGTCTCCTGTTTTCCTGTGGATGGAGATACAGAGCCCAGGGGAGGAGCAGAGTTACCAGAAACTATAGGAATTTTATGGTTTATAACAACAATGAAAGGAAGTGAATTTTTTTTTAAAGACAAGCTTTCCCAGTACAATAAGTAGTAGTAATCTGAGAAGAATTTTGTTTTCTTGGAAGAAAGTAGAGATGTTTAAACTTTGAAAACGTGTGTAATAAAATGTGCAGACTAAAAAGTTGGGTAACCACTTATATGGTTATATGGATGAAATGCAATTTACAGCTTCTAATAAAATCTGCAGTGATGAGCGAAAAAGAGGAGAGGATAAATACTATCAAATCAACAGGAGACAAGAAGGAAAAAATAAATTATTGGTAAATAAAATAAAAACAAGAAGATAGACTTTAATATATAAGCAATCATAATAATTATAAATGAATTAAACTCTATTAAAATCTGGAGTATATGAAATTGATTTCTAAATTAAATTAGATTCCATCATATGTGCTTACAAGAAACACACTTAAAACATTGGGACACAGAAAAAAGGGAAATTATGCAATAAGAAATATACATGAGAAGAAAACATTAGTATCTTTCAAAATAAAATTTCAGCAAAAAACCCCATATTATTATGGATAAAAACAATGTAAACATAAAATAAAATTATAAAGAAAATATTTCAATAGTAAACTTGGATCCTAATAATGTATATTTGAAATATATAAAAGAAAAAATATTACAGAATTAGAAAAACATTTTGTGATGGTAAAAAAACCATAAAATATCCAAAAGTTTTAGATGAAACAGGTTAAAAAAACTGTCTAGAATATTTGGACAATAATTTGATTTAGTAAGTTTAATAGATTCCTATTAACAACAGAAAGAAAATGTTCTTTTATTTTCAAGCATTCATGAACATTATAGAAAAAACTGAGTACCACAAAAGTCACAAAAAATTCTTACCAATTTTCATCAAGTGTTAATCATTCAAGCATGTGCTATGAACAAAGTTAATAAAATTAAATATCACAAAGGGAAGATGGCTTAAAATAAAACATATCTAGATACTAAAATTTCACTTCTAACTAGTTCATAGATAAAAGTAGAAATTACAGTGAAAATTGTGAAATCAATATCTTACAATTAAGTCACAATGATCCATACTATGGGTAAAGCTAGAATGGTATTTAGAGGTAAATCCATAGCCTTATGAATTTCATTAAAAGATAAAAGGAAACATATTAAATTAAACATTCAAGTTGAAAATAGGAGAAAGAGTTAACTAGAATAAAGGTATAATAAAATAAAAGCAGAAATTAATAAATGAAATGAAAAATAGAAGTTCAACGATTATTATTAATAACAATAATAATGATAAAACCTCTAGCAAGACTATTAAAAGAGAAAGAGAAAAAGCATAAATAAGTTGTATTAGACTTTAAAAGATAAGGAAAATAATTACAGATATTTTCAGGATTTTTAAACCATAGTAACACAGAATAATCTATGCCAATGTATTTAGAAACTTGAATGATTTGGACACTGTATGTACATGTTACATAAGAAATAGTAAACTTACATAAAACAAATATAATGTTTTAAACATAAAACATCTCCTGAGTCTAAAATACACCAATCAAAAAAATTCTTACTGGGGAGTTTTACTAAGTCTTCGAGCAAGAGATAATTGAACTAACAATAATTGCTTTAGACACTGGAAAGAGAGAAATACACCATGGATAGCAAAACTGGGAAAGAAAAACACAAGGCAAATATTATAAACTATCTTACATAAGGATAAAGATGCAAAATACTAAACAATTAAAGTGAATACAACAATGTAGAAAAAATTATATTGTGGTCACATTTGACTATCCCAGGGATGTAGGGATAATACAATATTAAAAATTGAGTTAGAATTCCACTGAAAGCCAAGATTTAGTAACTCAGATTGGATTTACTCTCCCTCCTGAAACAACTAAAAAACTTAACAAAATATGTGACAAAATGGTTTCTAAACATAGGTCATCAAGATAATGAAGGATGGTAACCCCTGAGAGAGGGGAGAAGCAAGGTAAGCCCAATGATTATCCCAGATTATGCTTGGAGAGGCATCAGCATAGGTAAGAGGTAACCAGATGGAGTGCAAGAGATTGGAAATTCAAGGAGGTCAAGGCAGATAGGGTTTGCAGATCAGAATATGGGGGTAACAACCAGAGTGGGAAAAAAAAACGTAATTAATGGGGCCTCCCTGGTGGCGCAGTGGTTGAGAGTCCACCTGCCAATGCAGGGGACACGGGTTCGTGCCCTGGTCCGGGAGGATCCCGCATGCCGTGGAGCGGCTGGGCTCGCGGGCCGTGGCTGCTGAGCCTGCGTGTCCGGAGCCTGTGCTCCGCGGCGGGAGAGGCCACAGCAGTGAGAGGCCCGCGTACAGCAAAAAACAAAACAAAAAAAACGTAATTAATGGAACATTGGGCAGAGGCCTCGGAAGGGTGTTGTCTCAGTAGTTGCGGAAATATTAGCCCTAGACTTACAGCTAGTCTGATCCCACCTTACAAAGCTTAAAAGCCAGACTCAAAAAGAGTACAGTGTTTCTTAAATAACTTAACTGTGCTCTAGAACAAAGCTGAAGAATATTTGTTGCCATACAAAAATATCCAGCCCTCAAAACGGTAAAATTTGCAAACGTCTGCCATTCAATGAATAATGACCATGCATACAAAAAAACAAGGGAAGTATGACTGTACAATGAATTTGATAGCAATTTGGCAATATTTAGTAAAGCTGAAAGTACAGAAAGACCATTTGTAGCACTATAACCTGTATAGAAACTCTCACATATGTGCATGATACATGTACAAGAATGTTTATGGTGTCCTTGTTAGTAATTCATGAAATTGGAGCAACACAATGTCCATCAGCAGTGGAATGGATAAATAAATGTTTTTCTATTTACACAATGGGATACTATCTAGGAAAAATGAATGTCTGATATCTCCATATATTTGGATCTTGAAAGCAGAAAATTAAGGAAATAAGCTTTAGAAAAGTCGTATTACGGAAATTTAAAAACATATTACAACGTTATATACTCTTTATAGGTACATATATACACACTGAAAGAACAGAAACAAACTAGATTTTAAAAAGCATGACAATGGGTGCATCTGGGGACTGGGGATGGGATAATAAGAACCTTTAACTTCATCATTAATGTTTTATTTTTTACATACCACTTAAGTTTGGAAGCAATTATATTTTTTAGTAATAGATATATTTGAAATTTATGTTATGAATTGAAGTTTTGCATGTTTCATGCCAATTATTTTTGAAAAGCAACAACCCTAATAATCAGGCACATAGCAACTAGTGTAACAATTACATGATATTTTGCTCATTGCACTGAAAAATTCATAAAAATCTAACATTATTGAAATTGGCAAGGATGTAAGAAAAAGTGCACCCTCACACACTCATATACCAACAAAATAAACACATACTATGAAGAGCAACATGTTACTAATTTAGTGAAATTAAAATGCTTATTTCCTAATAGCCAGCCATTCTGCTTTTTCATACACATTAAAGAATGTTTTGCACAGGTACACTTTGGGTATATTACTATTCTGATCAAGTGTTGTCTCTATGGTGAAAAACTGGAAACTTACTTATTCATTCATAGAAGATAAATGGGTAAATATCGGTATATTTATACAATGCATTACTATACAGTGACTAATTGGAATACATTAAATTACAATGTGTACATATATATGTATCTGTGTGTGTACGTGTATGTGCATATATTTATTTCTAAAACCTTTTATGAAAGACACAAGTTGAAATAAATACCATTTGTGTAATTTCTAATGTAAAAATAGGTACAACAGAATGTGCATGGATGTAGATGTATACATGTACAAAAAATAAAATGGAAAAAATCACACAGAAATTGTGAAAGGATTACCTCTTAGAAAAGATGGGGGACACGGAGTGGGATTGAAGTATTGCCAAAGGTGAATTTTTAAATATTTTATTTATTAATTCTTAAAGAATAATACACATCACTTATTCTTTTTTTTTTTTACATCTTTATTGGAGTATAATTGCTTTACAATGGTGTGTTAGTTTCTGCTTTATAACAAAGTGAATCAGTTATACATATACATATGTTCCCATATCTCTTCCCTCTTGCATCTCCCTCCCTCCCACCCTCCCTATCCCACCCCTCCAGGCGGTCACAAAGCACCAAGCTGATATCCCTGTGCTATGCGGCTGCTTCCCACTAGCTATCTACCTTACGTTTGGTACTGTATATATGTCCATGCCTCTCTCTCGCTTTGTCACAGCTTACCCTTCCCCCTCCCCATATCCTCAAGTCCATTCCCTAGTAGGTCTGTGTCTTTATTCCCTTCTTACCCCTAGGTTCTTCATGACATTTTTTTTTCTTAAATTCCATATATATGTGCTAGCATATGGTATTTGTCTTTCTCTTTCTGACATACTTAACTCTGTATGACAGACTCTAGGTCTATGCACCTCATTACAAATAGTTCAATTTCATTTCTTTTTATGGCTGAGTAATATTCCATTGTATATATGTGACACATCTTCTTTATCCATTCATCCGATGATGGACACTTAGGTTGTTTCCATCTCCAGGCTATTGTAAACAGAGCTGCAATGAACATTTTGGTACATGACTCTTTTTGAATTACGGTTTTCTCAGGGTATATGCCCAGTAGTGGGATTGCTGGGTCATATGGTAGTTCTATTTGTAGTTTTTTAAGGAACCTCCATACTGTTCTCCATTGTGGCTGTACCAATTCACATTCCCACCAGCAGTGCAGGAGGGTTCCCTTTTCTCCACACCCTCTCCAGCATTTATTGTTTCTAGATTTTTTGATGACGGCCATTCTGACTGGTGTGAGATGATATCTCATTGTAGTTTTGATTTGCATTTCCCTAATGATTAATGATGTTGAGCATTCTTTCATGTGTTTGTTGGCAGTCTGTATATCTTCTTTGGAAAAATGTCTATTTAGGTCTTCTGCCCATTTTTGGATTGGGTTGTTTGTTTTTTTGTTATTGAGCTGCATGAGCTGCTTGTAAATTTTGGACATTAATCCTTTGTCAGTTGCTTCATTTGCAAATATTTTCTCCCATTCTGAGGGTTGTCTTTTGGTCTTGTTTATGGTTTCCTTTGCTGTGCAAAAGCTTTGACGTTTCATTAGGTCCCATTTGTTTATTTTTGTTTTTATTTCCATTTCTCTAGGAGGTGGGTCAAAAAGGATCTTGCTGTGATTTATGTCATAGAGTGTTCTGCCTATGTTTTCCTCTAAGAGTTTGATAGTTTCTGGCCTTACATTTAGGTCTTTAATCCATTTTGAGTTAATTTTTGTGTATGGTGCTAGGGAGTGATCTAATCTCATTCTTAACTATATATATGCGAACACCAGTAGTGAGTTTTAGTGAGTATGTATCTGGGAAAAATAAAACAAGAGGGCTTCCCTGGTGGCGCAGTGGGTGGGAATCTGCCTGCCAATGCAGGGGACACGGGTTCGGTCCCTGGCCCGGGAAGATTCTCACATGCCGCAGAGCAACTAAGCCTGTGTGCCACGACTACTGAGCCTGTGCTCTAGAGTCTGTACTCTGCAACAAGAGAAGCCATGACAATGAGAAGCTCGCACGCCACTTGCTGCAACCAGAGAAAGCCCACGCACAGAACAAAGACCCAACACAGCCAAAAATAAAAACAAATAAATTAATTTAAAAAAATGACAAAAAGTAAAAGTTAATTCTTGACGCTGACAATAGGAGTGATTGTTCTTTAATGGTTTGTACTATTCTGTATGTTTCAAATATTTTTTAAATGAGAAAAATTAAATAACAACATATTTGATAAGTATCAAATACACCAAAAGATTTCATAAGGCAAGTCACTATTTTTCAAATGAGTATACCCTGTAAGTTCTACTTTACCTCAGAAAATATAGAAATCTATGTGGACTGTGTCATTTAGAGACATTTTCAATAATGAGAATGTGCTGTGGTTTGAACAATGGATGGACATTTACAGATGGAGAAGAAAAGCCATCTCAGGAATACTGAATGGAACAATCTAAAGAGATTAAAGCTAGGTTATATATTCAGAGAGCAATAAGTAGACTAATGAGAGGAGCAGACAGCCAAATCCAGATGAAGTAGAAGGATGGATTGGGCCACAGTTGGTTGGTAAGCAGTACAAAATAATAGAATATCATAGAAGCCCAATAAGGTGTTTAATCTGCTTTAGGGAGCAATTAACAGAAAGAATGAGGGATGATAGAAAAGTGTCTCAGAAATTAGTGTTCTTGGTGGAGGATCTAGGTAAGGACTCATATGCAAGATAAACACAAAAAACAGGACCTGATGGCTAAGTGAGGGTATCAGTTTGAAGACAATGGGGGAGAGTCTGTTTAACATGGTATCTTTGACTTCAGACCTTGCCACTTGGTAAACATACAGTCTTGTTAACCTAACCAATGCCCAATCTCAACACCTTTCTTCCTTGCCTTTCCTAGTCTTTTTTGCAGTTGAGTGTGACCACATGTCACTGTTTTTCTGCATGAGACATAAGCAGAATGTGTTGGAAACTTCTGTGGAAAATTTTGCTTTTCTGATAAAATGGATGTTTTTTGCTGATATTGCCTCTTTCTCCTTTCTTCCTGGTCAAGTGTAAACATAATGCATATCACTGTAGCAGCTGTCTTGCAACTATAAAGAAAACACCAAAAGCATCATGAAGTATCTGGTACTGACATTATTGTGCAAACTAGGCCAGGGCTATTTACTTTTCATTATGAGAGAAAAATCAGCTCCAATTTATTTAATATATTGTGATCAAGTTTCTGATACTTACAGCTGAAAGCATTCCAAACTGCTATGCTTGTTATATAACCTAGGGGAAGTTATTTTAATGCTCTCAGTCTCAGTTTCCTCATTACTTCATGTTTTGTGTATTGAATGAGATAATAAATATTTGGTGCTTAGCTTAATGCTTAATTTAAAACATGCTTAATAAATGGTATTACTCATTGTAGTCATTGTCAAAATAAAACAAAGTTGCTAAATAGGCAGATTTGAGGCTGATGGAGGCTGATACTCCCTATATTGTTATTGCTTAGGTATAGAGATGATCCCCAAATCAGCAGCTAGACCAAGCCTAGAAGTATGGGTGAAGTGGCTTAGCTGTCAAGATTTTATGGGTGTGTTAAAAGACAAGCCAGTAAATAATTATTCATATAAATTGAAATACATTTTTGACATGTAGTCAACACTCCCATACCAATAGTGGACACATGCCCTAATATGTACTACATAGCATGGATTAATCTTACCTGGTTTGGGTTGACCCCATACACTTATCCAGAGCTACCAACTCTTGAGCAATCTATGGAATCTGTTCTTTAAGAAAAATCATTGGGCTTCCCTGGTGGCGCAGTGGTTGAGAGTCCGCCTGCCGATGCAGGGAACACGGGTTCGTGCCCTGGTCCAGGAAGATCCCACATGCCGCGGAGCGGCTAGGCCCGTGAGCCATGGCCGCTGAGCCTGCGCGTCCGGAGCCTGTGCTCCGCAACGGGAGAGGCCACAAGAGTGAGAGGCCCGCGTACCACAAAAAAAAAAAAAAAAAAAAAAAAAAAAAGAAAGAAAAAAAAAGAAAAGAAAAATGATGTTCTATAACCACAGGTTTCTTATTTTTCCATGAGTTATATTAGTCTGTTAGCATTAGTTAGTAATAATAATTGGATTTATGATCTGTATCTGGGTTTGGTGAAATCTGGCATGGGAGCAGGGTGGGGTGAGGCAGTGGGCATGGAGATGTGGTCTTAATGGTTAAGGAAGGTCATAGAGCTGGAATTTGCCTCTGTGACCAGTTCACTCTAAGATATCCCATCCACAAGCTGAGGTTGGGTTTTGTGGTACTGAGGTAAGGGAGTAGCAGTCTGAGACCCAGACACAATGTGTTCTGTACAACTTGACCAGTGGAAGGAGGACAAAGAATTCTACACTAGAGTCTCTAGACACTTTTGATGCATATTCTTCCCCTACTGTTGCTGTACTGTACCCTTTACCTATATTAAAGCTGTTCCATGAGTATAAACATTTTGAGTCCTGTGAGCCCTTTCAACAAACACTTAAAATTTTTAATAGGTCCTTAACACATATAGTTATATTTAAAAGATGTTATACTAAGAATTATGTCATATTTATAGTTTAGATTGCTATGGTACAGATAACATAATAAAATAATCACTCATCTAATCATCTAATCTAAGCAATACCTTTTATGGGCTCTCTTCACATTTTTAACTTTTCCAGGGATAAAAACTATACCTTGAATTTTGTGTTGATCAAAGGCTTACTTCCCTCTGGGGTTACACTACATTTACATGTAACCTTAAAACGTACTATTCGTTTTGTCTTGTTTTGAACTATGATAAATGAAATCATAAAGTATGATTTATTTTCTGACTTCCTGTTTTCGGCTTAATATTATATATTTGAGCTTCACCTATGTTGTGGTTTGCAGCTAGTTTATTCTTTTTAATATTTTATATTCCATTTTAAAAATATACCATCATTTATCCATTCTCCTGCTAATTGACATTTGGTTTATTTCCAATATTTTTTTATAAACAGTCCCACAATTAATATTCTTGTATAAAACTCATGGTTGGACAGATGCAAAAGTTTTTCCAGGTATATGCATAGAAGGGGGATTTCTGAGTTACAGGGTTTGCACATGTCCCATGTTATGAGGTCATGCCATAACCCAAAGTTGTTGTACCAGCTGGAACTCTTACCAGCAATACAATGTGATTTTCCATAAGTGAGTTATTTGCTTGTAGTTAAAATAAATATTTGTAGGTTCTGAACAAAATAAGTAGTGTATTTGTAGTATATCTTGAATGAAATATTGGAAAATTCTAGGAAATCATATATTTGAGTACTTCTAGGTATGTGTTTACATTTATTTATTTGTATGGTGTAGGAATCAGTAAACTTTCAAATAAATTTGGAATATTTTAGATTAAATATTGATTTTTTTCATTTTCATGCCATTTCCCTGTCTTTTAAAAATCTTTATTGGAGTATAATTGCTTTACAATGTTGTGTTGGTTTCTGCTGTACAACAAAGTGAATCAGCTATATGTATACATATATCCCCATATCTCTTCCCTCTTGAGCCTCCCTCCACCCTTCCTATCTCACCCCTCTAGGTGGTCACAAAGCACCGAGCTGATCTCCCCGTGCTATGCAGCAGTTTCCCACTAGTCATCCATTTTACAATTGGTAGTGTATATATGTCAATGCTACTCTCTCACTTCGTCCCAGCTTACACTTCCCCCCTGAGTCCTCAAGTCCTCTCTCTATGTCTGCATCTTTATTCCTGCCCTGCCACTGCCACTAGGTTCATCAGTAACTTTTTTTTTTTTTTCAGATTCCATATATGTGCATCAGCAAACGGTATTTGTTTTTCTCCTTCTGACTTACTTCACTCTTTATGACAGACTCTAGGTCCAACCACCTCAGTACAAATAACTCAATTTTGTTCCTTTTTATGGCGGAGTAATATTCCATTGTATATATGTCCCACATCTTCTTTATCCATTCATCTGTTGATGGGCATTTAGGTTGTTTCCATGTCGTGCCTATTGTAAATAGAGCTACGGTGAACATTGTGGTACATGGCTCTTCTTAACTTATGGTTTTATCAGGGTATATGCCCAGTGGTGGGATTTCTGGGTTGTATGGTAGTTCTTTTTTTTAGTCTTTTAAGGAACCTCCACACTGTTCTCCATAGTGGCTGTATCAATTTACATTCCTAGCAACAGTGCAGGAGGGTTCCCTTTTCTCCACACCCTCTCCAGCATTTATTGTTTGTAGATTTTTTGATGATGGCCATTCTGACCATCATCAGATATCTCATTGTAGTTTTGATTTGCATTTCTCTAATGATTAGTGATGTTGAGTATCTTTTCATGTGTTTGTTGGCAATCTGTATGTTTACTTTGGAGAAATGTGTTTTTTTGATATTGAGCTGCATGAAGTGCTTGTAAATTTTGGAGATTAATCCTTTGTCTGTTGCTTCGTTTGCAAATATTTTCTCCCATTCTGAGGGTTGTCTTTTTATCCAGTTTATGACCTTCTTTTCTGTGCAAAAGCTTTTAAGTTTCATTAGGTCCCATTTGTTTATTTTTGTTTTTATTTCCATTATTCTAGGAGGTGGGTCAAAAAGGATCTTGCTGTGATTTATGTCATAGAGTGTTCTGCCTATGTTTTCCTCTAAGAGTTTTATAGTGTCCGGGCTTACATTTAGGTCTTTAATCCATTTTGAGCTTATTTTTGTGGATGGTGTTAAGGAGTGTTCTAATTTCATTCTTTTACATGTAGCTGTCCTGTTTTCCCAGCACCACTTATTGAAGAGGCTGTCTTTTCTCCATCATATACTATTGCCTCCTTTATCAAAAATAAGGTGACCATATGTGCGTGGGTTTATCTCTGGGCTTTCTATCCTGTTCCATTGATCTATATTTCTGTTTTTGTGCCAGTACCATACTGTCTTGATTACTGTATCTTTGTAGTATAGTCTGAAGTCAGGGAGCCTGATTCCTCCAGCTCCATTTTTCGTTCTCAAGATTGCTTTGGCTATTCGTGTTTCCATACAAATTGTGAAATTTTTTGTTCTAGTTCTGTGAAAAATGTCATTGGTAATTTGATAGGGATTGCATTGAATCTGTAGATTGCTTTGGGTAGTATAATCATTTTCACAATGTTGATTCTTCCAATCCAAGAACATGGTATATCTTTCCATCTCTTTGTATCATCTCTGCCTTTTTAAAATCAGAAAATCATACATTTTTTGCTCTATCAGGCATGATAGGAAATTGAAGACTGACAGAGACTAGTAAAGATATCTGTTTTATGCAAACTTTATACAAAGCTTTGTTTAATAACCATAATGAGTGTATTATTTTAGGGCAATTGTATGCTTGGCATAAACGTGGTTGTCTGATAAGCCACATCTCATGACTTAAAGATGCATTATTGTTCTCTATCAATCAACCAGAATCTGCATGAATGCCAACTCTGAAAAGTTATGATTTAGTAATAAATACCAGATACAGCGTCAGGAAAATTAAACAATTTTCCTGTTTACATTTGGGATTTTGCCAGTTCCCACATGTAATCCTGGGAAAATCAGGTGACCTTTCTGACCATCAGCTCCTTCAGCTGTAAATTGCTAATCTTCACTGCGTTGCTCTAATGGCTAAGCAAAAGAGTATGTAAGAAAGTTTTTCATAAACTCCAGAGCTGAGACCGCTAATTGTCAGGTACTCAGTTCATTATTTTTATTTTAAGTCAGGGTTCATTGGTGTAAGCACTATAAGATAATTTACCTAGCAGAAAAAATTATTTATAAAGGTATTGGAAAACCCTAAGTATCATTGGAAAGGGTCAAGAACAACCTGGAGAAAACACAAAATCATGTAGCAGAATTGGCTCAGTGATGATGCCATTTCCTCCCCTTCTGTACCCCCGGTGCCCACATGTACATCTTTGACACCATGGGTATCAGAGAGTGGATGCTGCTACTAACACTGCCAATATCTTCCCCTGGGAAAATAGATATAGTTGCTGCCACTCCTGTAGGAATCCCCACTTTTTTGCATCACTAGCTTCTGAATAAATATCTAAGATGACTTTGGGGATTGGCAAATTTCATATCAGGTGCTTGCATCATAGTCACAAGGGAGGATATAAACATAAGTAGAATATTTGGAATAATAACTTCAATTAATGAAAGTTAGGTTAGAGGCTGGGTGGGAAAAAATAATGAGTAATGTCCATATATTTTTGTAATCCATCCAAAGATGTTGGCAAAACAAAGGTGCAGGAAAGTTAAGTGACATATCTAAAGTCACAGAAGTATTATGGGGCAGACACACAAATTGAAACCTGCATGTGCCTTGACTTCAAAGAACACAACCATCAAACTATCCTAAATCATTTAAATAAAAGTAAGTCTGCTATGCTCAGGTTTTATTTTATTTTATGTTTCCTTAATACTTGGGGACCAAAGAATAAATTGGATCTCTTATAACTTTACTGATGCCCTGGAATAGTTAATGATAAAACTGTTTAAAAAAAATGGTGTTCTGCCTGGTTCAGTATGGGTGAAGGCTCTCTATGTTTTAAACTGTGCACTATGTTCATTGACCTCTTTCCAAATATAAAGTGATGCATAAATTCTTTTTTTTTTTTTTTTTGCGATACGCGGACCTCTCACTGTTGTGGCCTCTCCCGTTGCGGAGCACAGGCTCCAGACGCGCAGGCTCAGCGGCCGTGGCTCACGGGCCCAGCTGCTCTGCGGCATGTGGGATCTTCCCGGACCGGGGCACGAACCCGTGTTCCCTGCATCGGCAGGCGGACTCTCAACCACTGCGTCACCAGGGAAGCCCATAAATTCTTAATGATAACAACAGTGACCCAAGCTACTGTTGTCTAATGGCTTTCAGCTTTAAATGTTGATGATAGAAGTTCAGTTCCTGAGAGCCTAGTGCTTACCCCATGGAAACTTCTATCACAATCAGTACTAATTTGCAGTCTAAGCAGAAAGGCCAAGATTTGACTAAAGAGGCTAAATTCCCTTCCTTTCATGACTATTCCTACTAGCTTTGTATTACAAGCAAATTTTGAATATAGTCATCCTGCACAAATTCATATTTAAGCCTGAGATAAAGCATGAAAGATCCAATTTACACTGAGGGGAATGTGTAATGTGGGAATGAGCTCATGGGTAAGAAGAAGAGAACCTAGTTTTGAGTACCAGGGCTGTTCCTTTTTCTTGTTTTGTAATCTTAGGCAAGTCACCTAAATTTTGTGACCCTCAGTTACTTTATCTGGACAATGGGGATAACAATACCTATTGCAAAATGTGTAATATCTCAAAGAAAATGAATATGAAACCATTGTGCTAAGATGCTCTTCAGATGTAGGTTATTATATTTAACTTCTATCATTAACTGATTTGCAACACAATTTGGTAGTCAGGACATACAAAGGTTACAAAAAATTGAAGGAAATTAGTGAAACCTGTTTCAACTCATTTACTGAGTACAACTGACAAATAAAATTGTGAGATATTTAGTGAGTTCCCTGGTGGCCTAGTGGTTAGGGTTTGGCACTTTCACTGTGGAGGCCTGGGTTTGATCGCTGGTTGGGGAACCATCACACATGCTGCACAGCATGGCCAAAACACACGCATACAAAAAAACTGTGAGATATTTAAAGTGTACGTCATGTTGCTTTGATATATGTATACATTGTGAAATGATTCCTCCCATCTAATTAATTAGCACATTCATTACCTCACATATATTTATTTATTTATATATTTACATTTTTTTGTGTGAGAACAATATTAGTCTTTATTTGGGGGAAATGCTGTGATTCTTCTTGGCTCTTATTTAGTAGAAATTTATTTTTAACAAACTGTAAGTGATAGTTGGGCTGCTACCACTGAAGGGAGAGTGCTGCCCTTACTAGTAAGTAGAGTTCCAAAACTGGTTTATGGTTTTGGCATTGCCTAGAATACAGTTCTTAAATTTATCTGCATATCCTATCAATTTCACCTGAAATTATATCTGAAATCATTTATTTTCTCCATCTTGTCTCCTTGTTTTTCCTCTCAATGCATTCCTTACTCATCCACCTTTGAAGTCTTTTAAAAAACAATCCCATCATGTTTCTTACCCTGACTTAAAATTATTCAGTGGTTTCTCATTTAAAATGAATCTGACACCTGCCTCTTTCCACATTTTTATCTCATGTCATTCTCCTCTCTCTGACGTCAACCATAAAGGCTTTCTTTCATATCTTCGATTTGTTGGTCATCTCTTCACTGCCTCCAAGACTTTTGCCAGTGCTTACTCCACTGAAATAATTTTGCCCTTTTTTCACAGAGTTAACACCTCAAACTTAAGGATTCAAGATACATGTCAGCTCTTTAGAAAAGCCTTTCTTGACAATCCTAACTCCCTCCCCATTTTAATTAAATTATTTTACTTGCTTTTGCTCTAGCTTCCTCCCAAAATGAGAGCTGCATGAAGGCAGAGGCCATGTCTATCAAGATCACCAAAACATCTCATACTGTTAGCAGAAGACCTGGCACATATTACCTGCTCAATCTATGTTTATGGATGAATGAACAGACGGTTACCTGACTCACTAGCTGTCTGAATGGATGATGTACTAAAATCTTGCCCCTCCCACACTAAAATGAAAAAAATAAATCCTTGTCAATTACGATATCTATATTGTTCCTGGGAGTCTGCATGTAAATTAGAATTTTATTTTAAAGGCATGATTTCCCATTATAATTTCATGAATTATTTATCATTTATTTTAAGTGATTTGGGTAAGCATCTGTTATTAACAATCAAAAAGTATCTATCTTCAGATTCTTGATAAAATATTTAATAGCATCTGGGAATCAGGAGGTTTGATGAACATTGATCTCATCTCATATATCCCACCTCTCAATTCACAGCCTAGACTCCTCTCTATGATACCTGAACCATTGTTTTGTCATGCACAATTCCATGACAAAGAATTCACTATTTCCTAAGTCCTTGCATTCCATTTTTTTTTTTTTTTTTTTTGCCTCTCACTGTTGTGGCCTCTCCCGCTGCGGAGCACAGGCTCTGGATGCGCAGGCTCAGCGGCCATGGCTCACGGACCTAGCCGCTCCGCAGCATGTGGGATCTTCCTGAACCGGGGGCACGAACCCATGTCCCCTGCATCGGCAGGCGGACTCTCAACCACTGCGCCACCAGGGAAGCCCTGCATTCCATTTTTGAACAGCTCTGACTGCTGGAAACTTATTCTGTTTATCGAAGCCCAAACCTCACTTCTTTCCATCAATTTCTTGCAATTCTATAATTTTTAGCCATAGAAATTAGGCTGATCTGTTTGATGTATGAAACCTTCACATATCTGAAGATGGACACGTTGAATCCTTCTTAATCCCTTCTTCTAGCTAAACACTATGTTTTCCTTTTGCTATTAACTTCCAAATAAATATAGAAAATATGTTTAAAGAAACATTTTTCTATATTTCTGTAAAGAATCAGAGTGAATATGACTTCCAATGAATTTATGATTTAAATTCATGATTATGATTAAATGGGAATCATACATTGCAAGTAAATATTGGAAACTTCAATCTATAGTCTTAAAATTTTATTATGTGTTATTTTGTTTGCTTTTACCAAGTTTCCATATTTTTTGTCAAAGTTAGGCAGTTCTTTGAAGTAGACTTAGTATAAGATCAAATTATGTAAGTTTCTGTTTATAGATCATTTCCATATAAACTATAACTGCAGTCATCTCTTCCTCATGGATATCTGAATATAATTCACCCCTTTTTTTCCTATCTCATCTCTTCCCATATATATGCACATATATACGTATTCACTATATGCACTTTATAAACTTTGGTTTGCTGTATGTAACATACTTCATTTGCCTATTTGTGGTTTACAAATGTTAGTATTCTGCACATGAAACTTGAGGAAGAAAAGGAGGAAAAATAACTTTCAAGATTCTGCCACTATAGTAACAAAATTATCTCTTTGCTATTTACTTGTTTTAATAAATTTAGCCAAGATAATCCAAATATTAATTGTGAATTTTTGATAACATCATAGTAAAACAAAAAGCTAGAAAGTTTATATAAACAGTTTTATAATTTTACTGATTTTAAAGTATTATCTTTGTAAAATATTAGAAACTGTGGAATCTAGTATGTGTGTCCATGTAATATTTCATCTGTGTTATGAATGGTGATTCTATAAAGACAACAGAACAAAGAAATGGAAAGATATCCCATGCTCTTGGATTGCAAGGATTAGTATTGTTAAAATGGCCTTACTACCCAAAGCAGTCTACAGATTTAATGTAATCCCAGGATATTTTTCATAGAACTGGAACAAATAATCCTAAAATTCATATGGAACCACAAGACCCTGAATTGCCAAAGCAATCTTGAGCAAAAAGATCAAAGCTGGAAGTATAGACTTCAGACTATACTACAAAGCTACAGTAATTGAAACAGCATGGTCCTGACACAAAAACAGACACATAGATCAATGGAACAGAATAGAGAGCCCAGAAATAAAACCATGGACCTATGCTCAATTAATCTATGACAAGGGAGGGAAGAATATACAATGAAGAAAAGACAGCCTCTTCAATAACTGGTGCTGGGAAAACTGGACAGATACATGTGAAATAATGAGATTAGAACATTTCATCACACCATAAATAAAAATAAACTCAAAATGGCTTAAGAACCAGTAACAATAGAAAGCATAAAACTCCTAGAAGAGAACACAGGCAGAGCACACTTTGACATAAATCATAGCAATACTTTTTTGGATCTGTCTCCTAAGCTAAAAGAAATAAAAGCAAAAATAAACAAATGGAACCTAATTAAACTTAAAAGCTTTTGCAAAGCAAAGGAAAACACCTATGGAATGAAATGACAACCTGCAGAATGGAAGAAAATATGTGACAAACAAGAGGTTAATATCCAAAATATATAAGCAGTACATACAATGCAATACCAAAAAAACAAACAACCCAATCAAACAAAGGGTAGAAGACCTGAATACACATTCTTCCACAGAAGACATACAGATGACTAACAGGCACATGAAAAGATGCTCCTAAATGTCTATCAACAGATGAATGGATGAAGAAAATGTAGTATATATACACAATGGAATATTACTCAGCTATAAAAAAGAATGGAATAATGCCATTTGCAGCAACATGGATGGACATAGAACTTATCACACTAGGTCAGACAGAGAAAGACAAATATCATATGATGGCACTTATATGTGGAATATGAAAAAATGATACAAATGAACTTCTTTACAAAACAAAAACAGACTCAGAGAAAACAACCTTTAGTAGCCAAAGGGTAAGACAAATAATCTAAGATATCACTTATATGTGGAATCTGAAAAATAATACAAATGAATTTATATGCAAAACATAAACAGACTCACAAACATAGAAAACAAATTTGTGGTTACGGAAAGGGAGAAGAAAGCAGAAGCGACAAATTAGGGGTATGGGATTAACAGATACAAACTACTATGTATAAAATAGATAAGCAGCAAGGATATATTGTATAGCACAGAGAATTATAGCCATTATCTTATAATAATTTACAATGGATTATAATCTGAAAAATACTGAATCACTATGGTATACACCTGAAAATAATATAATGTTGTAAATCAACTATATCTCAATACAAAAAAACAACAGAAATATGCTGTAAATAAAAACACAGAAACCAGGAGCTACACATATGCTTGTTGAGAGTTTTAAAAAAACAAGTTTTTTCCTCATTTACTATTAATATCTTTCCAAAAATATAATCATTGGGAAAACTATCAATAGTGAAAGAGGAACTGACCAAATCTATGTGAATGAAACAAATTTGAAAACAAATGAATTAAACACTCTTTGTTATGGTACTTGAGCTTAGGCCTCTTTCTGGTTTTTAGAATAGAGGATAGTAACTATAAAATTCATATCTGCATAACTATAAATGAGCTAGATTCTACTAACTTAAAAAGAGTTGACTCTAGCATTCTTGACTCTATCTACTTTTACAAATTCTTTTCTGAGTCTTACTTTGCTACACTGATTGGATTACGAATGGACACATAACCCAAACTGAGCAATGGTATTTTTGCTGATGTTTTTAAGAAAGAAACTATTTTCTCCTTGGGATAGCTGGAGCTGCAGGTAAGCCATCAATACCACAACATGGGGAGAGTCTACCTTAAAATCAAGCCAACAGACTGAAAAGCATCACTCAAAGATGACAGATGAAAGAATAAGTAACCCAATGACATTATTTGAACTATCAGATCTTAAAGCTCTTTAATTTATCAGATAAAGAGACCAATACACTTGTTTTCATATATCTGCTGATATGTGTTTGCTTTTAGTCACTTGCACTGAAATAGTCCTGACTTTTACACATGTTATATTTAGTGCATATTTCAACTCCTCATATAAAATGGAATAAAAAGACTAGGAGCCTTTCTGCTGCCTTTGGGTTTCATTTTGGAGAGCTATGGTATAGCTATACCTATGGGTATAGCACTCCAAATGCTTACAACTGTCATTTATACAAAGAAAATATATTCATTTAAAAAATTATGTAACCAAATATCAGTGCATGTCCTCTCATACTCTGAGATTTAAATTAAAATGGCTAGATGTCTCTGTTCAATATCTTCTGAGAGTGCCATGTCTCTCCCAAGAACCTACCAATCTATGTTCTCAAGGTCTCTATTTTTTCTGTTAATCTGTTAGCCTCCCTTATCTCACTTTAAATGATTCTTGTTTCATTTACGCCTACTCCGACGTGTAACTCAGGCTTTTATTTTAATTTCAGTCAGCCCTCTCAAACAAGGCGCATATACGTAACAAGCTTTTAATGGTGTGGAGTGACAAAATGTGGTCTGCACTGCAGCCAGGAAATTATCACCTGTCACCTTTTCCCAATATGTTAGAACTTTCTAACATACTGTCCAGATTTTGCTTTTGTTCTTGCTTTTTCATTTCTTTTCTTTCTCTCTCTCTTTTTTGCTCTCTGCCTTTCCTAATTCCTATTCATTTCATCTGCAGGGTAGTTTGACTTCCTTTTTTTCCTCTATTCCCAACTCTGTTCCAAAAGCTTCACCTTCCTTAAATCACTATCGGGCTGTTTGTCCAAATAAATGCCTCCCTCCTGAACTCTCAAAGTAACTTTTTTGCCCTCTTCTTACATTTTAAAAGGATGCTCAAATTATAAACGTGTAGCTTTTCTTTCACTCTGCACATAACCCATCTCTCATTTCTCATACCAAGTAAGCATTTTAAACAAAGTGGTTCAGGAGAGAAAGGTGATCTCTGCTAACTAATAAAACGAAGAGATGTCATACCAATGTAAGTTCCTTGCAAGTAGCCATTCAGATGAAATTTCATCCCGGGCAACCAACTGACATCTGGTGGTAAGAGGGACACAAGTCTAGTCAAAATTTGAGTCATGTCCCAGTTCTCTTATAACAAAGAACAGTAATTTGAAAGTTCATTGATTAATATGTAAACAGGAAACTTGTTTTGGAAGAGAATAAATTCAGCTGTTGACAGAATGGAAATCTTGCTCTATCTTCCTTGGCTGTTTATTGGAAAACCAGACTGCCTTTCATTGAAAATTTGTCCTGAATGAATAATATGGGGAATTAAGCAGATCTCTCAATTGGCTGATTCTTAGTACTACGATTCCAGAACCAAAACTGAGTTCACTTTGAAACACATTAAACATAGTGCTTCAGTAATGTTTTCAGGTGATATCTGTAAATGTATGCCAGCGGGATTTGTTCTGAGAGTAACAAACCCACTCATGGGTGAGACAGTATTGTCAAGGATTTGTAACAACCTTGTGTCGCTGCTTCTGTAACACACACTACTTTCACTATGAACTGAACATAATGCCAATGTGTTTCCTTTTCCGACCTTGAGAGAACAGGGAGATAGTATTCGGAAGATGTTCTGAATTCTGTGAGATGTGAATCTGTGCTAACTATGACCTCCCTGGGATTTACTCACACAGAATATTACCCCTTTCCAATTGTTGTCTCTGAGCTGAGTTGCTTTGTTTAAGTTTTTTATTTTACGGACTAGCTATAAAGTCTGTTAGAAGTACCACTGAGCTATTTAAACCTTGCAGAACAGTGGCTAGAAAATGATTTGATTGCATAAGTCTGCAGGAATCTCTTTTATTAAACCAAGGAAAAATGAAAGGAATTGTCCCAACCTTGAATGACATCCTATGGTAATAATCACATAAGAAGAAATTTCCTTCAAGTTTAAAACCAAACAGGTGGAAGCTGTCAGGACACACTAGCAAAGAATCTGAGAAGCTAATTCCAGCTCAATCTTTTCTATTAATGTCCCTTTGCCCACACAATCTTATTTCTGCCTGATCCACTGTTGTGTAAGGTACTGAACACAGCTGTGGATCAATGAAGTCATTTACAGATCCCCCTCGTGGGTAAGATAAATGATGGATTAATCTAAGTTCCCTGGGGCCTTTGTTTTTGGAACATATCCTAATGGTAACTGAAATCCCTTACTGGAGCTCCTTAAATTGTTGGCTTCTCTTTTCCTCCTTCCTAAATTTAAGGGTTTTTTGTTGTTTTTGTCGTTGTTAACATTCTGTTATTGCTTCCAAGTTACTCCAATTCTATAAGAGCTGTCTATGAACATTGGTTTCTATGCCTAGCCATGGATCTTTCCTACCACAATGCAAAAGGCACATTCTTTTATCACATAGGTGCCAAATGCTAAAATAATCCCACAAGTCATTTATCTTTCAGAACTATGGAAGGCACAACTCAATTCCAGCACTTGATGTCATTAATATTGATGCTGAACACCAGGACAGAAGTAAACAAAGGACAGAAAAACTTGAGAGAAAATTCGCGCTAATTTTTTTCTGAACTTTGGGGTAGTCATGATAAAGATGAAATTAAACTAATAAAGTATGAGCACTAGGAGAATGGGCATTTCTCCTCAATCTGACATAATCAATGAATCATTATTTTGGTGCTGGTGGCACCAGGATTAAGTGACATTGGATTAAGTGTTTTATGTGTATTATCTTATTCAATGCTCAAAAGAATTTTAGAATATAGGAGTCCCCATTTTATAGATGAGGAACTGTGGCTAAAAAACAAATTTCTCCAAGGTCTCACAGTCAATAAAGAATTGAATTGCTGCTGGATTGACCATGGAAGATAACAACTAATGAACTTGGAGAAATAACATTTGAAACATATGCACCATCTATGCTCAACACAAAAGTATTTTCTCTCATTTTTTATGCATACAAGAATATAGGAAATTGTTTATCCTCTAAGTGCATCTTAGAAGATACCTTATTTGATGCCTCTCTAATTCACTAAGAACTGAATCTAACAGAATGACGATATGCTACAGGAGTAAATAAGGGAGAGGTTCCTGGGAGTAGTATAGCATCTCAAAATGGATAACCAGAACAATCTTGACAATCTGGGATGTATTTTTCTAGTAGTGACTATCTTTCAAAATGTTAGTATCTAGTGAACTCTTTTGGTCATGCTTTTCATTTGTTATACAGAAGGTCATTTTGCCAGAAAAACCTTCAGGAATAGCACCTCTCTCTCTCACCAACATATTTTTAGAAAATTCTTACTCCCTAGTCATGATGTCTATGACTTTGAAACAATTTAATGAATTACTATATGGCTCAATCCTTGAGGTTTTCATACTGACCTAGAACATACAATTCTGTGAAATACTAGGTATATCTTTTAAAGATTTGGTGATCTTTAATGCAGCATTCATTGGATATATAGCCTATGATGATCACTTTTTGGTCTTTGTGGTGCTTACAAAGACACTGATTATTTAGAACCCAATCACTTTAGTGATTGTGTTTTATTGCTCTTCATTGTTACAATTAAATGAATAGTTATATAAGCACTGAAATCTCAGTAAAAGAGAAATAAGATTTTTCCCACTGCATTGTTTGTATGTGTTTGTGCAGTTCTCCTTGGTGATGAAACTACACAGTTGAGCTCTTTGAATTGGAAACAAGATCTGAATTTTTGGTGAGTTATCATAGTTGGAGTAGGGAAAATGTTTGATTTTTAAAAATTATGTTGATGGCAGGAAAATAAGATGGTTGGAAATAAGTTGACATTTGAATACATTTAAGTATTTGATGCATTCTGCTGTATTAAAACATCAGTAAAGTACTTATGCTTCACTCTACACTACATATTTTCATGTCTTGCAAAAAATCTTTGAAAATTTAGGAGGGTCAAAATTAATTACGATTATTATTGTCATAATCTGTATTGAATAATGTAAACCAACTAGATTCAAAATATGGGACTATGGCTAGGGAAATGTATAATAGTAATAAAACAGTATTATACTAGAAAATATTTGGAAAATTACAAAGAAATTTTAATTTTGCACTCTACACTAATCATAATACAATAGTTGATAAGGATAATCAAAATTCCTTACATATCTCTGAAAAAAAAGAAGTTTCATAAAAATTTGCCCTCCTCTCATATTCTATTTAAAGTTATATTTTTCAGGAAATAAAGACAAGTTTAATATTCAGAAAGATCTGAATGATGTCTAAAGAACTCATCCAATTCTTAGGTGTAAAGAATAATCTTATGCTTACAGTTTTTAATTCCAAGATTACCTTCTCATATTTATTTAATTAATTTAATTACATGGAATATTAATTTTAAGCTAAATTCTCTCAGCCACATTGTCCTATGCATTCTGAGAGGATAAAAGCAAATATCTGTCTTGGATATTTGGTTAACTGAAATAAGATTGCATCTGGTGTCAGAATTATTCACTTTCTTGCCAAAGCTTCCATTTTTCCTTTGATTGGTAGGCCTGACCTTGGGCTGTGGCTTTGAGACACACCTAGACTGAAATATAACTTGCTTAGGCACTATTTCATCAGGGTTCCGCTCACATTGTAAATTTATTCTGCATAGTTTAGTTCTATCTGGTTTAGGTACTCCTAGTAATATTGACAAGAATTATTTTTTATTGGAAATTTTAGGAAGAAAACAAAAGGATTATTTGACAATGGTGGAATCCATAATAAGAAAACAATTTACCAGTAGTAAAAAATATTCACTTGAGCATTATCGATTTTGTGTGTGTGTGTGTGTGACTCGCTGTGGATATATTATGTTATGCACACACATAGGTATAGAAATAGGGTATTAACTTCCAATCTTTGTCTTTAAGGAACTGGCGTGAACTTTGCTCCAAAGTGGGCATAGATGGTACTCATGTCATGATCCTGCACAGATCCTTATTTTCTGTCCTCCTTGGTTCTGCAATGCATGCTCACACTTTTCTCCTTTAATATTGATCCACACTCTACAGAAATATGAGAGAGAGAGGTCACTCCCCTGTGTAAAAAGAGGTCCTATGGCTAACGCAGAAAATTCTTAGTATCTGTTCGCTGCTGATCAAAGTTTGGATTTAAATTTTTCACTATATGGGCTTCCCTGGTGGCGCAGTGGTTGAGAATCCGCTTGCCAATGCAGGGGACGTGGGTTCGTGCCCCAGTCCGGGAGGATCACACGTGCCGTGGAGCGGCTGGGCCCGTGGGCCGTGGCCGCTGGGCCTGCTCGTCAGGAGCCTGTGCTCCGCAACGGGAGAGGCCAGAGGCCCACATACGGCAAAAAAAAAAAAAAAAAAAAAAAAAAAAAATTTCACTATATATGTATTGAACTGTTACATCTATTAGTGTTTTAGCATTTCTATTTATTACTACATAAAGCCCTGGAGTCTGTGAAAGATGTGTCTTCTAATGCTGTGGCTTCTCAAACACTAAGCACTACAAACCACCTGGTAATATTGCTAACATGTAGATTGTGATTCAGGAGGTCCGGGATTGATCCTAAAAGTCTGCATTTCTAACAAAGAGATGTCAGTGCTGCTGGTCCTGGTATACATTCTGGGTAGCAAGATCATATGCACCCTCAACACAGCTCTTTGCTGCTGTTACCAGAGAGTATATTTTCTCTGTGCTTCCTGTGGTAAGTGAGCAAATATGTGTTTGTGTTCCTGTGTGTGTGAGAGAGGGATGCAAGCAAGAAAATGATAGTTTACCCTGGTTTATGACTTCCGAAAAAAGTGCTAGCATAAAATACTTTGACTTATTATTCAAAACTTCATTTACCCATGAACCAATTTCTTTGGCTAAAGCAGACTGGGGTATTACTATTCAGCCATGTAATGCTACACATATATTTTCATTTATTCATTTACTGGACAATCATTCATTATGTACTATATTACAGAAAATGTATTAGGCAGTAGCTGTAGAGTGGTGAGTGAGACTTGATCCCTCCATTCAAGGAACTCACGTCTAAGCGGAAGACACAGACATAGTGAAGGAAATGGGAATACTGAATTAAATACAAAACACTGTATTAGCACAGAGGAAAAGGTAAAACCTGCATCTATGGGTTTCAGGTAAGTTTCACACAGGATGTGACATTATTCTGAGACTTGATGATTGAGGAAGAATATTCAGACAGCAGAACATTAAGAAAGGGGATTCCTCACAGAGGTAATAACACTTGCAAAGGCAAAGCGACACCAAAATGCATGCTGTACTCAAAGAATCACAGGCTGTTCAGGATGACTGTGGGGAGGTGGCAAAAGATAAGGCTGCAAAAGTAGGCACAATGTCACATCATGAATGGCCTTTGTCCTAAAGATGGATTTTATCTCATAGGCAATGTAGTAATGTTGAGTGATACATTTTAGAAAATAATTGCAGTAGCAATGTAAAATGCTTAATGGCATAAGGGCAAGTTTGGAGGATATCAAATTAATACCAGTGAAAATCAATGGATGCTGAACTGAGGTGGTATAAGTGAGGATAGCGAATGATATTCTAGGGTAGAAATAACAGGACTTTGCAGCAAACTGGACACTGGAGTAAAACTGAGGAGAGAGATGGTTTCCAAATTTTAAATCTGGTTAATTAAGTGGGATTAATGGCATTTGTTAAAGAACCTATTTTGGAAGTAGTGATAAGGAGTTTAGTTTTTATTTTGTTGAGTTTGAGTGTTTTGTAGGAAAATCAGACAGCAGTGTAGCAGGCAGTTGAAAATACTCAGCTTAAACAAAGTACATATAGAATATGGAAGTTGGTTCTTTCTATACACCTTGATCACCTTTTATGTTTTTATAAGTCAAAAATATTGCTTTGGTGAGTGACACAGCTGGCCAATCTACAATGTCAACATTAATAATTATTCTGAGTTGCTTTGCAGTTTGAAGAGACCAAAGACACAAGATTACAATAGTTCTTTTCATGACATTATATAACAAACAGCAAGAGTGGCTAGCTATTTTAGAGCAGTACTACCAGTAATTTAAGCTAAAAGCATTTTCTGATGCTTTGGATGTATGTACGTATTTTGAATGCTACTTAAAAATGAACTACTTTTTCGTTATAGAACAACGAAATTAGACCTGACATTTTTGAAGAAGACATTCTATATTGCCTTTATTGATAATTAATACTCTCTCTAAATATTACTAAACTTGTATTTCAGATCAAAGATTTACATCAGTTCATAGTATCAGGAAGTTTAGAGAATATTAATATACAGCATTACTTGATCATATATAAATTGATGAGAATAAGCATGATCCCAGCTAACAAATGCCCGAGTGGAATGAAAACTCCTAACAATTCTCCTCCTTGACTTATTTCTGGCAGTCAAAGAGGAAGTTGGCTCCTCAGATAGTAAATAATTGGTTTATATGTACTAGATATACTACTTGTACAAGAGCTTCTGATAAAGTGTGACTCTTAAGGTGATTCCATTTAAAACTGAAAGGAAACTGAAAATGGGAATGGTTGCAGGTAAGATCTGGGGACAAAACACAAGGATTCCTACACTAGTGAGCTGGTAGCCCATTTGCAGTCATCATGCAAAGCAAAGAGTTATTATAGCTAGTGCTTATTTTTATCTACATACACATCAAACTGATTAGATGAGGTTTACATTTGTTCTACTTCTTTGTTTCCATCTGACTATCATTTACTCTCAAGACTAAATAAGAAATTTATTGAACTGTAACATCAAATACTTATTAGTAAACTGCTAGTTATTATGTATTTATATTTATATATTTACACATATCTTACCTAAATCTGCAACCAAAGCCTCTAGTAACTTTGTATAACTCTGCACCATTAATTTCTTCAGAGTGACATTCTGATGTGAGCTGAACAGATGGAATTGCAGGATTGTTCTAGCAAATTTATCATAAAAAATGCATCCGACACCTGTGTAATTTGCCTAATCATTTTCCTAATAAGCTCCCACCATTAATTATGCACGATTTCCACAATGCAATCAAGATAAAAGTAAATCTGATGACTTAATACCCTTCAAAATAATTGGTTCACCCAACACAAGGCCTCCTTTGCTTTCCATAGCCCTTTTAGTTAATTAGGGAAAGGGTGCACCCTGTTGGAGTCAGCAGAACGGAGGCTGATCGCTTGGTGGGAGGTATACCTGCTGGGTTTTTGGGCAGGAGTCAAGGATATTAACTCGTGAAAGAAAAGAAGAGCATTTTGCCCCTTCCTCTTCTTTCCTTCCCTTCCCCCACCCCCCAGCCCACAACTTCCCTGTCTCCCCCCCACCCCTCCCCAGGAGCAAACAGATGCGATTAGTGTTCTTCAGCCATCAGAAAACTGACTGCAGGACTCTGCAGGTCTAATGAGAATCAACTTTTCCGAGGCTGCTGTCTTGCGGTGCAGTCCACCTGTCACATCATTAGGTGCAGCGTGTGCCTTGAATTCACTTTGCTAAATGAGATTTACAGGCCCCAGTGAAACCCATCCTGCAGCATCCCTGCTTCAATTAGCTAAAGATTAATTGTCTGAGAAAGGGAATGAAAGTTTTACTTCAACTGACCTGAAAAAAAAAGGTAAAAAAAATGTATGGTTCAGGTATTCCACATAGGCCTGAGGCAGTGTGGAAAAACGTGATAATTTAAAGGTGCTGCAAATTTCCTACACCTCGCCTGGATGAATGAAATTAACTAGCACTAAAAGCTGTCAAATTAAAGGTTGACTTCCAGATATTAGCACCTTAAATGTCACCGAATATTCTCTCTTTCTTTCTTTTTTCTTTTTCCTTTTTTTTTTGGCAAACATTCACATCAGCACACCTGCACATGCACACAAACATTTTCTTACTGCTGTTCCTGCTAACTGCTTGTTCGTGCCCAGCCTGGAGTTACTTGCTATAAATCTTGGATGTAACCATGGCTACAGAACAACTGGCAATTACAAAATTTCTTCCATTTTAATGTTACACTAATTATGTTTGAATATGTTTTAATGGAGATGAAGAGCTGGAGGTGAGAAAAGCTTCTGGAAGAAGGGCAGAAGGGGGGAACTCTGCTCCCATCTGCCACGCATTCCCTGTGTTAGTCAGACACGCAGCCTGCAAGTGGAGGTATATCGCTCATAGCTCGAATTTCTTAATTTCTAAATCTGAATGCAAATTATGGAACTTAAAAACTTTAACATTCTGAGGAATGGCCTAAAATAAATAGACAATTTAATTATTTTTTTAGCATTCTGGAATACGCAATGCTTTGTTAGGATTTGAATAGGAAATATGAAAATTTCTATTTTTAGCTAAAATTTATTTTTAACTAATAAATAAGAAAACAATTTAGCACTCCTAATTTTTAACATAAGGACAGGCACTGGTAACTTCATCTGGCTAGAATGTCAGATACAGCATAGTGCATAAGAGGGAAGAGCGGACATCCCTCTTACTTGGGGGCAGAGGTTAATCAGCGGGCTCTCATTCTTCAGTCTACTTTTAACATATTTCAGCTGATCATAATTTGTCCCAATTTAAATTTGCAGGTTATAGCATGTGGTTTTAACTTAAAAAAATTCACAAAATACAAACATGCCTGGGGAAAATCTTTAGCAAGACAGCACAGAAATAAGATAATACTAAATATTTTAGCACAAGGGAACAGTAAGAAAACAGAAGAACTAACATGCTTTTTTACTTTGAATATGAATTCCCTGTCACCACATTAAGAGATTAAAAAAAAAGCAAGAAGAAGAAAATGATGGTCTGATCAAATCCAAAAAAAATCTTGAATGAATTGTTTTATGAATATCACAGTCTACTGGAAATATGCATTTGAATTCACTATCATTAAAAATGACTCATATTAAGAGTATATTTTCCTATGAGTTATTAACTAAAAATACTATGAAGGATGATGATTTGAAAGTCATCTAAAAACATTGTTTCTTTTCTATTTTAAATTGTATGTTTACATTTCATATGTGTATATTTTATTAGTACAGTTACACATATGTACTTGCAAATATATATGTATATATATTTAAATACGCATGTTTAAGTTTAATTTTAAATTTAATTATTTTCCTTAATTGTGTACATATCCACAAAGTTCAAAGACTCTTATTCTAGGATTCTACTCCTAATTTTATAAAATTAGAACAAAAGCTGGAAAAATTATGTACGTGGCTACCTTGGGTCATAATAATCTCATGGCTAGAAGTTTTTCTGTGCCTATGGATCTTTGATAGTTGAGGGTTCTCCCCACCTTAAACCCAATAGGTAAGACCTAATCAAATAGGAAGAGACATAGAAATACTTCTCAGAGCAAAAACTTTCTCTTTGTTCTCTTTTCACGTTAATAGAATGATATGCTATGTTCTTAAAATAACTCTTTGCAAAAGGATGCTTCATACTGGTTACCATTTTGACAGCTATCTGCATGTTTACTTAGTTTAGCCATTAGAACTGTGATTTAAAAAGAAAGGTATTACAGTCTTTGTATTCCCTTCTACTTCTCTAAATGCCCACATAATAACCAACATGCATCAAACATTTACTACATTCCAGCCTCTGTTCTAAATACTTTTACAAGTATTACCTCATTTAATCCTTACCATAATCTTATAAATTAAGTTTTATTATTTTTCCACTTTTACTGATGAGTAAAATTGTGTTACAGATATGAAGTAATTTGCTCAAGGGCACCAGAGTAAAAGTAAGAGTAGGATTCAAACTACATTTTACAGCCTATATTCCACTCTGGCATGACAAACCTCACATCTATTAATTATTGTTTAAAATTGATACCCTGCCTGTTTCCATGGGGATTAGAAAAAGTGATAAAACTAAAATGATTTCTATTTTATAGATTTAGGTCTAAACCAATGACTGTATATGAGTGTGCATGTGTTTGTGCACATGTGTTTGTGTGTGCGTGGTGGGTGAGTGAGGAGGCTAAGGTGCTTATGTCTGATTTACCATATAAGTAAACTGATATCTAATTGAATCCTTGGTGCCATCACTTCCATAGTTATGATGTAGCATCCATGGTTATGAGACCTTATGAGTTTTACCACAGCTTAAGTTTGATTCCAGCTTGTGTCTTGAAAACATATTTCAGCATAATATACACAGGTCCAATCTTGTGAAAGATCAGAAACAATATGAACAAAACTATATAATCTTCCTGAAAAAGCACAAAAGAATTCTGAATATTTTAAAGGTGTCCATTTTTCTTGGTTAGAATATGTATTGCATACAATTCTGATTAAAAACTTAGTAGAGATTATTTGGGTCTTAGCAAAATAATTCTGGAGAACATCTGGAAAATAAACTTAATGAGACCAGCCATTAGCATTTTGAAAAAAAGAGTAAAAATAAAAAACATTCCCTACTAGATAATAAATCATACAAAGCTATAATAATAAGAAGGTATTAATTATAAGGAATTGACATGAAGATCAAAAGGAGAAAATAGTCCAGAAACAGAAAACCACATATATAAAATTATACAGATGAAGAAGATTCAAAATTCTTTAGGGAATAGAAATATAAATCAATATACACTGATGTGACAATTAGTTAATTAGCAACAATAATTTTATATTTGTACTAAAATAGATTTCATATTATTTGAATAAATAAATATATTAGACATAAATTAAAGGAGAAGAATTGATTTTGTCCTAGAAAAGAATTTTTAATTATGGAAATTATCTAAGAGACAGCATAGGAAAAAAATGATAAATGGAACTGCTCAAAAGCTAAATCTCTGTATCTCACTAATATAATAAAATTAAAATCAAAATTAAGCTGGAATTAAGTCTTTTAAATATATGTGATTAGAGAAATGTTAAGGTTATAAATGAAATTGAAAACAACTAGGAAAGGAAAACTGAGGAAAGGACACAAACAGGCAATTTTAATTACTGTTTCACTCTTTGTGAGAATCAAACAGTAATTAATGTTGTAAAAATCATGTTAAACATAAAAGTTGAAATATTGAGACCTTCAAAATAGAATTTAAAGAAAACGCTAATGCCAAAAGACAATTAGGGCATCTAAAATAAGTATTCTGAACAATGTTTTTAGGAGTAAAAATTTACACATTTTGCAAAAATTTGGCAAAAAAATTAAGGTTTTCAAAATGTTCATAAACTTCACTATACTGAACAGTCTTGATTCAATCATGCTATCATGATAATCTAACCAGTGCCTCTCTACAAAACTGAAAAGAGAAAATAATCTTAAGTATCCATCAGAAAGGAGAATTGTGATATATTAGTCATCAATTTAAAAATAAAATTTTGAAGAATATGTAATGCATAAGGGAAATCTCAGAATTAGTGTCATAAAAATAGAATAAGAAAACACAAAACATCTAAAATAAACTGTATGAAATAGTCTGCATATGAGTAAAACAGACAAAAATGTTTTAACAATAGAGTATAACGTTAAGAGATAAGATTTGCAAATATTCTAGGTTTGGAACCTAGCCTCACCACTTTAACTACATGTTTTTGGAAGGTTACTTACACTATTTTATCCCAGTTTTTCTAAATTGATAATAATCTTACTTTATAGTTTTATGGGGTTTAAAATAGATTAACTGTATGATGTGTTTTGCACTGGCCAGGCACTAAGCAAGAGTGTAATAAGTGTTATTAGCTATTATTCTCTCTAGATGGGGGCATGTGTGATATTATGAATATTTTTCTCTCTTTTAAATGCATATGAGACATTTTTATAATAAAATTTAGATGTGCTTATATTTTTTGTTTCATTTAAAGAAAATATGTATCTGCTACTCAAAAGTAAAGGTAGCAACATGACCAGGGAATAATATGTAGAGATAAAAATTCTTTCTCTTTCCTTTTTCACTTAGTCCTTGTTCTATTAACTGTAACTCTATTATATATGATTATCTAATTCATTCATTCATTCCACAAATAATTATTTAATGTACTAAGTGCCAGATAATAGTCTAAGTTCTGGGAACACATCAGTGAGCAAAGCAT
This sequence comes from Tursiops truncatus, assembly GCF_011762595.2. Taxonomy (NCBI): domain Eukaryota; kingdom Metazoa; phylum Chordata; class Mammalia; order Artiodactyla; family Delphinidae; genus Tursiops; species Tursiops truncatus. The sequence continues at coordinate 88,986,284 of NC_047044.1, read as the reverse complement.
TTCCCTTTCATTACACAGCTTACATTTTATTGAAGGAGACAGGGAATTAAAACAAACAAACAAACAAACAAAAGAAACAGTACATGAAATGCCAATAAATGCGGAAGAGAAAAATAAAGAAATGGAAAACAAGTTTTTATAATAACTGAAAAACCTGATCAGACACTTTATTGATGCTTAACTTGTCAACTTAAGAAAATAAAACTGCCCAACTGTCCAAAGGACGTAGTTAAAGCTATAAAGCAAAAAGTTAATGTCATGGTATAGTAAAAGTATACTATGAAAGTTAAAGGACACAAAAGATCCCAAATAGCCAAAGGAATCTTAAGAATAAAAACAAAACAAAACCCCCAAAAAGCAGGGTTTCCCTGGTGTTGCAGTGGTTGAGAGACTGCTTGCCGGTGCAGGGGATGTGGGTTCATGCCTCGGTCTGGGAGGATCCCACGTGCTGCAGAGTGGCTGGGCCTGTGAGCCGTGGCTGCTGGGCCTGCATGTCCAGAGCCTGTTCTCCACAGCGGGAGAGGCCACAACAGTGAGGGGCCCACATACCACAAAAACAAAAACAAAAAATCCAGAGCTAGAGGAATCAGGCTCCCTAACTTCAGACTATACTATAAAGCTACATCATCAAAACAGTATGGTACTGGCACAAAAATGGAAAAGAATAGAAAGCCCAGAAATGAACCCACTCACCTATAGTCAATTAACTGTGACAAAGGACGCAAGAATATACAGTGGAGAAAAGACAGTCTCTTCAATAAGTGGTACTGGGAAAACTGAACAGCTACATGTAAATAATGAAATTAGAACATTCTCTAACACCATACATAAAAATAAACTTAAAATGGATTAAAGACCTAAATGTAAAATCAGATACAATAAAAATCCTAGAGGAAACCATAGGCAAGACATTCTTTGACATAAATTGCAGCAATATCTTTTTGGATCTGTCCCCTAGAGTAATGGAAATAAAACCAAATATAAACAAATGGGAGCTAATTAAACTTAAAAGCTTTTGCAGAGCAAAAGAAACCATAAACAAAACAAAAAGACAACCTACAGAACAGGAGAAAATATTTGCAAATGATGCAGCCAACAAGAGATTAATTTCCAAAATATAAAAACAGCTCATACAGCTCAATATCAAAAAGACAAACAACCCAGTCAAAAACTGGGCAGAAGACCTAAACAGACATTTCTCCAAAGAAGACATACAGTTAGTCAAAAGGCACATCAAAAGATGCTCAACATTGCTAGTTATTAGAGAAATGCAAATCAAAACTACAGTGAGTGGGCTTCCCTGGTGGCACACTGGTTGAGAGTCCGCCTGCCAATGCAGGGGACAGGGGTTCGTGCCCTGGTCCGGGAGGATCCCACATGCCGTGGAGCGGCTGGGCCCGTGAGCCATGGCCGCTGAGCCTGTGCGTCCCGAGCCTGTGCTCCGCATCGGGAGAGGCCACAGCAGTGAGAGGCCCACGTATCACAAAAAAAACCACACACAAAAAAAACCCTACAGTGAGGTATCACCTCACACCAGTCAGAATAACCATCATCAAAAAGTCTATCATTAATGCTGGAGAGGGTGTGGAGGACAAAAGGAACCCTCTTACATTGTTGGTGGGAATGTAAACTGGTGCAGCCACTATGGAGAACAATATAGAAGTTCCTTAAAAAACTAAAAATAGAGCTACCATATGATCCTACAATCCCACTCCTGGGCATATATCTGTAGAAAACCATAATTCAAAAAGATTTATGCACCCCAATGTTCCCTGCAGCACTATTTACAATAGCCAAGACATGAAAGCAACTTAAATGTCCACTGACAGAAGAATGGGTAAAGAAGACGTGGTATTACATCTTGGAATGATGATGAAATATTACTCAGCCATAAAAAGAATGAAATAATGCCATTTGCAGCAACACAGATGGACCTAGAGATTATCACACTAAGTGAAGTAAGCCAGACAGAGAAAGACAAATATCTTATGATATCACTTATATATGGAATCTAAAAGGAAAAAAAAAAAGACACAAATGAATTTATTTCCAAAAAAACCAGACTCACAGACACAGAAAACAAACTTATGGTTACCAAAGGGGGGTTGGGAGAGGGATAAATTAGGAGGCTGGGATTAAGATATACACACTATGTATAAAATAGATAACTAAAAGGACCTACTGTATAGCACAGGGAAGTATACTCAATATTATATAATAACTTATAAGGGAAAATAATGTGAAAACAATATACATATATATTCAGTTATATATATATATATTCAGTTTTATATATATATTCAGTTGTATATATATATATGTATATATATATGACTGAATTGCTGTGCTGTACACCTGAATCTTACACAATATTGCAAATTAACTGTCAATAAAAAAAATTTTAAGAAACAGAAAAAAAAATTAAAAGAGATCCTAATTATAGCATATTTCTGAGTATACACATAGAAAATATTTTAATTGATTTAAATGTAATTTTAAATATAGCTTTTACAAATTTATTAAATCAAACTTTTAAATGCCTTTTTTTGTTGTTTTCGTGTAACTTCAGGTAGATTGATGTATCACACACATAACAATAGCAACAATACTCAATAATATGTATTGAACAGTTATTATCAACAAGGATATGCTAAACAATCTTTAAGCGAGGCAGTTGCTAGTATTATACCTGCTTTACAGAAGGGGAACAAACAGATACAATCTTTCTTTCCAAAATCATCAGTCGGTAAGTGATGGAGTGTGATTAGAACCAGGTCTGTCCCACAACAAAATCAGCTGCTTACAACATAGGCTATACTGCTTTGGGTCTGGGCATCTGAATGCACATGAGACATTTTTATGCTAACTTAAATCATTCCCTAATTAGTAATTTCAAAAATTTAAACATTAAATCAGTCATTTGAAAAAAATCTTAGTAGATCTGGCTGCAATACAATAATTAATTGGTTCATTGGCTTTAGATATGCATATGGGTTTGAAATAACTCAAGTGTTAGTTCATTTAACCTAATGCACAACTTCTAAGAAGAATTCCTGAGATTGTAGTTTTTGAAGGGAGAGAAAATTGAGAAGTCACATGTATTACTATATTAGTACATAATATATTATTTACTAACATATCCTAGGTATTTTATGCATATTAAACAGATTATAGAGCAGGGGATAAATAAACTAGTTAAATAATTCTTAAATTAATAAGCATCTCTAATTATAATAGTGTCACGATAACAATAAATTTTTAAATGCTTATATTAATTAAGTTCTCACTGTGTGCCAGCAGCTATATTTTTCAAGGTTGGCATGCATTTTTTGAACAGCTCCATGAAGTAGGCAGTATTGACCAATATGCAAATTGAGGCATTAAAATCTAGATATGCCCAACTCTTCTTAACTGCTTAACCTACAGTCAGAATTTAAACTCACATCTGCCTAGTAATAAAACTTACTGAAATCCACTTCTAGAGATGCAGCATCATCCAAGTAATTTTAACTATTTATATTATATTTACTTCTCTAGTAGGAAAGTTTTCATATACAGTGTCATGGGTAGCTCTGCTAATTGAAGAGGAGCTGAGTAATTCTAAGCACACTAGAAATTATACTAGCCCCTTAATGATCAGATCTCAGTCTTTGGGCAAAAGGTCAAAATATAAGTATGTCTATACTTATATAGTCTAAGTATACAAAATATAAGTATGCCATGTCTGTGAATAGTACTGGAAAATTATAGAATAGCATTCATTTAATCATACCTCTTTGACAGTGATTAATATATAACATAGCTGAGTTTGGTTGTTTAGATAACCATCTGTCATAGCGTTAAAAAGCACATACTGTTTTGGTGTAATTTGGGTTGAAGTAGGCCAAATAGCTTGGCAATATTCTCCTAGAATATTTGATGTGGAACTTGTTTGTTCTTGTAGACTGGTATTGTGTGTGTGCGTTTGTGTTTAATTTTGGAAAGAAGTTCAGATATTTTTACCTCCCTTTCTTTCAGTGTATAATTTTTTGCCCCTTCCACCTTCCTAGTTCTAACTCCTGTTTCTACAATAGATGTAAATGTATCTGGTCAGTAGATATGTGATGTATCAGTGGGTGTTAGATCCTATGAACAGATTTTTATTTCCAAAAAATACCATCAAAATCTCCTCTTTGAGCCATACTTTGCTGTCAGTCAGTTTTACAAAATGGCTAAATCAGCAAATGGAAATGGATTGACAAGCCATTAAAATGGGAGCATGGGGGTGTAGGGAAACAAAGTAGAATGTTGCTTTCTTAATACCTGAGCTTAAATCCAGTGCTTTGGATTGCTGGATAGCACCTCTGCCCAGCAATAAAGACACTAAATATAAACAAAAAAATGTTCATTTTCAATGAGTTTATTGCATAAAAATAAGACATTTCAAGTATAATATTACTACATTCTAGTGCATTTTTGGAATATGTAATCTAATAAACTTCAGACTGAATAAAAGGGTCTTAAAGTGATAGGCACCAACCAGAATTATGTAAGTCAAAAGTAAAGTTGAAGGAGTGGGGAGCAAGGAGATATTTAAGATATTACACATTTGTAAAAAAGGAATGAGAAACATGTTAGTTTCTGTAGTATTTGTTTGTTCCCTTTCTTTTTGTTCTTAGCAGGAAAATTTAAAACACACACACAGACACACAGACATACACCACATGTCCACTGGTGACTGTGGGTCTGGAATACAATTACAAGTTTCCTCACAGCAGTAAGTTCTCAGTCCCAGCTGTGGGACTTCAGTGTCATGAGGCAGCTTGATTATGCTAAAGCACCCCTGGATTCCTTCCTCTTTTGTTTCATTCCACCCAGGGTCTTAAAGCTTAAACATTTGACATGCTTGGGCAGTTTTCTCTCTAATTTCACCCAAGCTGGCTATGCAGTAAGTTTAATATGTAGGTGTAGCCTATGGGTCCAAGTAGCTTCTTCAGTATTTTTTTCTCTTTAGCCATCTGAACACTGGATGCTTTCCAAGTTGGAGTGAATCTATGTTATGGTAAAAAGTTAAACGACATCACAAGAGAAATGCTATTACCCGACCAAGCTGATTTAGATCAACGTCTATGCATGGATAGGTTGATTTTGATACTGCAGGTACAATGCTTCTGGCTTCAGTAACATAAAGGATGAAGCTCTCTAGAAAATCAGCAAATCATCTTCATATATGAGGTGTGTGAAGTTTAGTTACGCCCTTGCAAAACCATATGATGAGAAGACATTTAGACTTGCTTGTTCATACACCAATTTCCCATTGTTTAATGTTAATGTTAAAGAATATATAAATTTTAATTTATATTAAATTAAAACTTTTTAATAGGGAAGAAACCTTTTCTATAACAACCTTGGTCCCAACCCAGAATGTTTCAGCTTTCAATCCTTTCTCTTTTGGAGGTGCTCTGGAACTCTTTGCTACTTTGTGAAAATATAGTGAAACACATTATTACTGAAGTAGCAGATGTTTGAAGCACTCTGAAAATTGTGTCTAGGTCATCAAGGGACATTCTTGTATCCCAGTAAATACTGCAGCATACATATCTTAGACTCCATATTATGCCTGCTCTACTCTGAAAAAAAAAAATGCACTTATTTTATCCTGGCTTGTTTCTTGGTCATTTCAATTCCTTTGTAGATTTATTCGGCATTAGAAACATCTATATCTTAGGGAAGAAATAGTTGTTTTTTGTTTTTTGTTTTTTGTTTTGTAGAATTTCAAACCTAGAATGAGACATTTCAGAGATGTAGACAGCCCAATGGCAATTTATAGTTTTAGAACTGTGTATGTGGCCCTGTGTGTGTAGACCTGATGTGTGTGGGGATGTGTAAGTGTGTAAAATTTCACAAGTCAGTAGATTGAGAGTAGCATGTTCCCCCCCCCAAAAAAAACTTGTCAGAACCTCCTATGTATGGTTCTCCATCTTTTATCAGTTTGTTACATGATAATCGCCCATGTAACAAACTTGCATGTACTGACCTAGAAAATCTACCCCTTTTTCTTTCCTTCAGGGAATCATATTGAGTACAAGTGAGAGGAATAATTAATTTAGTAATAAACTTGTATCACATATAATGTATATTTTAAGTAATTTGTTTGCAAACTTGGAAATGTATATTTTATTTGGAACTTATTTAAGATACTCCATAATGAATCACACAAACCATCCTGCAAAACACACCTCAGATGAGAATTGCTATCTTCGAGCAGCAATGGAGAGAACATTTAGGCCATGAAGTATCATTATTTGCTCTTCTTACTATGCTTTATTTTAAAATCATGAAAAATTACCTTAGTTCTTATAACACTTTTCCAAGAATCATGGATAGAGGTTCTTAGCTTCCTGATGGGAACACTAATAGAGTAGTGACTGTCACCTTTATATCATTTACACCCTCTGATTAGCCAGTTCAGGACTGTCATTCTGTCAGCGCCTCAGCAGTCAACATTGACTAGGAAGCTGACTTTCAGGCCCCTAAAGTGGTGTTTTAAAGGAAAAGGTAATGAGAGAGAAATTATTCTCTGTCACAGTGCATTTGAAGTAAACTGTACCCACCATAGCAATGAAAAACTCCCCAACTAAATTTGCAATGATTCTGATTGCAACAATCTAGACACAGGTGAAACTTGAATGGAGGGTCAGAAGGAATAAATATTGAGTTATTTTATAAAGAAGAAGGAAAAGAGCATCAGACAAAGAAAGGAGACCCAAGTTTTAGATTTGATTCTGTTGTTAAGAGGTGTGACTTTGGGCAATGACTTAACTTCCTTGACCTTTCATCTTCTCTTTCGTAAATGACAGTATTGGTCTAGAGCAGCAGATCTCAACCTACTTCAAGAAACATTGGTTAACAGATCATGTATGAATTAAGGTTCACTGGTAAAATACATTTGCTAAACTCTGAATTAAACATATTCCACCTTGAGCCTGTATCAAAATGCACTGTAACAACTTAGAGGCTATATAATATATTGTCATAAAACTTTGCTTAACCTTCTGGTTCTTGACTCTGGCTGGCTATGTGAAGCACCCAGGGGGTTTAAAGAAATATGCAGGACTTCACTCTACACAAAATCAATTTGATTCTCCAAGGATGGGTTAGGGGAATCAATAACTTAACAACCTCTTTCTACTGCCGCCCACCCTACCCAGGTGCAGATAGTATTAACTTTGGAAGCAGAGTGGAGAGCCTCATCCAATCAGTTAAAGGCCTTAATATAAAAAAGGACTAACCTCCCTCCAAGGAAGAGGAATTCTGTCAGCAGACTGCCTTCAGACTCAACTGAAACATCAACTTTTCTCAGTCTCCAGTCTGCCAGCCTACCCTGCAGATATTGGACTTGTCAGCTTCCACAGTCGGAGAGCCAACTCCTTTAAATCAATCTCCCTCTCTCTTCTTTCTCTCTCTCTCTCTTTCTTCCTCCCCCCACCGCCACCCTTCCACCACCACCAAAGAAGGGTCTCCTGCTCATTGTTCTTCTCACCAACATAAGCATTAAATACCAGTCTGATTCAAGCTTGAAAAGCTACCACTGCTCTTTAATGCAATATCTAATAATAACACTGTTGGAAATATATTTCCTTTTAGATCTATTTTTATTTTCTGGGTAAGCAAAGTTCTTCTTAATGGCCAGATTTTCAACATTTTAGGTTTTGCAGGCTGTACGATCTGTGTTGCAGCTATACTAACTCTGCTTGTAATGTGAAAGTAGCTGTAGACAACATATACATGAATAGGCTTGAGTGTTTTCCAAACAAATTATATTTACAAAAAGAAATGTGAGTTCATGTATACATAGTTTGTCAAATGCTGCTCTAGATCATAAAAGGATTGTTCTTTAGGTCTCCACTGACTCTAATTGTAATGTTTAATTATCAGTATATGAATTAGTACATTTATAAACTGTGATTCTGTTTTTCCCCATATCCAATACTCAGTTAATTCTGCCATTATATCTCATATTTGCCATGCTTATAGATTTTTTTAACAGAATCTGTACAGGTTTCACTAATAATTTGACCTGAACTTTAAATAAAATATTAAATTCTAACTTCTTCAGTATGTTTTTCTATTTATACTTATTTGTACTACTTAGTCGTCTTTTGATTTCATTGTGGATTTTCTGTAGATCCTTTCCTAATTCATAGGTGTTATTTCTTTTCTTCTTGTTAATAATTTTCATTTGTATAATAAGATTTAAAATATCCTGCAAAAAAAAGTTGATTATCTCTTCTCTTTAGGATATTACTTTCTAAGTCTTAAAATTGATTCTGTCTGGGAGAATATCAGCTATCTTTAAAACTGATTTTTTTGTTTTTGTTTTTTTTGTTTGTTTTTTTGTGGTATGCGGGCCTCTCACTGTTGTGGAGCACAGGCTCCGGACGCGCAGGCTCAGCGGCCATGGCTCACGGGCCCAGCTGCTCTGCGGCATGTGGGATCTTCCCGGACCAGGGCACGAACCCGTGTCCCCTGCATCGGCAGGAGAATCAGCTATCTTTAAATCATGTTTATAGATTTTTAACTTCTCTTCTCCCCATCAAGTAACACATATTCTGGTGTAAATATGACAATTCATTCTCAGGTATAATTTTGTGATGTGAAATGAGAAACTAAAAGAATAAGATACCTTATTTGGTAATTTATAAAAAGCAAGTTTCATGGCAGAGGACCTTGGAAGTTCAGCAGCTATAGCCTTTATATCACCTCTCTTACTTGAAGCCCATTGCCCTTACTGAACATAAAATCAAGTGAAACTTTTACTTTGATATAAACAAATTCATTCAACTCGTAAGTCAATATGTTTCATGATTTCTGGAAGACAATGCTACAGAGAAATTAGAGAGCCACACAGTAAGATGTATATAAGCTATTATTCAGAAGTGAAATTATATATTACCAAGCTTGTAGACTATATAGAAATGACTAGTAGACATATCTTGGGCTCTACTATATAAACTATTTGTTTTGGTGTCATTAAAATAATTTTAAACCCTCATTACTTCAGACTTCAACAAGTTGGATTAGGTCAATTGCCACAAATGACTATGGAAAGAACTTGGTTTTCAACTTACCAGTATTGATAAATTGGAGAGAAAAATCAATATTTAAATTGATTTCTTTCTCTAGACCATTTCCCAGTTGTTAATTTTTTTTCTTTTTGTTCATGAACTTTATCAAGGTACAGTTTACATAAAACACACTTACATTTTAAGTGTACATATTGGTGTGTTTATATAACCCATAAAATCACCACCTCAATTAAGATATAGAACATCTCCATCATGGTAAAATGTTTCCTCATGCTCCTTTGTAGTAAATTCCACTCTGCACCTGCCACAGCCAACTACTTTATCTGATCTTTTCTTTTTTTTGGCCTATTCTAGAACTTTATATCAATGAAAACATAGAGTATGCACAAATTGTGTCTGGATGTGTTCATTAAGAAATATTTCAGTCTCATCCAAGCCGTTTCATTGTGTAAGTGGATTGCTCCTTTTTATTGCTGAATGTGTTTTCATTTTAAAGTGTGTTCTGTGGTGGATAGTATTATAATTGGATTTTTTGAAAACTGCAGTTTGATAATTCTCTTTTTGGGTTAGTATTTTTAGTCCATTTACATCTAATGTAATTATTGATATTGTATTTCAGTCTACATCTTGCTATTCCCTTTCTATTTAGTCCATCTACTTTGTTCTTGTTTTTGTCTTTTACTTTTTTTCTTTTTAATTACTTGAATATGTTTAGTATTCCATTTCATCTTCTCTATTGGTGTTTTGTTAAATCACTTTGTTTTCTGATGTGTTACTTGCTACGTTTACACTGCATATTTTGAACTTACTATAATCTACTTTCAAATAATATTATACTACTTGCACATATAACAGTGCATTTCTACTTCTCTTGTCCTTTGTGTTATTACTGTCACATATTTTATTTCCACATATGACATAACTCACTAAATATCTTGGCATTGTTTTTTTTATCAAAACAGTAATTTATTTCTTAGAAAATGTAAAGAAAACATAAAAATATTTTATATTTGCACATATAACAGGTAAATATAACTTAAACTAGTTTGCATCACAAAGCATTTTCCTTCATCCCAAAGAAGTTCATGTAGTGCAGGTTGGCTATTGTTTTGTACTGTAAAGTTTTGCCTGTTGTTAAATGGCATTGTTTTGCCATAATTTTTGAAACAAATATTCTCTGTGTATAGAATTCTAGTATGACTATTTTCCAGTAAATTAAATATTTTCTTTCATTGTCTCTGACTTGACTCCAGAATAATGTGTATTCAGTGGTCATTTTTTCCCTTTATGTAATGTTTCATTTATCTTTGGCTGCTTTAATTTTTTTCCTCTGTTAATAGTTTTCATCAGTTTGATTATGATGTGTCTTGGTGTAATGCTGCTTGGGATTTACCATTTCTTAAATTTCTGGATTGATATTTTTATCAAATATGGAAAATTTGCAGCTATTATTTTATCTGCCCCTCCCTCCCATCTTTAGGAGATTCCAGTTATACACACACGTGCACACACACACATAAAATTATGTTAGGCTGCTTAATATTGTCCAAAGATCATTGAGACTCTAATTTTTTCAGTCTTATTTTTTCCTCTCCTTATGTTTTAGTTTGGATAGCTTTTATGCCATTTTATCAAGTTCAAGTATGTCTTCTTTGGGAAAAGCCAATCCCCAATTAAGCCAATCCATGTCAGAATACTGTCAAATGTTGTTTAATTTGACTCTTCTTTATGGTTTCCATTTTTCTTATTACTGTGTTATGCTTTGGTTTAAATACTCATACATATTTATAGTAGTTCTTTTAAGTCCTTGTCTGATAATTCAATCACACCTGTAATTTCTGGTTCTGTTTTACTGACTAAATTTTTTCCCTATTATAGGCCACATTTTTCAAATTTTGCCTATTTAGTAATTATTGATTGAATGCTGGACATTGAATATTGCTGATCCTGGTAACTTCCTTTAGTAGTCAGTTTTGTTCTGGCAAGCCATTAATTTACTTGTAAATCACTTTAATCTTTTTGAATCTTGATTTTATGCTTTGTTAATGCACATCTAGAGTTGACTTATGTCTCCTATAGTTTAATCTTTGTTCTAAGGCATGGCATTTCTGAGGTGTCCCCTGAATTTCCTGGGTGTTCGATGAAGTATAATTAAATCTGTGGGTTCTGAAACATGTCTCAGTGGGTGTGAGCTTGAGAGCTCAGATGTTAGTTTAATTTATAGTTCCCTTATAGGTCTTTAGTCATGATTTTCTTTGTATGGCTTCATAGAGTGTCAGACTTTTTATATTCAGTTTAATATTCATCCAGAGGATTAATTGAACCCCTTTAAAAATTTCTGGATATATTTCCCTTCCATGTAGCCATCCTTCATAGTATATTGCCCTACAAATTCTAACCACCTTAGCCTTTCTTATCTCAGTAAGACTTTACTGTGCCTGGACTTTCCCTGAACTTTGGTCTGGACAGTGCTCCAGAAATAAAGCCTGGAAAATGTAGGGTGTACTTCATTTTTTTTTTCTCTCAGAATTCCAGCTCTGTGTTGTCTGTTGTCCAATATCTGTGAAGAGACTTTTTTTTTAATATTGTTTATCTACTTTTCTAGGATTTTTTGTTTTGTTTTGTTTTTAAAGGCAGTAGGGCTAGTCTAGTACCCATTATTCAATCTTGTCCAGAAGCAGAAGTCCCTCTTACTGTTTTTTAGTTTTGTTTTGTCTGGTTTTGTTTTATGTGAGACTAAATTTCTTCACCATGGGATTCTTATGGCTATGGCTTAGTTAATACACATTGTGATTTCTTTATATTGTGCCACTTTGCAAAAATGTTTTATCATAGAAATTGTGTGTGACAGAACTCCTATATACCTCTCACCAAACTCCAGTGTTCTTGAGAACATAGGTTGGGAATCACTGATTCAATTGCAAAGGTTATTATAGTCAGAATCTGTGCATTAGGACTCATTAAAATGAACAAAAGGTCTCAAATAAAAAATCATTTCAAAGTTAATACCATTTAATTTCCACTTCATTTAGAAGTTTCTATTACTTCCAAATGACCTGCTTTATAAAAATAATAAAATAGTAAGTAATTAGCATAACAATTATACAAAGACTTTTAAGAGGGATTAAAACATCTTGTTCTACTAAGGATGTTAATATGCTTTTAGAATCTTAAAGTATTTACATTATTTTTCCCCCCAAATCCATCACCTCACATATATATCTTTTTTTTTGGTGGTATATTTAAGTTCTATTATCTTAGTAAATTTCAATTATACATAGCAGCGTTATCAAATATAGTTACCATGTTATATAGTCGATCCAGAGACCTTATTTTGAAAATCTGTATCTTTTCAACCTCTCCCTATATCTCCCACCTCCCAGTCTCTGCCAAACACTTTTTAAATCTCTATTTCTAAAGGTTTGACTTTTTCTTAGATTTTACATACAAATGAGATCACATAGTATTTGTCTTTCTCTGTCTGGCTATATCCACCTAGCATAACGCCCTTAAGATCCATCCATGTTGTAGCAAATGGCAGGATATCCTTCCTTCTCATGGATGAATAAAATTCCATTATACATATACATCATATCTTCTTTATGTATTCAAAATTGGAGTCATATCTTCAGGCTCCACTTCTAATTCTAGTTCTCCTGCTATTCCCACCACATCTGGAGTTACTCCCTCCACTGAAATCTTGAACCCCTCAAAGTCATCCACGAGGGATCACCTTCTTCCAAACTCCTGCAAGTGTTGCTATTTTGACATCTTCCCATGAATATAGAATGTTTTCTTAGTGGCATCTAGAATAGTGGATCCTTCCCAGAAGCTTTTCAATTGACTTTGCCCAGATCTATCAGAGGAATCACCATCTATGGCAACCATAGTCTTACAAAATGTATTTCTTAAATAATAAGACTTGATAGTTAAAATTACTCCTTGATCCATGGGCTGCAGAGTGGATGTTATGTTAGCAAGCATGAAAATAACATGAATCTCTTTGTACATATCCATCAGAGCTCTTGGGTAACCAGGTGCACTGTCAATGAGCAGTAATATTTTGAGAGGAATATTTTTTTCAGAACAGTAGTTATTATGTTCAGGTACATTACCTCTATACCCAGTTGGTCGAGAGTTTTTAGTCATAAATGAAATTTGAATTTTGTCAAATTTTTTCTGCATTTACTGAGATAATTGTATAATTTTTATCCTTCATTTAGTTAATGTGATGTATTATATCACAGTGATTAATTTCTGGATGTTGAAACATCCTTGCATCCCTGGAATAAATCCCACTTGAATGTGGTGTATGATCTTATTTTGCTGAATTTGGTTTACTAATATTTTGTTGAGATTTTTTGCATCTGTGTTTATCAGGAATATTAGTCTATAGTGTTCTTTTCTGTATTCTCTTGTCTTGTTTTGGTATCAAGGTAATGCTGGTCTCATAGATGAGCTTAATAGTGTGCCCTCCTCTTACATATTTTGGAAGAGTTTGAGAAGAACAGGTATTAACTCCTGATTAAATGTTTTGTAGAATTCACTAGTGAAGCCATCTGGTCCTGGTCTTTACTTTGTTAAGAAGTTTTTCATATGATTTAGTCTCCTTATATATTAATTGGTCTGTTCAGATTTTCTATTTCCTAATAATTCAGTCTTGGCAGAATATATATTTCTAGAAATTTATCCATTTCTTCTAGTTATCTAAGTTGTTCGTGTATAACTGTTCATAGTACTCTCTTATCATTTGTATTTCTGTGGTATCAGTTGTAATGTTTCCTCTTTTATTTACTATTTTATTTATTTTAGTCCTCTTTTTTCTTGTTGAGTCTAGCTAACGGTTTGTCTATTTTATTTATCTTTTTAAAAAAAGCCATTAGTTACATTGAGTTTTTTCTATTGTTTCTCTAGTCTTTATTTCATTTTATTTCACTCTGATCTTTTTATTTCCTTCCTTCTGCTAACTTTGGGCTAAGTTTGTTCTTTTTTTTTCTAGTTTCTTGAGGTAGACTATTTTCTGAGTTTTTGCTCTTATTGTAGGCATTTATCACTATAAACTTCCCACTTAGAACTGCTTTTGCCGCAGCCCAAATTTTTGTTATTATATTTCCATTTTAATTTGCCTCAACATATCATTTGATTTTCCTGTTGATATCTTCTTTGGCTCATTGGTTGTTCAGTATCTTGTTGTTTAATCTCCATATATTTGAGAATTTTCCAGTTTTCTTTTTGTAACTGATTTCTAGTCCAGGATTCTTATGCCAGCAAAGCTTTTTATTTATACAGGAGAGATTAATATAAACTTCTTTTAGTCATTAATCTAAGGAGAAGATAGTCATAAACTAGAGGTCATCTGCCTAATGTTGTCACAGGATCCTAAAAAAAAAAATCTTACAGGAATGATAAATTAACATTTTATATTTAAATAATTCATTGTGGATTAGATTAGGCCTATATAAGCCACAGGAGTATTCTTTTGTCCAACAGACCTATGGACTATTTTAAAAATAGAGCTTCCCGGATCCTTTTCACAGGTGCACACACTAGTCTTGGCACTTACTGCCTTAGTATAACCATAGTCAATAAAAAAATGTATAGTGTAAACATTTTTTTTTACTCAGTACTCCATCCTACAAAATACACACGATCCAAGTGGTTCTGTCAATCACAGTGCCTCATCTCACTTATGATCAAACAGTTGGGCATGTGTCCCAGTCAGGAATAATCCATAGACTTACCTCTGGCAAGTCCAAACAGAGTGTGTTCCAGGGTTGCTATATGGACATGGGAAGAAAAAGTCTCTTTTCCTTTTTACCTGTTAGAATTAGTAAGCTGGCAGGTTGTGAATGGGGCTGACAGTGGATATCTTTCCTGCCATGTGGAAATAATCTATCTGCTGCATTAAAGCAACATGAAGAGAAAAATGGATCTAAAGATGGAGAGAATGACCCCAGCATTTAAGCTTCTGAATATAGGCATGTCCAAGCCAAATCCATGACTAAACTTTCCAGTTACATAAATCAATACTTTCTCTGTTTTATGTAAGACATTTTCAATTGGGTATCTATAAATTCCCACAGAAATTTCTGACTGATATAGAAAACAAAGAGAGACAAAGCTTTAAATTCCACTCATGATTTAGGATTCTATAATGGTATTTATGGGGATACAGCAACAATTCAACAATTCTATTGTTGATATTTCACGGTGTAGTGTTTATATCCCTTTATGTTTCATTCTGTTCTAGGCATGTCTCTTGTAAGCAAGAATATTTTAAAATGCAGTCTCAGAATCTCTGACTTATTAAAACTAAATTTAGTCTCCTACCTTTGTTTTATTTGTTGATATATTTGGACTTACTTTAGCATCTCATTTTATGTTTCTTATTTACTCTCAATTTATTTTTTTGACTTTTTTCACTTTTCCTACATCTTGTTAGACTGATAAAGATTGCTATACCCCTCTTATAGAGGTTAAGAAATTGTCCAAGGTCACACATTAGGCAGCATGAAAATGGAATTTGGAAGCATGCATGGCTTGAATCCAACATTGTCACACTTAACGACTAGATAATATTGCTTCCAGGGTGCAGAAGGATAAGTATTTGCTTAAAACATTTACAGTGGGGATGGAAACTCAAGGATAAGCAAAAAAGATGGTATTAATTTGAATTAATTGAAGTTAAAGAACGACTAATGTTAAAACTTAAAAAGACAGAGGCATGTAGAATGAACTGATGTAATTCTTCTTTGAGTGACTTGATGTGTGTTGTCCAAGTAATAAGATAACAGATATAGAGAACAGGGGGGATATTTTTAGGTGGGATGGCAGTATGTCATCCAGGTGGAGACATTCACTAGGTAGTTTGTTAGAAATTGTCCAGTTCAGAAATGTTGTCTGGGCTAGAATTACAAAATGCATCATGTCTAAATGTCTGGGGAAGCCATGGACTTAGATAAGGGCACTTAGAGGGACTGTGTAATAAAGTAAAGCCAGAAGAAAAGGATGGTATTGTAAGTTAACACACAGAAGTCTATGATGTAAAGTTTAAATAAATTAATAGGTGCAGAGCACTGGAAACAACACCTCAGGTAAAGTAAGTATTAAATAATGGTCAGCTGATGAGGATAATAATGATGAAGATGATAAATAATACAAACATACTTTTTTTTTTTAGGTCCAAGTCCAAAATCAGCCTTAGAGAATTAGTCCATTATTTACCTCATGCAATAAATACTCTCCAACTCTCATTCTGAGCTAGGAAAAAATATTGAGCTTGATACCCCAACTATGTTTTGCTTCTAATGAAAAAGGGAATGAATACTAGTAAAGTGAGGATAAAAAATATTTGTATTTTCTCTCACAATGATTTCTCAGCTTCTGCAACAACTAAACTAATTTCTAAGGTTGCTAAAATGATCTTAGATAAATAGTGGGGAGTTTTATATAGTAGCCATACAAATTTTCTTCCACAAAAAGCAGAGTAAGATTTATCTCTTAACAGTTTATTTTTACATTTCTCATAAATTCCATTGTATAATTTGGTCATGTTCAACTATATGTGAAAAGCACTTTTCCTCTTTTCCTCCAAACACATCTTCACATAGTGAAGGTGAAATTTGTGCAACCCTGGGGATTTATAAAAGAGAGAGGTGGAAGGAGAAGTTGAAAGGCGAAGAGTCAGTTCAAATTGTCAAGACATGTGGGCTGTGTGAATTTCACCCAGGGGAATCTCCTATTCTCATTGTCAAAAGCCAAGAGATCTTGGGAAGCAAGAAAGACAATTCAAAAGTGATGGGAAAATCTCAAGCCAAACAGCGAAATTGAATTGTAATATTTTACAAGTTGTGAAACAGTTTTATTCCAAAGGACTTTTTAAAGAACAAGCATCATAAAAATTGAAATAACACTGGAAGGCAATGGAATTTCCAAATTAATTTACATTTTCTTAATTTACTTTTTATTTTTAAAAGATAAAACTTGATTATTTCCAGTGCAACTGCAAATTGCATACACGTTTAACACCACACAGCCCCACTCCAGATAGTTTAATTTTCTTTCAAATATATTATGTTTCATCCAATTCTGATATATTTTTCCTCCTATTATTTTTCAAAAGAAATTGATGCTGAAATTAATAAAATAACAATTTAAAGATAATTTTAAGATAGCACCCCATTCTGACACCCTCATATAGTCATAAGTATCTGCTCTGCATTGTATGTTGAACTGAGAATAATCAATATTGTATTAATTGTTCCTTGCAAAATTACTATCATGTCCATTTTACAGAAATAAAAAACTTTTTAAGGTCAAGGAGTAGTAGAATTAGGACTAGGATTATACTGCTTCAAAATTCAAGTAATTGTTAATTTATTATATCAAACTCTTCCTGGTTTAAGGATTTTGAATGTCATAGTATGAAGAAATCATCTAAAAATTTATTAAACAGTGTAGGAAACTGAACTGTAATAAACAAATTGCTGAAGACTCACTGTGGACAATTCTAAGAGTCAAAAACTCCAAGGGGACCTAGTCATAGGATGGGCTTCACAACATTGTGAGATTTACCTCCAAGAGCTCAACCAACTTTCCATGGTAAATATGGGAGAAAAATTCTCTCCTGCTTCTGGCAAGAGAGAGGAGAAAGGAACCATTTGAAGTAATCCAGAGTACTCTGTTCTTAACAAGGCTTGCCCTAAGGGGGAACTAGTTAACCAGAGCCTAATCAGCTGGGGTATTACCAGAGCCTAACTGGGGTAGGGGAATATCCAAATCCAGCCCACTTTAACTATCCTGCCCCACCTAAGGGGTGAGGAAAAAACAAACAAATATACAAACAGAGAAACTCTTGTGAAATTCACATGCAGAGGCATAGACTCACTCAAAAATGGAGACCTAATCCATTATAGGACTATAAAATGCCTCCACTGCCCTCACACCTCACCATCACATTACTAAAGGTCTACTTACAATAGTTCATTTTACCTAGTTCACCATGTCTGACTCTCAAGAAAAAATTAGAAAGCATATCAAAAGGCAAAAAACACAATCTGAAGAGAAAGAGTAAGCATCTGAACCTAACATGGCAGTGATGTTGAAATTATCAGACTGGGAATTTAAAACAACTACCATTAATTTGCTAAGGGCTCTAACGGATAAAGTAGATAGCATGCAAGAATAAATGGGCAATGTAAGCAGAGAGATGGAAATCTTAAAAAAAATCCAAAAAAAAAATATTAGAGATCAAAACCACTGTAACAGAAATGAAGAATGCCTATAATGGACTGGACAGAGTGGAGGAAAAAAAAATCTAAGCTAGCACATGTATAAACAGAATCCTAAAAAAACAAAAAGCAAAGAGAAAAAAGATTTAGAAAAAAAAAACCAATATCCAAGGACTATGGTACAACTATAAAAGGTATAACATATGCATAAGAGGAATACCAGAAAGAGAAAAAAGAAACAGAAGAAATATTTGAAACAAATTAATGTCAGACACCAAACCACAGATCTTGGAAGCTCAGAGAACACCAAGCAAGATACATATATTAAAAAATTTTACACCTAGGCATATTACATTTTAACTA
Source organism: Tursiops truncatus (assembly GCF_011762595.2). Lineage (NCBI taxonomy): Eukaryota > Metazoa > Chordata > Mammalia > Artiodactyla > Delphinidae > Tursiops > Tursiops truncatus. The sequence continues at coordinate 88,967,623 of NC_047044.1, read as the reverse complement.
CAGAAAATAAAATATAAAGAAAAAATCCTGAAAGAAGACCAAGGGAAAAATAATTTTATTTATAGAGAAGCAAAAATAAGAGTATTACATCCTACTTCTCCTCAGAAACTGCAAGTAAGAAGAGAGTGGTACAAAATATTTAAAATGTTGAGAGAAAAAACCCACCAGCCTAGAATCTGTACCATGTGAAATAGGTTTCAACCAGGGACATAAAAAAGTAAGAAACAACTTTGAGATTAACACTCACTGTTGGAGTGAATCAGGTGTTCTTGACATGTGGCTGTTATGAGAAAAGATCTATTTATCATCAGTTCTGACTCACCTCTGTCCAGCTGGGTCATCATTTCCAGATAGAAATATTCCTCTTGGCATCCTTGGTAAACTTTCGTGTTAATAACTTTTTTAACGTGACACTTCTTTCACATTCTCTGGATCATAATTTTTCTGTAAATAAAAAATACAATCAGAGGGAGAGGCAGCAAAAAGTCACTGAATATCTTAAGATAATGTTTACCTTATTCCCATGCCTAGAGTGCCCATACATGGATTTACTCAAACATAAACTCTCAGTTATTGAGTTATTTCTCTCATACTCAGAGCTAATTTTATAACTTAAAGAAGATAGATAAACACGAAAGGGAATATGGAAGGAAAGTGTGGTCAAGATTGAAAGAGTGATTATACCTTGTCACACTCCGCCAGCTAAGTATGAGAGTGCCACTTGCTCTAATCCTTACCAACAATTGCTATAGTCAATCTTTCCAAGTTTAACTATTCTAGTATATATGTAGTAGTACCATATTGTGGTTTTAATTTACCTTTCCCTAACCACCTAAGATATTAAGCTCCTTTTCACATGTTTATTGGTTATTTTTTATATCTTCTTTTATGCTGCATTTATTCAAATGTTTTGCCCTTTTTTATAAAGATATTTGATTTCTTATTATTTAGGTCTAATATTTCTTTAGATACTATGAATAGAAGTTCTCTGACAGATATATGGACTGGTAATATTTTCTCCTAGTCTATAGATTGTCTTTTTATTTTATTTAAGGTACCTTTTGATAAATATGTTTTTAATTTTAAAGATGTCAAACTAATCATTTTTTGTTTTGTGGTTAGTTTTTTTCATGCTAAGAAATATTTTTCTACCCCAAAGTTGTAAAATTTACCCCAAAGATATATAAATTTTCTCTTAGATTTTTTTTCCTAGGTTTTTATAGTTTTAGCTCATATTTAGAACTATCATTCATTTTGATTTAATTTTTATGAATGATAAAATTTTACTATTTTTTTTCAATAAGACATTCATAATGTTCCAGCCCAATTTGTTGAAAGATTATTCTTTCCTTGCTGAATTTCCTTTGCTCATTTGTTGAAAATCATAGGCTATATCTGTGCATGATTCTATCAGGACACTATTCTATTCCATTTCATTGATCTGTATATATCCTATCCTAAAACCACATTGTCTTAATTACTGTAGCTTTATTTTAAGTTTTGAACTCAGAAAATGTAAGTCTTCTGCATATATTCTTCTCTTTCAAGATTGGTTTGCCTGGTCTAGATTATTAGCACTGACCATATAAATTTAAGAATGAGTCTATTAATTTATATATCAAAGTTGCAGTAATGTGTTAGAATTTCATTGTATCTATAGATCAACTTAGGGCAAATTGATACCTTTAAAAGTTTGAGTCTTTCTACACATGATCATCACATATAACTTCAATGATTTAGGCTCTCTTTAATAGCCCTCAGCAATATTTTGTGACTTTCCTGTATATAAAAAGATGTTATCTTGCATGTATTTTGTTCCTTATATCTGTTGCTTATACTCTTGTAAAGGTTTCACATTTTCAAAATAATTTTGCTTGGAAATAAAATTTATTTGTGTATATTGGCCTTGTGTCATTTAACCTTGTTAATTGCACTTATTAGTTCCTTTTTTAAAAATGTTACTAGGAAATTTTAGGATTCTTCCATATACACAGTCATACCATCTGCAAATAAAGATAATTTTATTTTTTGTATACCATTTTATCTCTTTTTTTCTCCCTTTAACTGTACTTACTAGAATTTCTAATATGATGTTGAATATAAGTGCATTAGTCTAGTGAATCATATTGACTGATTTTCAAATATTAAAATAGCCTTACATTCCTGTGATAAAACTGACTTGGTCATAATATATGTTCCTTGTATAGAATGCTGGTTGGATTTGCTAATATTTTGTTAAGGTTTACCAGTGTTAATGAATAATATTAGCATTTTTCTTGTAATGTATTTGGCAGAATTTGAAAATATCCCCACCACTGTATGTTCTGAAAATGTTTGTATAAGAGTTGTAATATGTTTTTATTCTTAAAAAATTAACAGAATTGACTAGGAAAGGAATTTTGTCTTGGAGTTTTTTCTTTTCTTTTTCTTTTCTTTGCTGGCAATGTTTTAAATTATTATTACATATCATTTAGTCAATACATGGTAATACAAGTTTTCTATTTCTTCTTATGCCATTTTTGTTAATTTGTGTCTTTCAAGAAATTTGCCCATTTTATCTAGGTTGTTGAATTAACGGGCATAACTTTTTCACAATAGTTCCTTATCATTTCAATATCTATAGATTCTCTAGTGATGTCCTACTTTTCATTTCTGTCATTGGTAACTTGTGGGTCTTTTTCTACTTTTTCCTTCATCAGTGTAGCTAGATTTTTATTAATTTAATGATTCTTTCAAAGAAAGTGCTTTTGGTTTCATTGATTTTCCCGAAAGTTTTCCTCTTTTCTATTTTATTGATTTCTAATGTTATGTTTATCTTTCCTCTCTTTTACTAAATGTAAATTTAATTTGTTCTTATTCAAACTGTTTAAGGTAAAAATTTAGACCATACAATTTTAGATTATTATTCTTTTTTAATATATATAATCATTGAGAGGTATGAAGCTTCCTATAAGCACTGTTTGGGCTACATCCACAAATTTTAATGCCTTATATTCAATACCATTAAGTTAAAAGTACTTTCTAATTTCCCCCGTTATTTCTTTGATACATAGGTTATTTAGAAGTATTTTGTTCAGATTCTAAATACTTGAGGCTTTTCTAAGATATTTTATTATTGATTTCTAATTTCTCTTGGGAAGAATAAATTCTTTAAAAGATTTCAGTCATTTTAAATTTATTGAAACTTGTTTTATGGTCCAGTATATGAACTCTCCTAGCTAATGTTCCATGTACACTTGAGAAAAATGTGTATCCCACTGTTTTTGGATGTAAAGATTTATTAATGTCAATTAGATCATTTTGGTGGAGAGCCTTATTCAAATTTCCTTGCTTATTTTTCTGTAATTAGTTTACCAAATATTGAGAAAAGATGAAATGATTTAGTCAAAATTGTATATTTATCTGTTTTTTTCCTGTTAGTTTTGTTTTATGTATAATGACCCTATATTATTAGGTGCACACACATTCAGTATTGCTTTATCCTCTTAAAGAACTGTCTATTTAGTCATTATAGAACAACTCCAGGAATCCCTGGTAAGGTCTAGAGTAATTCTACACGATGATTAATTTAGTTTCACTCCTGATGTATGGCCCTTTTGGCATCTCTGCAAAATGCCATGTGTGTTTCATGAGGTTCCTCCAATCTGGTTAGTTAAACTCAACACTTTCCCAACGCTATGAGAGTTCTGGACGTTTTCCATCTTATGGCTCTGTGGTAGTTGTACTTCCTTAATAGTTATTCTTTGCCTGGCCTTGTGGAGTCATTCTATGTATGGTAATTTAGTATTCAGCCAAAGAATCAAGGTGACCCTTGCAGATCTTTGGAGCTCTTTCTCTGAGTAGCCTTCTCTTGGTCAGTACTCTGCCTTCCAAATACCAGTTCTCTAAGCCTTGCTAAACTCCAATTTCTGTGTATTCAATTCAGCATGATTACGAAGCCATGCTTATGCCACTTCTCCTTGTGCCAGGGTCCAGTAATTAACTCCATTCAGAAATACAGGGCATTAATAGGGCTCATTTGGTTTTTGTTTTTTTCTCTACAGTTCACAATTCTTTGCTGCCTACTCTCAAATGAATAGAAACAGTCGTTTCATAAAACTTTTCCAGTTTTATAGTTGACTATGGCTGGATAGCAATTTGAGTATCATTACTTCATCATGGTTGAAAGTGGAACCCCTATTCAATTTTGAAATATTATTATTTATATTTCCTAGGTTAAAATAAATATACCTTCTCATAAATTTTATCCATTACTCCTCATTTTCCCTTTTGGCATAAAACAGATTTCTCCTATACTTCTCTTACTTACATTATCAAAAACATTGCATTATATTACCTTACTTTACATTTTTACAAACAACACTGAAGTATGAAATAGTTTTGCTTATATTAGTCATGTCAGCCAAGTACTGAAGTTACCCATTTGTGTTCATCATTATACTCTAACATGGGTTCAGTTAACACTTTTTTAAAAAGAATTTCAGAGGCCCTATTCATTTTGCGCTTAGTATTTTTAACTCTGTTCTCAACTATTTATAACACTTTTGGTCCTTTATTTATAGTTTGCTTTATTATTTTATTGAACAGTAACATATGTCCATTAAATGAGAACTAAGAATTACCAAAATGGAGATAACTCACAATCCATATAACCTTTTCTCTATCTTTTTAATTGGCATAATTCTTAATGCTTTGTTTAGTCATATTTTATAAGATTTTCAAAGTAGGCAGTAAATGTTTACTAAGAGAAGATTTTTCCAGAAGAAATTTCTAACTCAAATTACAATATTGCCATAATGAGGAACATCAATATATAACAAAATTTTTTCTTTTTAAATTTCAACCAAATGCCATTTAGAAATAGAGCACTGACCCCCTCCACAATTTTAAAGAATTCTTGATGTGGCCAATTATATCAGATGTGATTTCTGTAAGTGGTGATTTTCTTCAGAATATTTGTGGCAAGCTGGAGCATGCCGTTCTTTCAAATAGGAACTTTTCCATGCCTTACGTATTTACCATGATTCACATCTCCATTGCATAGGTTATACCTTTGAAAGTATAAATATTTTAAGGTAACCTCATTCATAAAAATTCCAATGACTTACATAATGACACAAAAAATAATTAACATTTATTAATAATTACTTTATATTTTATGTTACGCATTTTACATACACCACGAATTTAAGTCAACATTCTATTTCTTCATTGCTTTCTTTCTCCTTCTTTGGTGAGTTGAAAATCTTGCTTAAGGATACCTTCTTATCTTCTATCCTATCATAATATTTAGTAATGTAAACATCTACATTATGGACATAACTAAAAACCTGGTCTTACTTCCTGCATCTCTTCCATTTCATGGACTTTGAATATTCACCAGTATTTCAGCATTTTGGATCTCACTAACCTTAAGATCTATACAACTTCAATTTTTTTTTCAAAATTAGACCCTGTAGTAGGGCCCCGTTGAGGGAATCCACTCTCTCTCTTTCTCTTTCTGTACACACACACACCCACTCACACTTCACATATCTACAATATAGCATCTTTTGACATACTGCAATAGCCAAAAGGATGCATTGGAAGATGGTGAACTTGCTTTGAGATTATTGTTTGGTTTTGAATAAAATGGAACATTGATTTGAGAAGTCCAGAAGAAAATTAGAGTTATGGATCTGAAGCTTCAGAAGACGACTAAAGCTATACATATGTATTTGGATTAATCTATTTGCAAGAAAACTTAAGATTCTGAGTTTAAGTTTTCCTTTTTCTTGAAGGTGTAGTTTTTTTACTGACATCAATACAATTATTGTTATTCTGAGTTCCTGTGATAGGTTAAGAGCTGTACAAGTAATAAATGTGTGATGGTGGGGTGTGTTATATTTGGGATTATTTTGTACCAAACGTGACGCTTATCATGCATTATACCTCATTTAATCATAAATAGAATTTTGGCTTCTGTAAATCTAAAAATAATATCACATAAGATAATTATAATGCTTTTCAATTGATCATAGCTAGAATTTTAAATGTATTTACCTGAATCCTTATACATTTGTTTTATTTACATTAAATTAAATGTCAGAAACATTGTAATTTTATTTCTCTAATAACAACTCCTTCATTGAGATTTACATTGTGTGACTCAATCTTCAAATTACTATCTTTCTCTGTTCCTAGAGATTATTCTTAAGGAATTTAGATCCTGTATAACTGGAGTTTAACTTACTATGTAATTTTAAAAGCTCTGATATGTTTTCTGAGGCATGAGCTGAAGTATTATACAAGTTAATATTTTTTTTCTCTGCATAAACTGTTGATTTTATACCAAAAATATGCATTTATTGACAAATACCTCTTACAATAGGATTAAAATGTGAGTTTTTATCTAACATTCTACTTGAAAGATGGAGACTCCAACTAGCTTAAGTAAAGGGATTTTTACCATACCGCACTCTCCTGAGAAGGAAGACACTAGTAGAAAATAAGTTTTAAAGATGTTTACTTTACTATCATGAAGTTATACTTTCAGCTACTTTGTGAATACAATGAATATTTATTGAAAATCAATGTTAGATGCAGTATTTATCTGAATCTGTATCTTTTGATTGCATTTTTTTGGAAAATTTTTCTTTCTTACAAAAGCTGCTGAATGGTGGGATTGTTTTCCTTCTTCATTATATCTACTAATGAGGACCTAGTAATCAAGAATACCATATAGATGACATAGGCAAAGGTAAGCCTATGTCAAAGGCTTCAAAGGTTATGAAGCCTATGTCAAAGGCTTCAAAGGTTATGAAGACCTTGCTCTATTAATGGAAATGCTAGCATTTTCTAAACTAGGAAGCTAATCATGGATATCGTATTTTCTTTCTATAAGCATTGGGAAGCATTTGTAATAGGAGTTGAAAATATATTTTTTTCACCAATGCTCAGTTTATGCTGTATCAGAATGATTTGCTTATGGGAGGTGTAGATATTTATTTATGAGTAAAATATTGTAGTGATCCAAAAGATTCCACCCCTCTTCTTCCCTTTACCCATGGCAAAGACCTTTTAATTTCTAACTTAAGAGAAGCTTAAAGGATCTTAACACTGATTTAAATGTTCATTAAGTTATAGCACATTCCCTTTCCTTGGCATTCATGGTGGAATTTTAGACAGAAGGAGATAGTAAATTTAAAAAGGAGGTGGGGAGTAACAATTAGACCTAAACCAATTTTGCCCAATTTAAATGTGTACTTATAATTAGCTCTGCAAGGTATTTGCCCCAGACTATTACTAATTTAACTTTGAGCAGATAAGAAAGGAAAGCATTTTCCTTTCAGTTTTATCTCTGCTGAGTTTGTGTTCATTGACATAGTAGTTAGTGGCATGTCTAGCAACAAGACAATCCCTGGGAGTTGAGTGCAGGAAGCCAAGAGGAGCAGACATGAAGGCTGTTGCTTTCTTCTTTCCAGGTAAGGATCTCTGGAAGCTCATCCCTGGGGTTCTCCTTAGCCAGCTTCTCCTCTTAACTCTCTCTCCCCCCTCATCCAGCATAGGACAACAGTGATGCATTAATGGCTCACTGCTGGGAACACCATGGTGTGCATGATGGTATTCAGAAATCCTTATCCTCACATGCTTTTGCTGTGTAGTTCATTTTTTAACAAAGGACTAGAAACGAAAATGTGGATGTCAGTGAAAGAGAAGAGCAGGAGGTAAAAGACCACTTTGTAGCAAATGAATTACATTCAAAGTCAATTTTTAACTAATTCTTCCTGTGGCTATTAAAAGAGCTAGTGTTACACAGAGTCACAAAGCAGTCCCCAGAAAATGAGTATCAGTGAGAGATCCACTTCTGGGCATAAAGCATCCTCTTTAGAGAAAATCATTCTTGAAGTCCGTATATTAAGTTTGTTCTCACTATTCTGAGGCAAGTTTAAAAAATATAGCAGAAAAGAAAGAAAAATGTTGGATTTACCCATTTTAAAGAGACCATAAATTGACCTCCCGCAGATGACAAAGTACTCAGTAGGAGAAAACAAACAAACAAAAAACCACAAAGAAACCCTTCACAGCCAACAATAGAGATTGCTTCAATTCAGTTTCCTCTCATATACAGGATCTTGTTTTGTATTTTAGTCCCATAAAACATTTACTATGAGAAAATTCCTGAATATTATCAAACAACTAAAAAATAAAAGCCTAATGCACATGGGCACAAAACATTTTTTATAACTTCTTTGACCTATTAGCTAGCTGTAATATAAATTTTTCTGTTTACTCCTTTATTTGTTCAATCATTCCTTCTTCCGTTCCTCCCTCTCTCCCTTCTTTTCTTCTTTCCTTCCTCCCTTCCTTCTTTCCTTCCTTCCTTTATGAAAGGCCCTATTCCAAGCTCTGGGAAGTATTATGGAAAGCTAAATTTCTTTTCCTTAAAGAGCCTATACTAATAATTTCACTTATTAGCCTTTACCTTTTTTCTTTTTCTTTTTTTTTTTTGCGGTACGCGGGCGTCTCACTGCTGTGGCCTCTCCCGTTGCGGAGCACAGGCTCCGGACGCGCAGGCTCAGCGGCCATGGCTCACGGGCCCAGCCGCTCCGCGGCATGTGGGATCTTCCTGGACCGGGGCACGAACCCGCGTCCCCCGCATCGGCAGGTGACCTCTCAACCACTGCGCCACCAGGGAAGCCCTAGCCTTCACCTTTAACGTGGGGTCTTACATCCTTAATTCTGTTGCAGTGTACAGTGCCAACATCTATTTTAATTGTTCCAGAAAGGAGAGTCTCAGAAAAGTGCCTTTATTGCCACAGTTATCTAGTCTGTGTATTAGTTGCTTTGTAGAAACTTCTTGGAGGTGACCTCTTCAAGATATGCACATCTTGCCATCAACAATCCATAGGAGAGTTTGAAATGGGGTGTGAGAACTTGCAACATTTTACTTGGTGTCTTGGGAGACACCATTATCATGACCCCTTAAATTCACTGTCTTTGTAGACAACTTGCTATGGGAAAGGGGGACTTTGGAGTTAACGCAGCAGCTTCTGCAAATGAATGTTCCATGAGAGTATTACTGCAAACCCCAAGAGGGGACATTAGTCTAGCTCTTCATTAGAAGGGGCGAGAAAGAGCTGTCCTTTGTGTTCCTGGATAGGCAGACTTTATTCCAGTAGGAGTTTCTCTCTGGAATTCAATTCTCTGAAATTCTTAGCGCTCCCAAAGTCAGACTTGTCTTTAATGGAAATGGGATAAGGAGAATCTGAAAATGTCAAGTGCAGAGTTTTATTTTTCAAGGAGACTGTGGGTTTACAAATTGGGAGGAAAAAAAAAACCAAACAATTCCTTTAACCAGAATGAAATGCAATTGTAAAAGTCCAACACATTGCAATTTGACAATGTGCACTAACTGATAATGCCGCCCACTTGACTCATTTACCAATTTAAGGTTATTTTGTAATCTGCCCGTGAGCTTCCCAACATAATAGAAGAACTCTGTGTGAAAGTGTGTGTGTGTGTGTGTGTGTGTGTGTATGCATGGATGTGTGTATTGCTTTACAACAGCAAATAACTTCCCACAATGCTTAAGAAAATATAACTAACAACGCCTTCCTTCACTGTTCCCTTACATAATAATGATATTTGCGTAGAGGTAATTTTTTTCAAAGTTAAATTTTAGTGCAATGTGTGGGTAAACAAAATGCAACTGAAATTTCAAAAGCCTGTAAATAATGTTTAAGAAAATAATTGAGAACCGAGGGGAAATATGGATGAAATTGCTGGAAGTGTTTAAATTTTCATAGAATGAAAATGGAACCTGAGTAGAAAAAACTCAATATTTGATAATAAAAGTATTAAAATTGACAAAACCTGATTTACTAATCTATCTGTTCCTAAGTTTAATGTGAATACCTACAGAGGGACTTCCCTGGTGGTCCAGTGGTTAAGACTTTGCCTTCCAATGCAGGAGGGTACAGGTTCTATCCCTGTTCGGGGAGCTAAGATCCCACATGCCTCATGGCCAGAAAATCAAAAAACATAACACAGAAGCAATATTGTAACAAATTCAATAAAGACTTTAAAAAAAATGGTCCATATAAAAAAAAAACCCTTAAAAAAATTAAGTCAATACCTGCAGAAACCAATATAAAACAATTTTGTCTTTTTCTATCACTCCAAAATATGCTCATAAGAGTGAATCATAAATGCAGAATGACTCCCCTTTACTAAACTTTTGTTTCTTACATTTTAGAATTTTGAAAATATCTAATTTATTAGACATGTTCTATATGTACTAATTAGAGAAAAAGATTTTGATTGGGTCTTCTATCTATACCTAAGGTGGATATTGTAATGAGTGCTAAACTCAAATCAATTATATCATTGTGATTTTTTTTACAATACTTGTAAAAGTAGAAAAATTAATAAAGCACAGCATTAAAAAAATTTCTAGCAGTGGTCTTTGTCAGAAAAATAATTACAAATTATCTACTCATCATGCTAGACTTAGCCCTTTACAAAGAGCTCTGTATAAATTCTATGCTCTAGGAATTTAAAAGTGAAGAGATGAATTGCCATATTAATTTGGTACTTTTTGTATACCAATGAATATTTTTAGAATGTTATAGAACATATGGCTTGTGGCTTGAAATGAAAATAAAGAGTTTTTATAAGTCTATGAAAGGTGACCTCCCGGCTCTGTCTGAACAACTCTAAGAGTGGGGAATTCATTGCAACATGAGGGAAACTGATCCTTCGAAGAAAGGCTGAGAAGTCTCCTCTTTTAACCAATGGGCCAAAGATTATTTTCTAAAGCAATCATGACAGATTTCCCATAGCTTCTTAGCTCTTAGATTATTTGAAGCCATTTGTCCTAGTTTGCTCCCTTAAATTTCCAAAGAGGTCCTGTAATTTAAATAAATCTTTATTTTTCACATTTCTTTTTTATATTATGGTAGTTATTAGTTTCCAAGCCTTATAGCCCATTAGTTTTAATAAGCTAAGAGCTTGCTCTTTAATTATTTCCCACCATGTAACTTATTAGCACTTCCAGAAATCTCTATGCTTCTCTATTCTACATTCTCTCTCTCCACTGCTCACCCTTTTCTCCCCACTTTGGCCTCTGTCATATTTTTTTAGGCCTGGTCTCCATGGGATTAGAAGCTTGGGTGTTACTGTTTCTTCCCTTCTTTGGCTCAACTTCACCTCTAAACAATATTTTTGGCCCCTCTTGCCATGTCCTCCACACATATCCATAGTCTTAACATAGTCCCACTCCAGTTGCACACCAACCTGGTTATAGGTATCTGACCCAAATCAGAGGTCAGACATGCGGCTTTCTCAGAGAGATTTTTTTTTTTGCGGTACGCGGGCCTCTCATTGTTGTGGCCTCTCCCATTGCGGAGCACAGGCTCCAGACGCACAGGCTCAGCGGCCATGGCTCATGGGCCCAGCCGCTCCGCAGCATGTGGGATCTTCCTGGACCGAGGCACGAACCCGTGTCCCCTGCATTGGCAGGTGGACTCTCAATTGGCAGGTGGACTCTCATTGGCAGGTGGACTGCACCACCAGGGAAGCCGTCAGAGAGATTTTTGAATATTTCATGAGTTCCATGTCCCAGGGGTTTCATTTTTCCTCTGTCTCTGTGCCTTAACAGAATGGTGGCTTAGGTATGCTGAGATTTCATATCTGTGGCAAATTATGGCCAGTTCAAGCACAGTGAAGGCTTTATTGCTGAGCTGGTGAGTGTATCTCTTCTGACTGCCCTTAACATTCTTCTTAGTCTCATACTTTGGCTTCTCACTGAAGGTTTCCAGTTAAGAATTCATTTCCAGGTTCTTGGAGGGTTCATGCATAAAACATTTCCCCCTAAAGGTTGGGGATCTAATTCAATGCAGAGTTCAAAGTGGAAGGAATGTTCCAACCACTGGCGTTATTGTAGCTGCTAGACCTAGAAAATTTCACCAGTCCTGGAGATTCTCTTTCTTCCTTAAGAGATGACTATACTATGACACAGTAAACTATAGGTTTTCAGGGAGCCAATCTGCGCCAACTTCTTGGGTGGATAATGTCTTTCTTTTAGCTAAGTAGGTTGGACTATCGCTACAAGGTTATTGGAACACCCATTCTAGCAGCATTGAGGTCTATTTCTGTGACCCTACTCAGATTGGAATGAACATAAATATTATACTTAGGATATGAGAGAGGGCAAAGTTATTGACCCATACAGGAACGAGAATACAATGACTGATATCTGTATTTTTGTTTCAATAAGTCTTTAAATGAACCCTACATAATAAACTTTTGTGAGTCCCTGTAATTCCTAACTTTTCTAAGCATATGTCTTAGCTCCAGATTAAGGCTACTGATAAGATCATATTTTTCTGAGATTTCAACTGATGACTAATACTTATACTCAGTGCATGAAGGGCTTACCTCAACGGGGATATCTAATGGCCCTTTCCCCCTAACTCACTGTAATACCTAATGGAACTTTGATTTGGTGTCCTACTCTCAGACTGAAGTTATTAGAGACTTAGTACAATTGGTGGCTTTAAGGATCAAGCTGTGATATGTTGGATCCAAATTTCCACCAGACCTAAGACTGAGCCCAGATGGAGGAGCACTGCTGATGGATTGTCACAGGTGGAGGTAGGGGTTTATGTCCATGGCTCTCATCCCATTCAACTACATATGGCAGAATAAATTGAGAGGCATGTCATTTATTTCCCATTGTGCATAGCCTCTTCTAGCTGGAAGTCCACTAATTCTGATCTCACTTCCCTTCACACCTATAAGTTTAGACTCTTGATTTTTTTTTAGCAGCCACAAAACACTGTGGGATTATATTGAACTTGTGGAAAACTAAACTATCAGTACTCTTTTGTGTAATTTTCTGTTAATTCAGGTCTTCACACATCCTGTACTTGTCAAATCATTTTTTTTTAAGTAAAAAATTTGTACATGCATCATTGGTCTAGAAGAAGGAGATATTTGGAAACTGGACTCAATCACGTATAAGCTATCCCTTCCATATCTGCCTTTTTTTACATTTTGTTAGCTATGGTCATTTCCCTTTACATTTAATTTATTCTTTTACCAATAAAAACTGTTTTTCCCATGTTTCAGACTTACATAAAAGATAGTACTTGAGACTAATTTGAGAAGAAATCCTCAATTGTATTCCTTGTGATAAAAAAGATTAACACGAGGATATTTTGGTAATGCCCTTCAAGTCAAGATGAATTTTGACATAAAGTGTCAAAACCAATTCTACATAGCCCTGTTCCAAGGTGGGCAAGGGCTGAGGGAAAATGGTGCAGCAAAACTTTCTTGGCTTTGGGAATTCCCTGGCGGTCCAGTGGTTAAGACTTCACCTTCCAATGCAGAGGGTGTGAGTTTGATCCCTGGTTGGGGAGCAAGGTAGGATCCCACATGCCTTGGGGTCAAAAAACCAAAACATAAAACCAAATCAATATTGTAACAAATTCAATAAAGACTTTAAAAATGGTCCACATCAAAAAAAAAATCTTTAAAATTTTTTTTAAAAAGTTTCTTGGCTTTGCTTTTCCTCAAATGTATATTTAATACCAGTATTACCAACAAAATATCTACACTCAATACCTCCATTATGACACATTAAACAGAGACACTCTTATCGAAGGAAACATTACTGAAAAATTTTTAACTATCCATCTGAATGCAGTGAGGAGAAAAATTGAAGAATTATATCAATGAGAACCTCCAGTAAGCACAAATCTGCCTGGAAAGGACTACAGTTTTCAGTCACGGGACTTTGGGGTCAGAGCAATGCTAAACATTTGATTATTTTGATCATTTTCCTGTATGGACCTAAGCAGAACAGTTTTATGAAATGGTAATAATGTATTTCTTCAAGATATTTTACTTAAAATATATTCAAGATGACAAGGATTGTGCAGTAGAACTCTCACTGACAATTACTAGCATACAGATGATTTCTTAGGAAAAGGTAATATACTTTAAGTACACTAAAAGTACTTTCAAAACTGCTAGCACCTCATGGGAAAACTTTGAAGAGTGTATTCAGAAAATTCAATTTAGCCTCTATTCTGTTGCTTTTATTTTTCTTATTCTTTATTGATAGGGACAATGATCTAATTTTCAATTATTCTAAAAGTCTCATATATGTTTTGTAACTCCTTCCTTTTATTTTATAAACATCAAAAATTTTCAACTCTATACTGTCCTAAAATTAAATTTATTTTTCTACATCTATTGCAATCAATTTCTACATAAAAATGGGAATTAAGTGACATTTTGCATTATATTTTTCACAATTTCACTTACAACACCTATGTTTTATTTCAGGTTTTTGTGTTTGATTTTGCTTTTTTTGGTTTAGGATTTTTCTCAAGACTGTTAATGCCTGAAAGATGGAAATTATCTCATCAATACCTAACTAATTTTGTACTGATTCATTCTTCATGTTACCCCTCAAATTCTATTTAAATAAGATTTGAATATGTGGACAATACTGTTATAGATTACCATTTCTCTGGACAATGTTAAAGAACTTAGATACTGCTGTTTATTTCTCATTAGAGAACAGAATCTTACTTTGAGGGCATTATAACATATGCCCTGGGAAATTTTCCAAGCTGCTTTGCTAAACACTTTCAAGTTCATTTGATCTACAAAAAACTTTATCTAGTAAAAATTGTATTAATGTGTGTACAATCACTAGAATTACCTTAGCCATTTTATTCATTCCTACCATCTTTATTATCTTTCACTCTACTAAAGAAATGACAAATATGATCCACCTTTTAGCAAATATTCTCAGATTTTAGTCATAGACATAGCTTGTCATGAAAAACAAGTAAAGGGATTGATGTTCCTTTTTAATACACTACCTGATTTACATTTCTTTAAGCCTTGGGCATACGGATCAGTTCTATTTTTGTGAATTCATTGGGTTGTCAAAAGTTAAGGGCAATGACTTGACAAATCATCTTCAGGAGAAGGTGAGTCTAAGAAACATATTTGCTTTCATGACTTCACGTAGTTAAGATAAAGGAAGAGAGATGCATAGTTTATGGCCTGTTATAGCAGTAAATGTGTTTGTGAAAACTATTCCTCAAACTACTGTTTTCCCTGTATGGCATACATTTAAATACTAAGACCCAATTTTCCTGTATTTCTAATTTTAGGTATCCGGAGTTAGATGGGCATAGTAGTCACCAATACTATGTTCTATTACACAATTACCTACCCAATGCCAAACATCTAATCTTACCTCTGGGATAAATTAGATTCTAAAATACTATGCCAAATATTTTTTAGAATTTCAGACTCTTGGAGAGCACGTAAGTTTATTTATTTATACAACTTTTATTGAACACCTTCCATGAACAAAGTACTTTACTGGACATAAGGAACATTAAAATGAAGATGAAGCTTCACTTAACTGCTCTCAAGGAACACTGTTCCTAGTAGGAGAAACCACTTGCGTACTCGATAAAATAATAGTAAAAGTTACCATAATTATTTTATTATATGTGTGTGTTCATGAACTCAGATACAAATACTTCCATTTTATTTGTTTAAAGTATCTGTTGATTACAGTGAAGCCCCATTCCACCAAGATGGTGGAAACTTAATCTCATTTAGAACTAGGGCCCCCCACTCCTTTTTCAGGGTTTCATCTCTGTTCTGAGAGGATTTATGTAGTAGGAAAATACTTTTGGGAGTGGAGGTAGGAAAGCCTTTTAATCTTCCATCATGTATTTCTACTTGAGAAAACCTGCAATATGTATCTAAAAAATGATTCCAGTCAACAATAATATATCACATTTGGAAACCTCTCATGATCTTCTTGTCCAAAGTAGCAGTTGCTCTCTAAATTTCCTGCTTTGGGAATGGCATCTTCTCACCTAACAGCAACATGATACTAAGTGATGTAGATTATACCAGTTTAATTTATTTTAAATTATGTTCAAAACTGCCTGTCTCCCTCCATCTATATACTGGAAATTTGCATCTAGAATTATCATTATTTTTATCAGTGGTAGCAGTAGTAGTAGAAGTGAAAGTAATGAAAAACTAGTTGACATTGTTGAATCCCATTAAGTTGGTGCGTTGCCTATATTGGCTCTGCTAATGTGTCAGGCTTTCAGTCATCTCCTGAGATACCTTTGCCAAGGCTGATTCTTAAACTTAAGGGACTATCATCCCATTTAGCCTCACTAATGCCTACTCAGCCTTCATGTTTCAGAGTAGATACAATTCTCTAAGAAGCCTTTCTTGACTCCTTCAAGACTGAAATAAGTCTACTTTCTATGTGATCTTCCTGTACTTTGCACCAACCAGTATCACATATCATACTGAAATAAAATTATCTGTCATCTCAACTAGACAATAAGCTCTTTGAAGGGACACATTTTTTTCCTGCTCTGTTTTTCCCTCCAGTGCTTGGCACAAAGGCTGGGATAAGGATTGAGTAACAGTATGGACATGTTTTCCCCTTTCCAAGGACAACTGCATATTTTTCTATCAATTACAGCTTAAATTTTAATTAAGTGATATGATATATTTAGTGGCCTTCAGTATTTCATGGTAGCAATGAATGCTCTCACATAGAGTCCCTATGAGCTCTTGGAGGCTCTACTTAGGGTCACCTTAGCTGTGACCTGGTCATGTGAGGCCAAAAGATGCCCTAAAGTGAGGGAGCTGATCTGTTTATTCCTAAGAAAGAGGATTTGCAAACTTAGCAGCAATGCAAGTAATGCCACAGCTGTCTTCCCAAATACCACTACAAAGTATATATTACCACACAATGATGTCAGATCCCTCATGTTATGTGAAGCCATGAGGGCAGTGACCTGGGACCCCTGATCAAGCAGAGCCCCAATGTACAGAGATTAAATACTGTGCTTGGGAGGACTGCCCCTTACCTACTCTCAGCCATGGGAGGGTCCATACCCCCATGTCAGATAGCTCTGACACTCACAGCCTCTTCCTCTGTAGCTGATGTGTGGATTAAGAAGAAGGCAATTATGTCCACACATCCTAACAAACAGACCCCCTTTCAGGTAGCATCTGAAGTACTTTAAGTAACCTCAAGGGCTTAAAACAGTCAGGCCTCACTGCACACGGCCACTTAAAGCTCTGGAAATCTATCTATTACTTTGCTAATTTCCTTCTCTCCCCTTCTGCCCAAACATTCTCATTGTGCACTCTGTAACCAAAAGAGGCCATAGGTGTCAACTACCTCTCCGAAATTTTCTCCACCTTGTCTTACCTAAAGTTTGGCTTTCTCCTAAGGACAATAACTTCTTTATGATCTTCTCTAGTGGTGTTATTCATTTTCTTAGAATTGAAGGGAAGATGATATCAAGTGCAATGCAGGTTCCAGATCATTCTTCTGTGACTGCCTTTTTAAAATAAAGATACACAATAACACTGCTTTGACATTCATGTTCTCTCTAGTAGACCTCCTGCTTCCTGTCACCCACCCACTTTCTGGATTTTCCACCCAAAGTGCACTTTGTCAACTGGCATCCTGTCTTCCTCTACACCTTAAGACGTCTGTTATCACGCCAGGTGACTCTGATCTCCTGATCAACGGCCTGACATAAATGAACTGATCAATGCTATAATTTTATATTTCAAAGCTGTTAAATTTTACTGCTAGTTCTCTGTCAGTAGAAAGACTGATAGCCAGTGTTTGTGAAGACATGAAAGACATGAGAGAAGACATGAGAGAAATGACATCTAATAACTAGCAATGTCCAGCTGCTGTATAATATCAAATAACCCAGAAGTAAAACAAAATTGCTGACCACTTAAAATCCATTGTCCTATGGTGAAAATGTATTCCTTTAAAGAAAATGAGTTAACACTCCCATGGTGCTGGTGTTTCAGACTATCTGTCTGTATTCCTTTATAGGTTTGATTAGTAAGAACAACTTCCAAAACCCCAAGTATTTTCTTATACACTTGGTCTTCAGTTAGATCAAGATGTTTTGTTGACTATAGATACATTATCATCTTTTGGTTGAAAAATTTAGCTTTCCACCTAGAATGGCTAACTGAAAGACAGATGAGCAAAAATAGCCTTTAATTATTATTCCTCGCAAAATAAAATTTACACACACATATTTATTTATTTAATGCATATAAGAGTTCCATAAAGGTCTAGATATTTGCTACTGTAGGGAAGGAAAAATTTTTCTTCTCCACTTCTTTGCTCTTTGGCTAGTCTAATAATTAATTAACATAGGACAGATTAACAGAAGAAAACCAAATTTGACTATGTACATACAAGGGTCCCATAAGAATATGAGACTGAGAGGCAGTCAGGTAATTGAGGCTTATATTCTATTCTCAGCTAAGGAAAAGTGGGTAGATGTCTGGGGCTTCAAAGGGAAGGAAGACAAGTCACAGGAAGATGGGAAGAGCAAGCGTTTGGTAAACAAAGGTTTGCCATGCCATGCAGAGACAATGGGACACAGAGAAGACTTTGATCTCCAGGCCCATCTGAGCTCCCCAACAGCTTAGCACACCTAGCCCCTACTCTATGTAGTCATCTCTGGTGATGGTTCTCTTCCCGGACCAGGCCTTCCATCTAAATTCTCTTAGGCAGTTAAGGGAGAGGTAAAAGTTTTTCTTGAGTCTGCTGGGTCTTGCCTGCCTCCAGCTCAAAATAGTCTACATGCCAAAGTGACACATTTTGGGGAGACTTGTTTTGAACTCCTTTACTACTGAGAATGAACCATGCCTTTTTGATCATTTCTGTTAACTACCATGATTGATTTAACATACTCTGGATCATCAGGCAACTGTTCTAGTATTTGAGATCTTAAAATAAAGTACTGAAGTTCTGAGCAAGGATTTTAAATTTTAAAGGGAGTCAGGATATTTCCCAAACTTCAGATTTATAATATAGTGAGGAGACAGTCAATGATCAAACCATATTCTAACTTCATCTCAGAGTTGAGATAACATATGTGGATTAATATTTATTTTTCTTCTTACCAGCTATTTTGATGTGTCACTCCTCTAAATTAGAAGACATTTTCAAACTGAACAAATAATAGACTGAAAGGATTTTAAAAGAAGGATATTGATTTTAGAAGATGATATTTAAAATTAGAAAAATAATACAACCATTTTAAAATACTCAAACAAAGTAGGGAACTCATATTAAAATTGCAGGGCTAACTTCTTCATAGTATTCTTACTTAAGGCATACTGAACTTGTATTTTTGACATGATTTTCACAGAGCTAAATTTAGTCTTGAATATTTTTGTTTAGGAATATCATGCATTCATTTCAGCAAATTATGTAAGCTTTTAAATAAAAATTCACATGATATAACTATTTGTATATCTACTTATATGCATTGTTTTTATCTCTTGTTCTTAATCTTTCATTCCAAAACACATACACACACACACACTCACAGTAATGGAAAACTTATATTGAACAACAGAAAATTAAAGTTATATACTTTCTAGCATACTTAGGATAAACATAGTATTTAAAAATAAGAAATTAAATAAAATTCTATTTGCCATACAATGTAAAAAGTACAAATGTGAAAGCTTTAGGGAAGATTTCTGGCGAAAACAATCATAACAAAAGAGTATTTGAATCACAATATATAAAAAAAATTAAAACCAGAGACAATCTCTGTCTTCACAAACACTGGCTGATGCTAACACAATTGCAGAAACCATGTATTTAGAGCTACATTTTACAAAACCTCACTGGCAAAAATCAATAGAAAGCTTTAGTGGGTAGAATGTGTGTAATAGTAACAAGTAGAAAGGTTAGTGTAGAAGTTAATGGTTCTATCAGGAATAAAACAGAGTTAAAATGTGAAGGAAAGGTCTACCACAAGTGGTTCATTAACCTTTTAGAACCCCAGTGTATCCTTGCTCTAAAGATTACAACAAACCCGATTCAGACTTTCCCAGCTTTTGCTAATACTCCAACTCAGCACAGTGTTGTGTATATTTCTTATGATAGAATTATTTTCAATACAATTATATGTTACTGTTAAAACTAAAACAGTAGGACTAGTTTGCAGCACACACCATAGAGTTTTGGGGTTTTTGTTTGTTTGTTTTCCTTTCAGGTCTCCTTTTTGCATCTGATACCATTTCAGACACAGTCATGTTTTTAATGGATAGCTGTACTTATCTCAGAATTCTGTTCATTTTCAGCTTATTCCTCACATTGATTAAATATTGGGAAGGGTGAGGAAGTTTTTGGACCCTACTTGCATCATTCAGAGAAATAAAATACTATCATTATCTTCTTTTGGAATACAAATATATTCTATGACCTCTGAATCACCTGGCCAAAGTGTTTTGGAGAAGGATGAGGATTTGGCTTGCACTGTAATAATTCAGAGGTACAATTATGGTTAAAAAAAAAAAGCCATAGTTAGATACACATTGGCATTGACAATGACTTAATGTCTTTGGATAAAACTTGGTCACAGTGTTGTCCCCCTATTTTCTGTAATTGCCTTTGATTATTTTTCTATCTTAACAAAAGAATTAAAGAAAATCTGCATCCCAAACTTCCCTCCTCACATGGTATCCTTCCTGCTTCCCTTCTCCTCCCTGGCCTCTCAAACCTTTCTTGTTTTCCTTTTAGCAAATTTCAGGGTAGAAGTTTAAATGAGCAGCTGCCACAGCAGGCACTGCCAATGTTCTCTGGCCAGCCAACCAACAGGGGGTACTCTTGTATAGTATGGCTGGCTCTCCCTTGGAGAGAACTAACCTCTATGACAAATTCTGAGTCCACCAGCTTGAAGCCGGAAATCCCAGACCTTACTTTCCTTCCAGATTTTCCAGTTGGTAATCTATCCTGCTGGACTGATTCCTTTCAAATTTCCATATAATCCAAAAATGAAGTTATTTTTATTTCTTCCTGTATTTTTTTTTTCAAAGAGGGGGAGAATTCAGTTCAAAATTAGGGGAGGAGTAGTTTTTGGATTCTATCCCCTACATGAAATCTGTTGTAAATATGTTCTGCCAAAATCCTCAACAGTAATGTGCCAGTGTTGTAAAAGGGTTAGTTCTCTGCTTTTTTTTTTCCTTTAAGTTCAAATTCTCTGTCATTTTATCACATTTAGTTCTTGAAAACCCTTTTTTCTCCCCCCACAATTTTCTCTTTAAAAGATGATGTGGTGTGAATGTTTTAAGCCATCCCATCTGTGACAGCTAAAGACAAAAACATCATCTTGAGTTTTGGCACAACTTGGGTCTCTGTCCTGTAATCTCATTTGTGCCTGTCCTAGAACTGTTCTTATTAACCAGAATTCTTATCTCATAGCCACAGCCGAGGGTTGCATTGTGGCTCTTTGAGCACAATTGATGCACTGGCTAACATGACATCCAGATCTTTGTTAGAGCAGACATCCCCTTTGGAATGGACTCTGTGATGTTGAAAATTGCTGAACCCCTTAATCTGTTTTATTTCTCTTGCTTGGATGATGGTCTGAACAGGGTAAATTCAGAGAACAATGGCTCTGGCTCTTTGAAATGTTGATTTTCATCTGTGCCATGATGTGATGAGCACATAAACTTTTTATATAGTTGGTTAGTGATAAAAAGGCCTTCTACAAAGAACATCAGTAGTTACCATTTACTGTTCCTCCCATTTGCCAGAAACCTTTGTCTGTAAACAGACAGCAGACTTATAAAGCCTAGAGTTAAATGAGAACTTTGACTTAGCTGCAGTAATTTTATTTTTTAGTATTTTTCCTGTGCTTCTTTTACATAGTTTTAAACACAAAACGTCATTGGATCTTGAATCTTTGGAACCAGAATTTTTTAGAGTCAAAATTCTAATTTTCTCTTTGGTTTGAAACTTACTTTTTTTAAATTGATAAGCTTTTATGTCTTCATGCTGTATATCATATAATACAGAAATATTATAATAAAATGGCTAATTATAATGGTTAGTTCACAGAATCGACCACTCTAGACTGTTGCCTAATTTTATCTTTGTGACATAAACAATTTTATAAATTGTTGATAACTTGATAATATGTTTGTCATCCTAAAAGAGTGACTATGTAAAAGATAACTCCATACAAAAGTTACCTCGTATTATTGAGACCTTATATTTGTTGATTAAATATGGACTTATTTCTGTTTGCAGTATATAAAACCCAGGTGTCAATCTATTATCATGGCAGACATCATCTTGAAATCTAAATATTGTATCTAGTTTACAACTCTAATATATAAAGTCAAATAATCGACGGAATTTTTAAGATTTGGAAATAGAGGCATAACATTTTGCTATTTTAGAATAGTCGAAGTTAAAAATAAATGCTTAAGGACATAAAAGCTACGATGCCACCTGAGAAGTGGTTTTCTTTGTACTTCCTATAACTTGAGTCCAATTTCATGAAGTCTCCGTACTTGCAAAACATATAGATGGATGACACTCTTACTTGGATAGATTTCTTATTTCATGGTGTAGGATAGAAATACTTACAATACTTCATATAGTTGATGTTCTCATTCAGAAATCTAGAATGCTACACATCCTATGTGACAGCCTGAAACTCCCCACTTGTAACTATTCTTAACCCACTGTAATGAAATGAATAGGAAATAAGTGTATTACAATGGAGGAACTCACAGTCTCAGGGAACCTCAGTCTGTATGATCGCAGGTTGTTTAAATTAACAGAGAGAAGTTCTCATGAGTTAGACTCAACAATGAGAAAAGGGATTATAAAAATCTAAAACAATTTCCAGACGCTGAAAGCAAGAGCTGCTAAAAAGCCATATTTCCTTCTAGCCAATATGATTGGGTAGCAGATGAACAATTTTACAAATCAAATGAAACAGAACATACAAATAAATCAGTTTTTAAAACTCTTGTCACAAAAACTGTCTATCAGTCTTCAAGTTTTGGAAGGTACCTGTTGTTATTTCCCTCATTAAATTCATTTGGAAATTCCTTTTTTCTGATATTTTACAATATTTTTCTATGACTTACAAGTGTGTCGGAAATAAGTTTTTGGTTTCCAGTCCATATATACTTAGTGATCCTTATCCATATTCAGTATGGGCAACAATCTAAATATTAATCTATTTGTCAGTCTTCATCCTCTCCAGATCTGCACATAGACCTGACTCCACCACATATCAGTGTGTGATGCGGGGTGATGTGCTTAACGCCTGTGAGTTTCAGTTTCCCAATTTATAAAATGGGAATAGCAATACATTTTTCTATTATGGTTCTTCAGATTAAATTTTATACTGTTTTCCTCTCTCCCTACCTCCGTCTAGTCAGTCAGTCTGTCTGTCTGTTTCTCTCCCCCTTCCCTCCCTCCCACTCTCATGCACCCTGAGGGTATTCATCCATCACCTATCTACCTACCTATCTATCTATCTATCTATCTACCTACCTACTTATCCATATATCTACCTATGTATCTATCCATTCATCTGCACATTTATCTATTACCACATGGAATCAGAAATAGGTTGCCAATATCTACAATTCAATTGAAAATACAGTGAGATAGAAAATAAAGAATGGGGCAAAGGGCAAATAAGATATTAAAATCTAAATGTAGTCAATAAAGAGTCAGTTCATTGTACAAAAAAAGGAAGGAATGGAGTCCTATACTCTCCAACTGCTTTTTTTTTTTTTTTTTTTGGCAATTTGGAATATGGTTGTACCTGATTCCATATCATCACAATAAACCTTGGGTTTGTTTTCACCATCAAATGGAATTGATAGAGTTGGCAGCATGGGTGTAATGAATGCCATTTTGTAAGAGAGCTGTAACAGTGTCAAATATGCAAACAGTGCAGTGCATTTTGCAAAATAGTACACTGCATTTTGCCAGTGTGGAAACAACCTTATTTTTTACATTTATGTCTTTATGAAGACAGGATCAGTAAGCATGCATGTAAAGAAAATACTTAATTCTGGTATTTCTAAAATCATTTGTATGGATTTTAATGATGATGATACAAAATGTTACAGTCCAAATAACACACTGGCTCAAAACAGTAAAAGAAAAAAAAAGAGAGAGACTTTAACTTTGCTGGCTATAAATGACACATTTTTAACACCCATTTTCAATATTCTTTCATATAACTTAGCTAGGTGACTGAGATACTCCTATTTTAATTTATAGGAAGAAGACAATAGGATTTACTACATCTCACAAGATGGAACAAAATAAAGAGGATTCAGCAGACTCCATTCAATCTTGGATTCTCCCATATTTGAACATATTCCCCAAAGTTTAGAAATTGTGACTAAAATTAACTCTTTCAAATTCCAGAAAATTTAGTTAAATTATTCATGCTTCAGGATGGATTAATCAAACACATGTTAGAGTCAATCAGAATAATTCTTAACTATTCTTTTAGAAGGAAAAGGATTGACCATTTTTATTTTCTAGTTCTAGAAATGATTTGGCATTGCCTATAAAAGATCTTACCTATATGGGTTCCTTGGAAGTATTTAAATACAAAATTCCCTTAAATCATTAGCTTGGTACATATATTAATTCTTGGCCTTAACATGAAACTTACTGTACATGAAACATATACATATTTAATGAGCCTATATTTGTTAATTAAGGATGCTGCTACGGGCTGTGCCAAAAATTCTTTGGAAAAATGTATTTTTATTCCTTCAGTAATATTCCATTAGATGGAAACTTTGACAACATATCTCAATTTAACTTAGGCCAAAATTTCAAGTAAAAAAAAATGTTCACATTTACCTCTGAGATCAAGGAAAAAATATTTGGTATCTTGGGAGAATTTCAAATCTACATTCATGATGCAGACTCCATTTCTCTGGCTCAAACGACCAAGATGAATAAGAATCCAACTCTCCAGGTTAAAACATTTTCCCCTATTCATCTTCTATGGCCATTTATCTCTATATACCTACTTTGCAGGGTTTTTATGAAGACAAGTGTAATAGTTTGCTCTAAAGTGCTTAAACTCTTAGGAGGAAAAGTACACTAGAAGAGCGAATTATGATTATCTTTATTACTGTAACAAACACAGGAGATAATTATTTTTGAGTCAAAAAGAATAAGGCGAAGTGTGATTCTGTATCAAAAATGACGTGGTAGGTGATAAATGATTTTCACTTCTGTAAAGAGCAATATAATAATGTTCACACTGCATTGCTTATAACATGTATCCTCTGAAGACCTTACTTCACGTGCTCACTTTATAAAAATTTCTACTATCTTTCTTTCCCATATAAGTTTGCTAAGTTTTGTCCTTTGTATCACCTGTGTAGGTTTAGAAAAATTACAGAAAAGAAGTTATATTTTTGCCAAAAACAGACTGTCAAGAACCCAAGACTTCATGCATAATAATTCACTGAATTGGATATTTTCTTTTACATGATAGTTTTAATGTAAATTTGTAATTTTAGTAGTAGTTTTTCTTTTTCTGTGATTATTTCTTGTTTATCTCAATATAGCATCCAGTTAGAGACTATTAGCTTTGCAAAGAAAGCACTTTCTTTTTTCTGTTTCATTTTCTGTAATGTATATATTTTCTGATTTGCATTTATTACATATGTTGTATGTAGCTCTTATTGAGCTTTAATCAATTGTATTTGGGTTAAAAGCAGGAGAATAATTCTATTGCTTAGGTTTGGTGTCTATATAAAACTGCAAACTAGATGTTGCAAACGACTGCAGGTGAAAACAACCAAGAGGTTACCACTTTTGAAAGTGGCAAGTCTGAATGACTGTTCCCAGTTTTCTCATTTTGTGTTCTTCTATCCACCCCCCCCTTTTTTTAACATCTTTATTGGAGTATAATTGCTCCAGTATAATGGGGTGTTAAGTTTCTGCTTTATAACAAAGTGAATCAGCTATACATATACATATATCCCCATATCTCCTCTCTCTTGCATCTCCCTCCCACACTCCCTATCCCACCCCTCTAGGTGGTCACAAAGCACCGAGCTGATCTCCCTGTGCTATGCGCCTGCTTCCCACTAGCTATCTATTTTACATTTGGTAGTATATATAAGTCCATGCCACTCTCTCACTTCATCCCAGCTTAACCTTGCCCCTCCCTGTGTCCTCAAGTCCATTCTGTCCATCTGCGTTTTTATTCCTGTCCTGCTCCTGGGTTCTTCAGAACCATTTTTTGTTTTTAGATTCCATATATATGTGTTAGTATTTGTTTTTCTCTTTCTGACTAACTTCATTCTGTATGACAGACTGTAGGTCCATCCATCTCACTACAAATAACTCACTTTCGTTTCTTTTTATGGCTGAGGAATATTCCATTGTATATATGTGCCACATTTTCTTTATCCATTCATCTGTCGATGGACACTTAGGTTGCTTCCATGTCCTGGCTATTGTAAATAGAGCTGCAATGAACATTGTGGTACATGACTGTTTTTGAATTACGGTTTTCTCAGGTTATATGCCCATTAGTGGGTCATATGGTAGTTCTATTTTTAGTTTTTTAAGGAACCTCCATACTGTTCTCCATAGTGGCTGTATATTTTAACATATATTCTTTCAGCTCTCTTTCTCTTCTGATACTTTCATATTCGGGTTTTAGCAGGACACTCAGCCTTACTCTAAATGTCACATTTGGTTATACCACAGGGTTTAGTTCATTCTTGGGTTATCTCCTGGAAAGCATGCCCTATCCTCTCCTTTCCATAGATGGCAGTTCCTGGTGCTAAGAGGGGATAAAGATAGAGGAGGTAGCTGAAGAATCCAGGTATGACACATGACTGTTTCTACTATCTTCCTTCTTCCTGGGAATCCAGGTTCATTTATAAAATGGAAAACAGAAAAGAGAAATATACCTTCCGTTGATCTCACATCTCATTTGTATTTAACCATGTTGTAACAAATGGTCTTATATAATTTCTTCCCAGTCCCTAGTAAGCTACACACTTTATTTAAAATAAATACATTATATTTATGGCATGCGAGTTTGGGTAGCTTGAGCCATCCTTGAATCAGCTATCAAGGTCTCAGATCAGAGGAGATGAAGAGAGAACTGTCTTTGACCTGCACTGCCCTTGTCAAAGTCTCCTTAGCACAAGGAGTCCCCTAATCTTTCTTTTTTTAATTGAAGTACAGTTGATTTACAATACTATATTAGTTTCAGGTGTACAGCATAATGATTCAGTATTTTTATACATTATATTCCATTTAAAGTTATTACAAAATAATACCTATATTTTACTGTGCTGTACAAATATATTCTAGTTTCTTCTCTATTTTATACATAGTAGTTGGTATCTCTTAGTCCCATACCTTGTCCCTTCCCCCATTCTTCTCACCATTGGTATCTATTTGTTTGTTTTCTATATCTGTGAGTGTGTTTCTATTTTATTATATAAAATTGTTCTAATTTTTTAGATTCCACATATAAATGATAACATATAGTATTTGTCTTTCTTTGTGTGATGTATTTCACTAAGTATAATACTCTCTAGGTCCATCCACATTGTTGGAAATGGCAGAATTTCATTCTTTTTAATGGCTGAGTAATATTTCTTTGTATATGTATACCACAGTTTCTTTATCCATTCATTTGTTGATGGACATTCATTCAGGTTGCTTCCATATCTTGGCTATGGTATGTAATTCAGCTATGAACATTGGTGCATGTATCTCTTCAAAGTAGTGTTTTTGCTTTTTTTCAAATATATACCCAGGATTGGAATTGCTGGATCATATGGAAATTCTATTTTTAGTTTTTTGGGAAACCTCCATACTGTTTTCCACAGTGGCTGCACCAATTTACATTCCCACCAACAGGTAATCACAACATAAAATATTAATACAAATAAAGTATTTCTAAAATTATGAATTTATCTTCATCAGAAGATACTATAAAGACAGTAGAGGAAAAATTACTAAAAGAGAAACAGTAATAGTAAAGCACATAACATCAGAAGACCAGCATCCAGAATATCTATAAAATCAATTCAGATGAATAAGACACATTGCCAAAAAAAATCCTCAAAAAACCACCACAAAAAGCATTTCATAGAAGACCTAGTTTGAATTGCTAAACAACAAATGAAAATGTATCAACTGTATTATTAATCAGAAAAATACAAAATAAGATTTACATTGATTTCATTTAATATCCATCGAATGGACCAAAACAGAACTGGGAAATGGCAAGTGCTGCTGAAGATGTGGAACAATATAGGAAGTTGTATATGAACACCTATGCTTGTGTAACTGTAAACTGGCAAAATCAGTTTTCAATGGTCTCTCATTACTTAGTAAATTTGAATATGTGTATGCCCAAAGACCCAGAATTTCCATTTATAGGAATTCTCCCTAAAGAAATGCATATGTGCATCAGGAGACATACTGAAGGATATTCAAAGCAGCATTGTTTTGAAATAGCAAAAAATTTGGGAAAAAAAGAAAACAATTCTAAAACATTCTAAAAAAATTCTAAAATCTCTTGGTAGGTAGAAAGATAAATGTACAGTGGACATAAAAATGAAAATATACAATTGGATACTATATAATAGTGAAAATGAATCAACTATAGCTATATGAGTCAACATAGATTTTCTTCTTTAAAATACTGGGTTGGTCAAAAAGTTCCGGTTTTTCTATAACATGTTACAGAAAAACCCGAACGAACTTTTTGGCCAGCCCAATAATATGTTCAATATGATAAAACAAGCCACTCAAGAATCCATTCAGTATTATTCCACTCACATAAAATTTTAAAAGAAAAAAACCTGAAAATAATTCACATATGTGGAAAAACTATAAAGAAAGCAAGGAATAATTAACATAAAATTAATAATATTACTTACTTTGTGGGTAGGAAATACAATTTGGGAGAAGCTCAGAGCAGGTTTAAAAGTTACTGTTAATACTCTATTTTTAAGCTGTACATTATATGTGTATACATATATGCACACATATATAATATACAAAATTCTTATATATACATATTATAATGTCCCTAAAATGTTAAAAATGCTATAGACATGTATTTCTTCTCTTTCAGTTGAAATTAATTAAAGTCTTTGAGAATATGATTGTTTAATCTGAATCAGGTAAGCTATTCCACTGTACACTATGCATTTGACACTTGTAAATTCCAATTTGGTAAATACCAATGGATGCTATATCAGTAAAAAAGAAAATTTGAATATTCCAAGGCAATGCTGACAAAAAGAGACAACACAGAAACTGAGTACATCAAGAAATGGTGTAGGTGTAATGTTTAGAAACAGATTTGGCCTTTTCACACTTGACAGTTTTGGGCAGAACAACAGATGGTTGTACACACAAGACTGAGGACTTACAGGTCTGTAGGAGTCAGGGTTTGTGGTTCACCTTGAAAAGGCATTTATACAATGTCTACTGACAAAATCTGGACAACATATTTTAACATTCATTATACGATTTAAGTAAAAGCATACTTGTGAGGTAAATATTATTCCCAATTTACAACTGGGGACATTAAAACTAAGGTAGATTAAATCACCAGCTCAAAGTTACAGGTAGTAGAGTCAACCTCTGCCTCCCTATCTTGATCCAGTTCTCTGAAATTGTGACAGTTTATTCAGGGACAGGTATGCTGAAGATGAACATCTGGAAAGAATTTCATCTTTGGCTTTTCACGTAATCTCAATCATTTCTGCTTGCATCATTTTGGTATAAGTATTACTGTTTCTTCCCAAGGCTCATCATAATTGGCTCTTAAACTTTTCATTCCTTTTAAAAAAAAGTGGTCAGGGCTTCCCTGGTGGCGCAGTGGTTGAGAGTCCCCCTACCAATGCAGGGGACACGGGTGCGTGCCCCGGTCCGGGAAGATCCCACATGCCGCGGAGCGGCTGGGCCCGTGAGCCATGGCCGCTGAGCCTGCGCGTCCGGAGCCTGTGCTCCGCAACGGGAGAGGCCACAGCAGTGAGAGGCCCGCATACCGCAAAAAAAAAAAGTCAAAGTTCTAGTTTAAAATAATGCAGGTTATATGGCTAACTGTCCTTAGCACATTCCAACCCCACTTTCTCATAGACATCTATGGAGAGACCAAAATACTAAAAAATACATACATACATACATACATGTTATACTATCAACAAAAGTGTGGTTTATCATCAATGCTTTGGAAGAATCTGAAAGCAGATTGAAAAATAATTGATGTTTTAAACATTTTTATGTCTACTTTTGCACCTTAAATTTTTTTAAATAAAAAATGGTTTATTACATTTTATAAAGATCCATGTTTCAATGTTACATAAAATTTCAAACTTGAGAATGAATTGTGACAAAGAGAAATAAGGATAGGAAAATAAGATGAAGGCAGAGTGGGGGTAGAAACCAAAATTTACATGCTGTACTGAGTTCAGTAGTGTTCCATCAAAATTCACATTCACCAGGACACTACGAATTCGCTGAACTTGTTGAGTGTGACCTCATTTGGAAATAAGGTCTTTGCAGATGTAATCAAGTCAAGATGAGATCATAATGGATGGGAGTGAAGTGAGTGCTAAACCCAATGATTGATGCCCTTATTAGAAGAGGGAAATTTTTTTTTTAGTATCTTTACCGGAGTATAATTGCTTTACAATGGTGTGTTAGTTTCTGCTTTATAACAAAATGAATCAGCTATACATATACATATACCCCATATCTCCTCCCTCTTGCGTCTCCCTCCCATACTCCCTATCCCACCCCTCTAGGTGGTCACAAAGCAAGAGGGAAATTTGAACACACAGACACAATCATAAGGGAGAAGGCCACGTAAGGACAGCCAGAGACTGGGGTGAGAGAAGTTGCAAGTCAAGTAAAGCTAAAGATTACCAGCAACAACCAAAAGCTAAGATGCAAGAAGGAATTCTTCTCTAGAGCCTTCAAAGAAAATGTGGCCATGTTGATACCCTGATTTCAAACATATAGCCTCCAGAACTGTGAAAAAATAAGTTTCTGCTTTAAGCCTCCCAGTTTGTAGTAATTTGTTATTGCAGCTCTAAGTAACTAATGGGTAGACATGCAGTCCTATATATTTTTTGAGTTTATTATTTTATTGAAGTATAGTTAATTTAAAATGCTGTTAGTTTCAAGTGTACAGCAGTGATTCAGTTATAGATACATATATATGTATATATATTCTATTTCAGATTCTTTTCCCTTATAGGTTATTACAAAATATTGAATACAGTTCTCTGTGCTATACAGTAGGTCCCTGTTGGTTATCTATTTTATATACTGTAGTGTCTATATGTTAATCCCAAAGTCTTAATTTATCTCTCCCCACTCCTCGCCTCCGCTATCCCCTTTGGTAACCGTAATTTTGTTTTCTGTATCTGTGAGTCTATTTCTGTTTTGTAAATAAATTCATTTGCATTATTTTTTTAGATTCCACATGTGATATCATATGACATTTATCTTTCTCTGTCTGACTTACTTCACTTAATATGATAACCTCTAGTTCCATCCATGTTGCTGCAAATGGCATTATTTTATTCTTTTTTATGGTTGAGTAATAATCCATTGTATATATATGCCACATCTTTATCTATTCATCTGTCAATGGACATTTTAAATATAATGTGTCTGTAAGATTTATAATGAATTTTCAATAAATTCAAGGCAAACGAAGTTGAATAGAGAAATTCAGAAGCACAAACTCATCTTTGCTTTTTAGCAAGGTCATCGGTCTGAAAGTAGGAGAATATTTGGTTTTTACTTCAATTTTTTTACCTTATCTTGGGAACACATATTATTGCCTAACTAAAACTAAAAGTTTATAAACATTTTTAAGAATGTAGGCTATTCGCCTTTATTTCTGCCGGCCATCAAAATTACTCTCTCTCTATTCATTCAAAATTCTAACTTGGAGGGGAAATTAGAAATGTTCAGAGATGGAATGATTGAGAAGGGGGGATTTCAGGGTTAAGGCAATGTGGGGAGGTTGAGGTGGAAGAAGCAAGGAGTTTGTGATATAGGAGCATGCAAATGTTGAATGATATACAATAGTTTAACAACTAAACTGCTCAAGGGTAGGAAAGAGAAAGGAAGATTTCCTCAAATCAATGCATCCTAGGAATTATAATTTTTAAAGTTATTTCATTAATTTAGTGTGCCAGAGTACCAGGAAGATGTGTACAATAATATTTTGACTCTGATCAGCAGAAAGGCATAATAGGAAAAAATGGATATTAGGCATTAGAAAGATATTGGGCTAGCACATAGGCATGTCATTCTAACATCAGATCAAAAAATCTCAGAAGAGAAATTCTACTAATGCCCAAGTATTGAGTAAAGCCAAAGCAGATCTACATGATCTGCTTGTTGCCAAAACCAGTATCTGGCAGGATTAATCTTTCTTCTGGCATGAACTAAAAAATAGACCTATGGTAATGGTCAGGGTTCATGATTGACAAAAGAACCAGTTTAATAAGAAGAAAGTCATTTTTTAAAATAGATAGTTCTCAGATTCTCCAAAACAGTAAAATCAGGATTGATAGAATATCACCCACGAGCCAATTCCTGCAACCTCTTAGGACTGCACCAGTGAAAATCCCACTGACTCTGCAGCTGTCCATAAACATCAGATCTTGAATGGCTGATGCTGAGCTCCAAACTCCATGGCTCCTGCCCAAAAGCCAGAAACCTCTACTGGTACTCTCACCAAAAACAGATTCTGTGTGGATCTCAACAGGATACAAGAAAAATATGACAACTTTAAAAAAGATGCAAAGAGTTGTAGGAAGAGAGGCTACAGAAATGATAATTGATCTGGGATACAGAAAGATCTGCAAAAAAAGAAAAGTATGCAATATGAAAATTAAAATTACCACTAGTAGCAATAAAAGCAGAATTGAGTAGAAAATTGAAAAATACAAGTGATAGTATCAATCAGAGTCCCACCAGCAAATGTAATGTACACTCAAATGTGTAATTTGAGGAAAGTTGAATAAAGCAAAGATGTAAAGTGTAAGGAAACTCACAGGCATAACCCAGTACTACCCTAGGGCCAGCAACAGAGGGAACTGTAAACACCCTTTGATCAAATTGGCAAAGAAACAGGGTGGCTATTGCAATCTGGAGAGGATATCCCTGTGCTGAAAATAGTCAGAGAGGAACTGTGACTTTTGGTAGATTAATGCAGTCAATCCATAGCAACTCAGAGATGAAACCTGGGGAATAAATAAATACTCCAAGTTCTCTCTTCTCCCTTCTTCTCATTTCCTGTCAATGTCTCACACTGATCAAACAGCCAGAAGCTGCAGGGCAAGGGAATTCAATGATGTGGGTAGGATGGGCCAAGATCACAGGATGCAGAGAAGGCTGACAGGCTGCAGAGTGAATCTGGAGAAATCCAGCACAACTACACACTATGGAATTTTCTTCTGAATGTTGAGGAGAATTAACTACTAACTACTAGGGTTGATTGAAGTTTTAGAATGTACCTGCATTGGGCATTTTATATGTATTATTTTATTCAATCATCACAAGAACTCAAAGAAATAGGCTACTGTTACTACTACTGTTGTCTCCATTTTGTATCAATATTAAGACCAAGATAATTTAAATAATATGTCCAGGATCACACATCATTGTTCACTTCCTCAACATCTCTTCTCTACTCCTCTCAAATCTTTCTAAGAGAACTTTTTTTTTAATGTTAAGAAAATCACCACTCCTTCATATAGCCATATATTTCGGAAGAAGATCACCTTATTTCAAGGTTCCAGGAACTGGTTCTGAGTCTAAAACAAGCACTTCATGGCATTCCTTTGCTGACTCACACTGGTCCAAGTGTGCATTTGTGTCCAAAGATGACTTAATTAGCCTAAAGAAATTTTTAATGTTTGGGCTAAATTTCTCTTTGTATTTCTTTCTGTTTCTCTAATCATGGTTTATAGATACTGTATAACATAGGTAAAAGGAATGGAGTTAAATAAACGTGGGCTTTGATTTCTGGATCTGCCACTTTGCATATAGCAGTACAAAAACTCCTGCCCTCTTTATCAACTTGATCAATAAAGAACTTTATTATCCTATATAACTGGAAGTTCAAGGGAAGGAAACTTGCTAGGTACAGTGATCTGTAGCTCAGTGATGTCCTCAAGGATCTAAGATCTTTCTGTTCCTGGTCTACAGAGAGTTCAGTGTTGGCTTCATTCTAAGACTGTTTGCTTTGTGGCTACAAGATAGTCTCCAGTAGTAAATGGAGCTATGTATTTTTTTGTTCATGTCCAGAAGAATACAGTTCCTAAGGGACAGGCAGATTACTGGGTCTTAAGGAAATCACTGAGCTGTTGTACATCTGTACATATGCAGGGATTTATTGGGAAGATATGAGGGGATAATTGAAGGAATGTTGGAACCAGGGAAGAGGGACACTTATGGAAACCAACTGTCTTAGTTATGAGATAATAAATTTATTTACAGATGAACACTTTTCGAGTCAGTAGTTTTGTTTCTTGCTGCTAACAGTATGTCACACACACAATTTGTGTGCTACAGAACCTGTAAATGGCAGATATCCAAGCCCAAGTCTTTTTGATTCTTGTGCCTCACTTTTACCGACTACGCTGTACTGTCCATAAACTACAACTTGACAAGTCATAAGAATATATAGCAGAAAATAGCCCAACCTAAGAATTTAAAGTATTCTAAAAGAACAGTCCAAGGTATTATGTTTAAATACCATTTCCTGAGCTTTGGAAAACATAAAGCTCAAAAAGGCACAATAAGTTGTATCCAAAATTAACTAAAGAAATAAAAATGGCCCACATACATTGACAATTTTCAAATTATAAGAATAAACATAAAAGTCTTACAATTATCCACGTAGGAAAATTAGCAAATATTTATATCCAACCATACAGCCAATTGGAATGGACGGTCCTTTAAATCCAAGAAAACTATGGGAATTTAAAAAAATAATTTAATCATCCAATCTAATTTATTATTTTAGATATCTTCAGGTAAAATTACTGCCATCTGTCGCAAGGACTTTAGATTATATAAAAAGATCCCCAAAGATGTCAAATAATCTAATCCTTGGTTAGCATGAGAGAATCTTCCCAGTTGGAACATGTAGTTGTCTGGCAACCGGCTAATGCCTGATGACTATCAGCAAATGAGTTGATTGGCCAATATGTTTACAACCTAATCATTTTCTTATTTAAGTGACAGTTGATATCTTCATTCAAGGCTATTAGTACATTAAAACAGGTTTTAGGTTCTGTTGTTTCTCTGTTTAGCCTGAGGAAGCACTAATCACTATAAGACATTAACTATTGCTAGTGAGAGGGATCTAAGCACTTTTACCTTTTTCTTTCACACTGAAATATGTAATCTAATTTGTTTTCCCAGTAGTTCCAGCTATCAAAGCCAAAGATCTGAGCATCATCCTAAATTCTTTACTTTCTTGAAACCTGCATAATTCAAACTGTCTTTGTTCTTAGAAGATTTTGTTTTAATTTTTGACCTTTCTTCTCTCTCCCATCTCTCTCTTCTTATATGTTTGCCTAAATTTAGATTCTCATAAAAATAAACAAGCATCCAAACCGATCTCCCAGTGTCCAGACTAACTTTATTTTTCCCCTTCCCGTTTCTTCCATATTTTTAAAATGAATATCATACATCACTTTCCTGTCCAACATGCCTCAGTAGCTTTA
This sequence comes from Tursiops truncatus, assembly GCF_011762595.2. Lineage (NCBI taxonomy): Eukaryota > Metazoa > Chordata > Mammalia > Artiodactyla > Delphinidae > Tursiops > Tursiops truncatus. The sequence continues at coordinate 88,931,974 of NC_047044.1, read as the reverse complement.
CATTCTACTCACTAAAAAAATAATTTCAGGATTCTCTTTCTTTTCATTCCTCATTCAAAGAGTACAGAGATAATGAGGTGAAGACCAATTCTCTTACAGATCCTTTGCTGTAGGTGTTTTCCCTCTTGGAAAATGTGATCTCTAGGAGAGGGCTTCCTCGCTGCTCACTCAGGCTAGTGCAGGGAGAAGGAGGCTCACATGTAAAATAATCCTGAAGAGGATAGATCGCATTTACCTTGAGAATCATTCTCAAACTATTTTCAATTCTTTCTCTCTTCATTTTCCTTTGTGTCTTCTCTCTCTCTCCCTCTCTCTCTCTCATTTCTTACCACCAGTTTGGAAAGATACTGGTGGTAGAATTTTAGCTTAAAAGGTAAGTTGGAAGCATCTAACACAGAGCAAAGGAATTTCTTTCACTGGCCTAAACCAGCCTAAGAATATTAGGTTGGTGCCAGAGATAAAGATCTTATGTTAAGAAAGTTGCAAATTTATCTTGTGTGTGTGCTATATGCTAATGTTTCTCAGAGATTTCTAGGGAAGTGATAGTGGCAAAGTAGAATCCTAAGGTTCAGAATTTTGATCTCTGGCCAAAGAGCATTACTTATTATACTAGCTGGATGAACACTGGAAACAGGAAGGGAGGTCTTGGGTCCTGTTCATTAGTAGTTAGTCTCTTTCATTCTTAAAGCCATTTCCCCAGTCTATCTACTCACTCTTCTTCCTGACTACCTGTATTTCCCACTCGATTTCAGTATGTCTTTAAAAATAGTTCTAAAATGTATAAAATAGTGCTTTTCTTTAAGTATTCAGTAAAAAAAAATCTTATTGATTTAAATTAATGTATCTAAACCTAGGAGAGTATTGTTAAGTCCTGTGGATATTCATTATTTATTTGATATTTGTAATAATCATCAATTCTTTGCCTGTTGAGGAAAATCTCAAAGGAATATCAGATTTGTTAAATGTTAATAAATATGTAACATTTATTTATATCTTTGCATATTAAATACACTTCAGTATTTAATGGTTTCCCTTAATAACCAAGACACAGTTTTTTCTTTCAGATCTTTTCCTAATCTCAGATAGTTTTGAAATGCAGATATAGTGAATATGAATATAATTTAAACATCTAAAATATATTTAGTCACTTTTATAAAGTTGATGTTAAGGCCTGTCACAGTACTTTGCATTCTAACTCAAATCAGATACTATCATATAAAATTTTTGATGTGTTTTCTCATCCTTGTACCCCAAAATCATGGTCCAAACCCATCCTTTGCATAAGGTCTAAAGATAGTCCCCTCAGAGCGTTAGCAGTGATAGTTTTGGGGGTTGGATTGCTCCAGGCAGCTGTTTAAGACAATCTTCCTACCCAGAAAAGCACAGAACATCATGATGCAGAAGGACAAGTAGTAAGCAATTATTTGGTAAGAAAACCAGAACCATGAGCTGAAAGTGAAACAGAAAGGTAATCTGAATAAGAACAGGAGAAAAAGAAAGAGGTACAAGAAATTTCAAGGTATTCATAGGCCACTAATGTCATTACTAAAGACTGGCTTCATGTTTTGTAATTACTATTACTCTGACCTCTATTAGGTAATGTCCAAATTGTTGCATTTAGAAAAGCAATTTGGTAAATTTACTTTAATAACCTGAAAGACTTACATCCCCCAAAGTGTTAATCTGATATCAGTGATTTAGACACTAAGGCTCTATAACACAGAGTATCCTATTGTAACTGCAGTCTTGATTCACCTAGATCAGAAATACTACCCTGATGCCCATGACCTATAAGGATTATTACTTTTTTGTCTAGTACGTATGATACTACACATTGCCCCATGCTAATGTGGTTAGTTTTACACAATGCTTGTAATAATCACAGAAAGATTATGAAAAACAAGGAAAGTTGATAATTAGTATTTTTTAAATTCTTGATTCCTGAACAAAAGACATAAAACTAACAGGAAAAGTGACATGGATGATGAAGTAATTGCCTTGTTTAAAAATCATGACACTAGTGGGAGGGAAGGAAAAAGAGAGGAAGAGAAAGCATAACCACAGTTATTGCTTTAAAAAATTGAAAAAAAAATATAGGCAAAAACCAGATTTCTTTCCTGCTCCAAGAATTATAATTTATATAATTTGAAACTGTAATTTTTAAAGATCAAGCATATTTGATCATTTTCCCCATTTGTACTTTGTCTGCATCCTTGCCTGATACTTTTTATCATTTAATTACCTTCTCAATCACTTTTTCCCCTTTAGTTCTTAAGTGCTACTGAAAATCACCTTCACAGAACTGGAAAGTAAAATTGATTTGCTCTTCCTCCCCCTTTTCCCTTTTTTTTAAACTAGCAAAGAATAAGCCCAACATCGTTGAAAATTATATATTAAATTTTTAAGAGTTAAGTGTTTATTAATCTTTCATCTTTCTAGTTTGTACCTGTAGGAATCTAGTGGAAGAAATATAATTAAAAGAACAAAGATGAAAATGATACACTGGAGCAACCAGGAGAAACTGAGCATGCCTTTAGTGGATTAGTTTCTTAACTACAGCCAACCAAGGATAAGCTAATAAGGAAACTACACACACACACACACAGACACAAACACACAGTCCTTTAATGATTCCACAAAATCTGGAATATAATTCCTAGTTGATTTACCATGATGATCCACTGTCATCCAGATAAAGAAGTAGAAGGAAAAGAACTTAAATACTTACTACTGCCAGCAACAAATGTGTCATGTTTTCTATGGCTATTCAATCTTGAGAGATATGCATTTTGATATTCTGGGCCAGGAAAGTTTCTGAAAACATGCTGAAATCATTAGTTTATCTGTGTGGTTTATTTCACCAAATATTAAGTTCTTTTAAAATACCAGGGACTTCCCTGGTGGTCGAGGGGCTAAGACTCCACGCTCCCAATGCAGGGGGTCTGGGTTCGATCCCTGGTCAGTATACTAGATTTCACATGCCACAACTAAAAGATCCTGTACGCGGCAACGAAGACCTGGCACAGCCAAATAAATAATTAAAAATAAGTAAATAAAATACCAGAAACTACACAAGATGCTAAAGATACAAAAAGGGAGAGTATGTCAGAGGATTTGCTTTCAGAGTACATGTAGTAGCCTGCATAGTATCCTAGAACAGAAAGACAGACATTAAGGACTGACTAGTAAAATTCAATGTACTGAGTTTAGTTAAATACCAATGTTTGTTTTATACTTTTTATTTTAATTTTATAGGGTTATGTTTTTCTATTCTTTTACTAGAGTAGACATACATAAATCATTTAAACTTTATTCATACCAAGACAATATTGTAACCTCTCAACATTATTTAGTGTCCTTGAAGATTTGATAGCCAAGTATCTTAATTAATAATATGAAATATCAATCTCAATAAATGTAGAAATCATGTATATATAACACACATTTTTACAAACAAAAATATGTGGAGAAGGTGATATAAACTTTTCATCACCACATCCTACAAAGTTTTCTTTATGTGGATTGTTTTGTTAAAATGTGACACAATGGGCTTCCCTGGTGGCGCAGTGGTTGAGAGTCTGCCTGCCGGTGCACGGGACACGGGTTCGTGCCCCGGTCCGGGAAGATCCCACATGCCGAGGAGCGGCTGTGCCCATGAGCCATGGCCGCTGAGCCTGCGCATCCGGAGCCTGGGCTCCGCAACGGGAGAGGCCACAACAGTGAGAGGCCCGCGTACCGCGAAAAAAAAAAAAAAGTGACACAATTGGAAAATTTTCTTATACCTGAAAGTATTAGATATGTGTGAGGAGGTGATGTTAATATGTTCTTAGGAATTGTTAATTAGTAGATATAGGGTCCTCATAAGGAATAACAAATACATAATAGAGGTCACTTATTTAAAGGGAAAAATCATCATACTATTACTATAAAATACTTACCAAACATATAAGGTGATTGTAAGACATGGAAATAACTTTTGAGTTAAAAATAAGACACATTAATCTACCCCAGTATTCAGTACTTCAATTGTTATCTCTGTATATTTTTCTCTTCAGACAATTTGGAAAATGCTGAAATAATTATTAAAATGAATATGAAAATCATTAGTATCAAAAAACTCCAATATATAGTTTGATATATTATATACACATACACAGAGATATATTTTTAAATTGGGTTCATACTGCTAATCACATTTTGCTTTTTTCACTTAATGTATGATCATGAAATGCTGGTCAAAGTCAGCATTGAGAAAATTATCTCTATTATTTATCATATTGTACAACAGTAGTACATTTTCATGGTAAAATAATGCTTCTTCAGTTTGAGATCTTCCCCTTCTATATTTTCTATTTGAATAATCTATAATTAATAAAATTTAGGCATATTGTTTTACCACATCCAACCTACTCAACACTGTAGATCAACTTACATAGTATGATATGTCATTTTGGAAAAAATAATCTGCTTCTCCCAAAGTCCATCAGAGGTGACTTCACCCTTTAGGTGTTTCAGGACAAAAACCTTAGAGTCATCTGTCACCTTTCTTCCATATCCCAGATCTAATCTATCTAACAATTCTGTTAGTTCTACCGTCAAAAAGTATTTAGAATCCAACCAGTTCTCAGTGTCATTTCCACAACTATCTCAAACTGACATCTGATCTGCCATCATCTATTGCCTGGAATATAGAAACAGGACTCAAAAGGCCCCAACCTTTTTGCCTGTACAGTTTTTTCTTCACAGAGCAACTAAAGTAATCTTTTTAAAAACAAGTCACTTATCTGCACAAAATCCTCCAATAGCTTTCTGTCTTTCTCAGGGTTAAGTTCAAAAGCCTTGATATTTTCAGTAGGGTCTTGCATGATCTGTTCTCAGGCTATGAGTCTGACATGAAAATAAAATAACATTTTGAGAGTGACCAGGTCTTCTTCTGACTTTTCTCTCCTTTGTCTTCTATCTGGAAAGCTCTTATCCAGAATACCCTATTCTCACCCATTTATGTCATTCAGTCCTCTGCACAAATCAGAGAGTTGTTTCTAGACACCTTCTTTAGATACTAACACATCTGAAAGCACTCTCTATAACCTAATCCAACATTTTCTGCTACCACAGCATTTATCACAAACTGACATATTCTATATTATCTGTTTGTCTGCTGCTCCATTCATACAAACTTTATGAGTCACTGCTATAGCTACAGCATCTAGAGAAGTGCTCAATTCAAAAAAAAAAAGAAAATATATGTAAGAATTATGCTATATAGAAGCTATGTATAACTATTTCCATTTATAGTATACATTATATGCACTATATGTGTTTTGCAATTTCATATCATATTGCATATTTATTTCTAATTTTATATTTGTTTAAAATTGTACTTTGTACAGTTTTATCAGCAATTCATTTATTCATTCATTCATTCAAAAATGTGGATGGACTTCATTTTTCTCTTTTTGTTCCCTAGCTTTATTGAGGTATAACTGACAGATAAAATTAGAATATTTGTAAGGTGCACAATGTGATGATTTGATCTATGTATACATCATGAAATTATCACCACAATCAAGTTAACTAACACATTCAGAACTTCACAGTCACTTTTTTTTTTTGGTAAGAATACTTAAGATCTACTCTTTTAGTAAATTTCAAGTATACAATACATAATATTAGGTACAGGCACCATGCTATATATTAGGTCCCCCAAACTTATTCATCTTATAACTGAAAGTTTGTACATTTTGACCAACCTCTAGCCATTTTTCCCCTCCCCAGCCACTGGCTACAACCATTCTACTGTTTCTGTGAGTTTGACTTTACTTTTCTTCCCTCTTTTCAAGATTTCACATGTTAAGTGATACCATATAATATTTATCTTTCTTTGTCTGACTTATTTAAATTAGCATAATGCCTTCCAGAATCATCCATGTCATCACAAATGGCAGGATTTCTTTCTTAAGGCTGAAAAATATTCCATTTTATATACATATATATCTATATTATAGATATATACTATATATATTATAGATATATCTATATTATAGATATATATCTATATTAGATATATATATAGATATATATATCACATTTTCTTTATCCATTCATCTGTCAATGGGCACTTAGGTTGTTTTCCATAATGGCTGCACCAATATACCTTCCAACCAACAGTGTACAAGGGTTTCATTTTCTCCACATCCTCATTAACATGTAATCTCATCTTTTTGACAATAACCATTCTAAAATGTGTAAACTGATGACTCATTGTGGTTTTGATTGGCATATTCTTGATGATTAGTAGTGTTGAACACCTTTTCACATACCTATTGCCAATTTGATGTAATACCAATTGTTTATTTTTGCTTTTGTTGCCTTTGCTCTTGATGTCAAATCTAAAAAAGCATTGCCAAGACCAGCATTAAGGAGGTTGCTCATTTGTATGTCTTCTTTGGAAAAATATCTATTCATGTCTTTTGTCCATATTTTATTCAGGTTATTTGCTTTTCAGGTCTGATGCTTAACTCTTTTAACCATTTTGAGTTTATTTTTGTATGTTTTAGGATAGGGGTCTAATTTCATTATTTTGCTTGGGGGTATCCAGTTTTCTCAGCACTATTTATTGAAGAGATTACTCTTTCTCCATTGAGTATTCTTGGCCCCCCCTATCAAATGACAGTTGACTGTATATGTGAGTTATTTTCTGGGCTCTATATTCCATTCAATTGGTCTGTATCAATTTTTATACCAGTACCATGCTGCTTTGATAACTATTGTTTTATAATATAGTTTCAAATCATGACGTGTGACATCTCCAGCTTGGCTCTTATTTCTTAAGACTGCTTTAGCTATATTTGATCTTTTGTGGCTTCCTACAAATTTCTGCATTGGTTTTTCCATTTCTGTGAAAAAACAATTTTTATCGGTATTGTATTGAAACTATAGATTGCTTCGGGTAGTATGGATATTTTAACAATATATAGTCTTCCAGTCCATGAACACGGAATGTATTTCCATTTATTTGTGTCTTCTTCCATTTTTTTAATCAATTTTTTTTTTTTTTTGGTGTAGACATTTCACCTCCTTGGTTACATTTATTCCTAAGAATTTTATTATTTTTGATGCTACTCTAAATGGCATGGTTTATGTTTTGTTTTACTACAGCTTGACTAATAGAGATGGGAAAATATTTTCTAAGGAAAAGAATTCCCTCTCATATAATTTATAAATGTGTTTGTTAGTGTATATATATGAATCATTGTAAATACAGAAAAATATTTTTGAACTATTACATCTGAAAAATGAGATTCTAGGTGGCTTTCATTATTTGATTTAGCAATTTTTCTAAATTTTCTACATGAGATTATCTCACCTCCATAATCAGAAAAAATAACGATAAAGTCATATTAGGTGTTAGGAAGCAAACTATTCCCTGTTTCTGGGAGGTCTGGACATTATAGTGTACTATTTCACAAAATATATTCATGGATCACTTGTACTAGAATCATCTGGGATGCCAATTTTTTTAAAAATATCTTGGGTTTTCTCTCTAGAACCAGTGTCTTTGGACTAGTGCTAAGAATTTGATTTTTAACTAGGGTCCCAAGTGATTCTTATGCATATAATTTTGAGATCAATTTCTCAAGGGTTGCCCATTTCCTCCTTCTAAGCAAATGCAAAATTATTCTCACAAGACACATTTAACTGTGGACCTGACATGTTAAGAAAAGAACAAGTACTATAAATGTATTATTAACCCACCTCCATTTAAACTATTTGTTACATTGTGCATGTTCTTCATTCCCTCTGTAAAACCTACTGTATGATAAACACATCATACTGAACACTCTCTTATAATAAGACACTACTCTCTAGTACCACCATGCATTTTGGGTCTGATGGCTTAATTATTTGCATGCCAAAAGAGTTTGTTTCCATTCATGATTGTATCATTGTAACTACATAAATAGAGTGTAAAAATGAATAATCCATACGAAAATTAATTAAATTTGAATATTTAAGGAAGACTACATCAAGTGGCTAAAAGGCTGCTATAAGATCAAATGTAGGAAAGACATCTAAAAAGAATTGATGGAGGAGTCAAAATCTTGAAAGACATTGATGTTTGCTTTATAATTCCCTTTACATTCTTGTTCTATATTTTAAAAATTGTTATATTATAGAACATATGACTATTTTTTTTACATAAATAAACCATGTGAAATCTAAATAGTGAATTACAGTAAAAGAAAAATACTGGGTTCTCACCTCAAAATAATAGTGAAAAATGTAGCTTTTTAAGATTCTCTTTCCAGCTGATAGGTCACATACATATACAGACAAGAAAGCACTGGATAAGGGATTTTATAATATTTTCAGGATGACTTCAGTACTGATTGGAATCCCTTGGGGCAGCTTTAGAGGCTCTTTGTCTGATTTTGGATTTGGGATAGAGTAAGAAATCAGTTTTGGCCTGATCAGGTATATAGAGAGTAAAAGCAATATCATACTCTAAGAAATATTTCACTCTAGCTTAAAATTAAATATCAGAAGTAAACTGCATAACTATTGGCAGAACAGCAAGCACTGTGAGACTTCATTGTAATTTCCCTCTCTTGTCCCAAAGGTAGAGAACTAGCAAGCTAAAAATGCAAGGGTTCTTGCAGATCAACTTTCAACTCAATACAGAAATTGCTCCTTTTATTCTTTATAAAGCATTTCAGTATCTCATAATCCACTTTGTCAGATTTTTTCAAAAAATTATATATAATATTTTTTTCAAAGTTAAAAATGAACAGAATATTGTTGAGTTTGGTTAATTTGCAGGAATTGTTATAAAATTAGCATTGGGATATTAGCATCAAGTCAACAGAAAGGGATATTCTAATCAAGATTCACAGGACTGGGTAAAAAGGCAAAATATCATAAAAACATATTAAAAGAAATAGAATGATCAGCAAATTTCAGTTTTATCATTAATATTTTAGGACATCAGTGAATTAGTTTTGATTTTTGTTTTTGAAATTGTTTTAAACTATTCATCAAAATGGAACCTTCTAAAAGTTGTTTAAGCTAGAAAATGTAACCTTGTTATGAATAGTGGAGGGAGGAAGCTCAGGGACACAATGGTAAGGGGGAAAGAAAACACAGAAGTGAAGCTCTATTCAAAGAAGCCAGAAAAGGATGAGGGTGTGCAGGAATGATGATATTTTAGAGACAGAGAAACACTAATGATAAAGTGTCAACTCTCCAACGAAGTTTGAATAAAGTTGAATAAAGCATGTAGTAAAAATGGAGCTTCAATTCATATGTATAAACATATAAATTTTACTAAGACTGCATATGAAATAAGTTAGATAAAGGATGTACACATTTATTTAAAGAATAATTGAAACTCAAATGTAATAGCTGGTAAGTTCTTTGTAATCTTTTTTTTTTTTTTTGCGGTACGTGGGCCTCTCACTGCTGTGGCCTCTCCCACTGCGGAGCACAGGCTCCGGACGCACAGGCTCAGTGGCCATGGCTCACGGGCCCAGCCACTCCACGGTATGTGGGATCTTCCCGGACCGGGGCACAAACCCATGTCCCCTGCATCGGCAGGTGGACTCCCAACCACTGCGCCACCAGGGAAGCCCTGTAATCTTTCTGAATATGTGTATCAATAATTACCAGCCCTGCAAATGCTTATATTTTATTTCCAAATATCATCCTAATTTTTAAATTGAGTATAACATTCTTTCATCCAGTGTTGTATGAACACTCCCCAGCTATGCTAGGACAATGAAAATATATGTAGGAATAGTCCTGATGTCCTGAAAACTCCTATGATATGTTCAGAGTGACAAAAATAATAGATGAATTTACATTTTGAATGTTTTGAATTGCCTTTATGTTCAATGTATTTTACTGTGTTCTAAGACTATAACATTGATAACCTGAGCATAATATATACTAATATTCTGTTGACTAAATTATATTAAGCAGAACATAGCACTTCCCAAATATGCTTTTAGACATTAGAGATTGTAGTATTTTTTACTGCTTTCTATTTTTCGTTCGATTCAATGGTAAAGGAAGCACTTTACAAAATGAGAAAAAAAAGCAAATTTTCTGCAAAGTGAAAAAGTAGTATAATTCAATTGTCAACAAATACAATCCAAAATTATACATTCAAATAAGTATTGTCCTCTTTAAAACTTAGTGAGAAATACATGAAGAATAGAGTTGGGGCTTATTATTTAGTTATTGCAATAATCTAGCTGGGGCTTCAAACACCATTCTGAGTTCTGGAACTATTTTTAAAATTTACAATATATTTTAAGGATAAGCAACTATGAAAAAAATCACTATACTTTGACAATGTCTTTGATTTTCAGAAACCAAACATCATTACCATCTAGGCCTGGAAAAGGAATGGTTATCAAGACGGTTAATAATTTTGCCAAAAAGATCCATGATTATAAGATCATGAGAAGGGTGTTAGTCACTAAATTTTAAATTTATCTGAAAACATATATAAGATTGTTTTGATACAGAGTTGCGTACAAAGACACAGGTTGATAAAAAACAATTTGCTACTTGATTAATAGGTCTTATAAGGTAGTTAAATGCGTTAACTGACTGATTCGTTATTAACTCAAATGGAGATTAGCTGTTTCATATCTGAATTTTGATTTCAGGATATTACAGCTGATATGACTATGGAAAATCAAATTTTGGAATAAACATTTGATGAGTGCAGACTAAAATTCCAACTCTTCCTTTGCCAAGCCATCATCTCAGTACAGGGTGTTGCCTCAAGGAAAAGGCATCATTTTCCAGCTTGTGCTGTCGCTGTCCATGGTAGCTTCAGTCCTGCTGCCACCCTGTCAGTCACTACTTCCTTTCCCACATTTTTCGTATTGTTTTCCTCATTAACAATCAAATAAATGAAACATATTCTAAAGTGAAACAATTGACAAAAGATAACAGACTGACTAAGGGATAGTGTTTTTTAAGATTCTATTTCATATTGCTATAGTTGTCAGTTTTTTAAATAGAGATCAGTTCCAAGTGTGAGAGTAATAAAGCATAATGACACAGATTTTTGTAATTATAACTTTGAGTGTGGAAAGTACATGGAAACCAGTGCTTAGAAGGCAGGGCAGGGGCAGCGTTTTTTTAATTTCCTCTCTTCCCACTTTGCCATATCTTCACATGTTAGTACTTAGATTAGAAATTCAAAATACATGAGGCCATTGTGACTAATGGCACAACCTCTGACAATGTGTAATTTCTGGTACAATAGATATTCTAGAAATCTTTTTGTACTGTAGAGGTTATCTAATGGTGTCAAAAGTAACATGGGCGTCAGAACCCTTCATTACCTGTGGCTGAATCCTTCCTCTCCCTCTTTGGGTAAGCTACTCTGGGACTTGTGTTTCTTTAATAAGAAAGAAATATTTATTTCTAACCCTCAAGATTATTTTGACAAATGAGAAAGCATCATTCACACTGAAGATTTTCAATAAATAAATGTTAATTTACATTTCCCTTAGTGGAGACTCAAATGGACATCTTAAGGAAAATTTGCTTTCATTCACTGTTTTAATCCAAAAATATTAATTGGGCACCTACTATGTTCCAAGCACTGTTCTAGGGACCACAGACACATTAGTAAAGAACTGCAGAAGTCCTTGCCCCTGTGGGGTTTACATTTTAGAAGAGGAGACAGATAAATATTTTCTCTACACAGTCATACATCTATAGAGAAAAATAATGCACAAAAGAGGCATATGGACTGACAGGAATGAATACTTAAATAAGTGGATCAGAAAGGACTCCCTAGGCTTCCCTGGTGGCGCAGTGGTTGAGAGTCCGCCTGCCAATGCAGGGGACACGGGTTCGTGCCCGGGTCCGGGAAGATCCACATGCCGCAGAGTAGCTGGACCCGTGAGCCATGGGTGAGAGGCCCGCGTACTGCAAAAAAAAAAAAAAAAAAGGACTCCCTGAGAAGAAATATTTTAAGTAAATATCTGAAGGACTGCACCTGGAAGCAGTTGAAGAAATGAGCTGTGAAAATATCTAAGGAAAGAGTTTCAAGCAGAGGGAACAACAAATACTAAGGCCCTGGAGACAGCACCCTGGCAAATTTGAGGAATAGCAAGAAAGCCAGTGTGGCTGGACCAGGATGAGGAAGGGTGAGAGTAACAAGCAATCAGGTCACAGTTGATGGAAGACAATGAAGATCCTTGAAGACCACTGTGAGGACTTTAGCTTTTACTTCACTGGTATGAAATCAGCAAAGACTTCATAGGAGAGGAGTGAAAGCTTGGTTCACTAGATAGAACATTGAAAAATACAGATCTGTGCTTTACCGTCACAGAAAATCCAGATTAGTAAAGAAAAAAAAAAAAACAGTTGAAGAAACACTTGCAGTAGAATGTGCTAAAAACCATGCTAGCAGGGAAGAATGGGAGTCACTATATCCAAATATTCATTTTCTGAATCTCTGAGTTACAGTGTTGCCTAGGGAAACAAAAGTATCTCACACTGGGAATATTCACTAATAAACTGACTACTTTAAAAAATAATTTTAATTCAAACATCCTGTTCCACCTGTCTTTTGTCCAGGGACAGCATGGTCACTAACCAATCAGAAAGGATGTCTGCTAAAACACTCAGGCAGGGCCATGGGGACCCTGTGCTGTGCCAGGGATTTCTACTCCACTTATTGCATTATGAGGAAGTTCGGGGGAATCCCAGAGCAGAGTCAGGCAAGTGAGGGTAGCAGCCATTGGCATATTTTGGGTGTCAAAGTAGTGATTTTACTTCAAGGTATGGACGCATGTCAAAAATTTAGCAAGTGATATGGCCACAGCGGTATTTACTGGCTGAATATCTGCCCTGATTCTAATGCCAAGCATCCTCCCCACTGCATCCACGTCTTCATTTCTTATTTGTCAGTCTTTCACCAGTTGTTAGCTATTGTAAACATCTAAAAACAATGTAAGCACAATGGCAATGTGATGGCGAAGTGAACCTACAAATCTTGGAAAAAGTGCAAGATTTCACAAAATTCCTGAAAGTGATGTTGGAGAACGACATTCATCATTGGTAATGATTAACTGCATTAATCACTGGTAACTACTAATTAATGCAGTTAAATATATTTAATATAGTTAATGCACATTAATGTAGTTAAAAATACTACTACACTTTTCAGTGGTAGAAAAAATGAAAAAAGAAAATCAACAAGGATTAGAGATGAGCTCTTCAAAGAGCTTATGTGACAATGTAAGGATAAGACAGACTTTAGGGAAAATTGACAAGCTCTTGATTTCTTTTTATGATCATGTTGCATATGTTAGGTTATCTTTATAATTATAGTGGGTTGATCATTATAATTATTCTTCAAATTTAGATTCTCTTTATTATATTAGAAAAGTTAGATATAAAGTCAAAGCTAATTTCTTTATTGTTATGTGTTTCATTCTTTGTTCATTTTAAGAAAAGGAATATCATTACACTTAAGCTAAATTTTGTTAAATATCAGATAGACATATGCAAATTTTTGTTTCATTTTTCAAGATAAACTTCTTGTGAAAACATTTGTCAATATTCCCTATAATTTTTAACATTTGTTTGGAATGAGTTAAAGTGGTTTATTATTAGATTTTATAATATAGATTTTATTAGATTCCATAATTTTATTAGATTTTAAAGAGTTTATTATTAGATTCCATAAGAAAGGCACCAAAATCAGACTTGGGGATGATCAGAGAACACTTCCCAGAAGTCAAACGGTCTGAAAGTTGAAGAATGAATTTGAGAATTAGTCACATATAATGCAAGTGCCACTTTTCCTCTTTTAATGCCCATCTTCTTCTGATAAATTTTTATGTGATCTCTGCACTTCAGGTTGTTCCCTCCCCTTTCAATGATGGGTCTCCCATATATTCCCTGCTCACCAGGTGTGAAACTCACTGAAAATCTCCTCACTTTCATGGTACTTACCGCCTCTGCAAGACACCATTAAGTGGGTGCTGAATTTGGGGCAGGCTGCAACTCCATTTATATTCCTACATTTTGGTTTCCTCCTCAACTCCTCCAACAAAATCATACTGGTATACCAGGGTTGTAGAAAACCATTTATAAGGTAAATGAGTGAGTGGAAAACAGTCCCACTATTTAAGCCTACACAGGATCTCTTCTTGTAACAGACAGTGAGATTGGGGATGCTGGTCAGTCATGGGCAAGCAAGGGTGACAGACACCATATCTTACCTTATTAGCTATACTGGTATATACTATGATGGACACTGAGGAATGGTATACAAGATAATTTGTTGCCTCTTTAGTTCTTTGAAAAGTACCAACCCATTATTCAGATTCAGTTTCAGTTGCGATGATCTATATATGTGATATTTATGTGATCTTTATGATATTTATGTGATCTATATATGTGATATTTCAATGAATTTTGTAAAGGCAGTTGTGGTTAATAGTGTAGCTTTTGGAGCTAGACTGCCTGAGCGTTAATACTGGTTCTACTAAAACATATCACCATGGTGTAAGGCAAATTACATAATCTTTCTATGTCTTTGTTTCTTTATCTACAAAGTGAAAAGAGAGGAGACCTTCAAGATGGCAAAAGAGTAAGAAGCAGAGATCACCCTCCTCCACACAAATACATCAGAAATACATCTACATGTGGAACAACTCCTACAGAACATCTACTGAATGCTGGCAGAAGACCTCAGACTTCCCAAAAGTGTGGCTGACAGGGTCTTGTCAGGGGGCCGGGGGTCAGGCCTGTGCCTCAGAGGTGGGAGAGCCGAGTTCAGGACATTGGTCCACCAGAGACCTCCTGACGCCATGCAATATCAAATGGTGAAATTTCTCCCAGAGATCTCCATCTCAATGCTAAGACCCAGCTCCACTCAACTACCAGCAAGCTACAGTGCTGGACACCCTATGACAAACAATTAGCAAGACAGGAACACAACCCCACCCATTAGCAGAGAGGCTGCCTAAAATCACAATAAGGTCACGGACACCCCAAAACACACCACGGGACATGGTCCTGCGCACCAGAAAGACAAGATCAAGTGTCATCCACCAGAACACAGGCACCAGTCCTTTCTACCAGGAAGCCTACAAAACCCACTGAACCAACCTTAGCCACTGGGGGCAGACACCAAAAACAACAGGAACTATGAACCTGCAGCCTGTGAAAAGGAGACCCCAAACACAGTAAGTTAAGCAAAATGAGAAGAAAGAAAAACAAACAGCAGTTGAAGGAGCAAAGTAACAACCCACCAGACCAAACAAATGAAGAGGAAATAGGCAGACTACCTGAAAAAGAAGTGAGAGTAATGATAGTAAAGATATCCAAAATTTGGAAATAGAATGGAGAAAATATAAGAAACGTTTAACAAGGCCCTAGAAAAACTAAAGAGCAAACAAACAATGATGAACAACACAAAATGAAATTAAAAATTCTCTGGAAGGAATCAATAGCAGAAAAACTGAGGCAGAAGAATGGATAAGGGACGTGGAAGATAAAATAGTGGAAAAAACTATTTCAGACCATAATAAACAAAAAAGAATGAAAAGAATTGAGGACAGTCTCAGAGACCTCTGGGACAACATTATATGCACCAACATTCGAATTATAGGGGTCCCAGAGAAGAAGAGGAAACGAAAGAGACTGAGAAAATATTTGAAGTGATTATAGTTGAAAACTTCCCTAATATGGGAAAGGAAATAGGTAATCAAGTCCAGGAAGCACAGAGAGTCCCATACAGGATAAATCCAAAGAGAAACACACCAAGACACATATTAATCAAGCTATCAAAAAGTAAGTACAAAGAAAAAATATTAAAAGCAGCAAGGGAAAAACAACAAATAACATACAAGGGAATCCCCATATGGTTAACAGCTGATCTTTCAGCAGAAACTCTGCAAGCCAGAAGGCAGTGGCAGGACATATTTAAAGTGATGAAAGGGAAAAACCTACAACCAAGATTACTCTACCCAGCAAGGATCTCATTCAGATTCGACGGAGATATTAAAACCTTTACAGACAAGCAAAAGCTAAGAAAATTCAGAACCATGAAACCAGCTTTACAACAAATGCTAAAGGAATTTCTCTAGGCAGGAAACACAAGAGAAGGAAAAGACCTACAATAACAAACACAAAACAATTAAGAAAATGGTAATAGGAACATACATATTGATAATTACCTTAAATGTAAATGGATTAAATGCTCCAACCAAAAGACACAGACTGACTGAAGGGATACAAAAACAAGACCTTGTTTACAAGAGACCCACTTCAGACCTAGAGACACATACAGACTGAAAGTGAGGGGATGGAAAAAGATATTCCATGCAAATGGAAATCAAAAGAAAGCTGGAGTAGCAATTCTCATATCAGACAAAATAGACTTAAAATAAAGACTAGTACAAGAGACAAACAAGGACACTACATAATGATCAAGGGATCGATCCAAGAGGAAGATATAACAATTGTAAATATTTATGCACCCAACATAGGAGCACCTCAATACATAAGGCAAATGCTAACAGCCATAAAAGGGGAAATCGACAGTAACACAATCATAGTAGGGGACTTTAACACCCCACTTTCACCAATGGACAGATCATCCAAAATGAAAATAAATAAGGAAACACAAGGTTTAAATAATACATTAAACAAGATGGACTTAATTGATATTTATAGGACATTACATCCAAAAACAACAGAACACGCATTCTTGTCAAGTGCTCATGGAACATTCTCCAGGATAGATCATATGTTGCGTCACAAATCAAACCTTAGGAAATTTAGGAAAATTGAAATCATATCAAGTATCTTTTGCGACCACAACGCTATGAGACTAGATATAAATTACAGGAAAAAATCTGTAAAGAATACAAGCACATGGAGGCTAAACAATACACTACTTAATAATCAAGAGATCACTGAAGAAATCAAAGAATACCTAGACACAGGACAATGAAAACGTGACAACCCAAAATCTATGGGATGCAGCAAAAGCAGTTCTAAGAGAGAAGTTTATAGCAATACAATCCTACCTCAAGAAACAAGAAATATCTCAAATAAACAACCTAACCTTACACCTAAAGCAATTAGAGAAAGAAGAAGAACAACAACAAAAAACCCAAAGTTAGCAGAAGGAAAGAAATCATAAAGATCAGATCAGAAATAAATGAAGGAAACAATAGCAAAGGTCAATACACTAAAAGCTGGTTCTTTGAGAAGATAAACAACATTGATAGACAATTAGCCAGACTCATGAAGAACAAAAGAGAGAAGACTCAAATAAACAGAATAGAAATGAAAACGGAGAAGTAACAACTGACACTGCATAAATACAAAAGATCATGAGAGATTACTACAAGCAAATATATGCCAATAAAATGGACAACCTTAAAGAAAAATGGACAAATTCTTAAAAAGGACAAGCTCCCAAGACTGAACCAGGAAGAAATAGAAAATATAAACAGGCCAATCACAAGCACTGAAATTGAGACTGTGATTAAAAATCTTCCAGCAAACAAAAGCCCAGGACCAGATGGCTTCACAGGCGAATTCTATCAAACATTTAAAGAAGAGCTAATACCTATCCTTCTCAAACTCTTCCAAAGTATAGCAGAGGGAGGAACACTCCCAAACTCATTCTACGAGGCCACCATCACCCTGATACCAAAACCAGAAAAAGATGTCACAAAGAAAGAAAACTATAGGCCAATATCACTGATGAACATAGATGCAAAAATCCTCCACAAAATACTAGCAAACAGAATCCAAGAGCACATTAAAAGGATCATACACCATGATCAATCAATGTGGTACACCATACTAACAAATTGAAGGATTAAAACCATAGGATCATCTCAATAGATGCAGAAAAAGCTTTCAAAATTCAAAACGCATTTATGATAAAAACCCTACAGAAAGTAGGCATAGAGGGAACTTACCTAAACATAATAAAGGGTATATATGACAAACCCACAGCCAACATCGTTCTCAATGGTGAAAAACTGAAAGCATTTCCACTGAGATCAGGAACAAGACACGGCTGCCCACTCTCAGCACTATTATTCAACATGGTTTTGGCAGTTTTAGCCACAGCAATCAGAGAAGAAAAAGAAATAAAAGAAATCCAAATCGGAAAAGAAGAAGTAAAGCTGTAACTGTTTGCAGATGACATGATACTATACAAAGAGAATCCTAAAAATGCTACCAAAAACTTCCAGAGCTAATCAATGAATTTGGTAAAGTAGCAGGATACAAACTTAATGCACAGAAATCTCGTGCATTCTTATACACTAATGATGAAAAATCTGAACCAGAAACTAAGAAAACACTCCCATTTACCACTGCAACAAAAAGAATAAAATACCTAGGAATAAACCTACCTAAGGAGACAAAAGACCTGTATGTAGAAAACTATAATACATTGATGAAAATACAAACAGATGGAGAGATATACCATGTTCTTGGATTGGAAGAATCAACATTGTGAAAATGACTCTACTGCCCAAAGCAATCTACAGATTCAATGCAATCCCTATCAAATTACAATGGCATTTTTCACAGAAGTAAAACAAAAAATTTCACAATTTGTATAGAAACACAAAAGACCCTGAACAGCCAAAGCAATCTTGAGAATGAAAACCGGAGCTGGAGTAATCAGGCTTCTGGACATCAGAGCATACTACAAAGCTACAGTAATCAAGACAGTATTGTACTGGCGCAGAAACAGAAATACAGATCAATGACAGATAGAAAGCCCAGAGATAAACCCACACACATATGGCCAGCTTATCTTTGATAAAGGAGGTAAGAATATACAACTGACGAAAGACAAACTCTTCAGTAAGTGGTGCTGGGAAAATTGGACAGCTACATGTAAAAGCATGAAATTAGAACACTCCCTAAGACCATATACAAAAATAAACTCAAAATGGATTAGAGACCTAAATGTAAGGCTAGACACTATCAAACTCTTAGAGGAAAACATAGGCAGAACACTCTATGACATAAATCACAGCAAGATACTTTTTGACCCACCTCCTAGACAAATGGAAATAAAAACAAAAATAAACAAATGGGATCTAATGAAACTTAAAAGCTTTTGCACAGCAAAGGAACCCATAAACAAGACGAAAAGACAGCCCTAATAATGGGAGAAAATATTTGCAAATGAAGCAACTGACAAAGGATTAATCTCCAAAATTTACAAGCAGAGAGCTCAATATCAAAAAAACAAACAACCCAATCCAAAAATGGGCAGAAGACCTAAACAGACATTTCTCTAAAGATATATAGATTGGCAACAAACACATGGAAGGATGCTCAACATGACTAACCATTAGAGAAATGCAAATCAAAAGTACAGTGAGGTATCACCTCATACCAGTCAGAATGGCCATCAAATATATACAAACAATAAATGCTGGAGAGGGGGTGGAGAAAAGGGAACCTTCTTGCACTGTTGGTGGCGATGTAAACTGATACAGCCACTATGGAGAACACTATGGAGGTTCCTTAAAAAACTAAAAACAGAACTACCATATGACACAGCAATCCCACTCCTGGGCATATACCCTGAGAAAACCATAATTCAAAAAGAGTCATGTACTACAATGTTCACTGCAGCTCTATTTACAATAGCCAGGACATGGAAGCAACCTAAGTGTCCATCGACAGATGAATGGATAAAGAAGATGTAGCACATATATACAATGGAATATTACTCAGCCATAGAAAGAAACAAAATTGAGTTACTTGTAGGGAGGTGGATGGACCTAGAGTCTGTCATACAGAGTGAAGTAAGTCAGAAAGAGAAAAACAAATACCATATGCTCACATATATATGGAATCTAAAAATCTGAAGAACCTAGGGGCAGGACAACAGTAAGGACGCAGACTTAGAGTATGGACTTGAGGACACGGGGAGGGAGAAGGGTAAGCTGGGACGAAGTGAGAGAGTGGCATGGACATATATACACTACCTAATGTAAAATAGATAGCTAGTGGGAAGCAGCTGCATCGAACAGGGAGCTCAGCTCAGTGCTTTGTGACCACCTAGAAGGGTGGGATAGGGAGGGTGGGAAGGAGACGCAAGAGGGAGGAGATATGGGGATATATGTATATGTATAGCTGATTCACTTTGTTATAAAGCAGAAACTAACACACCATTATAAAGCAATTATACTCCAATAAAGATGTTTAAAAAAAGGTGGGGGGAATAATATGTGTATTTACATCATAGGCTTTTGAGGGTTAATTTAACACATACATAATAGTATATTACCTATAGAGCTTTGAAGTGTCTGTGAGATGTCACACACTCAATAAAGTTTCGCTATCACTAAAGGGATAAATAGTTAATCTTTCTGAGGCTCTATTTTCTTACCAGCACAATGGAACTATTAGTATCTACTTTGTTGTGAATATTAAATCAAATCTGTTAATATAGATAAAAGCCTTAGGACACATGTGAGATGGGTGAAGACTCAGAAATATGTCTCTCAATGTTCTGAGGTTAAACAAGGAGTGGGGAGTAGGGAGCAAATGGGAAGTGACAGAATGACAAATTACTCTGGTAGGGAGTTGAGTTTGAACTGACTGCCCACAGTTGGAGTGAAATAATTTGAAAAAAAAATTTTTAAATTAGGCATGAGTAAGACACCTTTTATTGCCCAATGTAGGTTCCTTCCATCTAGTAAGTAGGACAGGTGCTATTAAAAATTGTCATAACAGATAGTAATAACTCTAAATTTTCTTAATTATAACATGCAAACTTTGTTAGAACAATATAAAGGAACTGGTAAATTTCTAAAAGTAAACACTCCTGTGCTTCTTTATTTTTCCTTGTACAATATATAATAGTGATGTTCTTTAACATCAACAGTATAACTTGGTTCACATCTTTGGAAGTGTGAATTTCTATTAGCACATTACTTAAAAACATGAACAAAATGATATGTAACAGTTGTAGCCTAGCAGAATTTTGATTTGTTTTTTATTCCTCCCTGTCTTCATGGTGTTGTGAGTTTTATTTCCAATTGCACAGAATCTTGCTAAGGTTAAGGCCACATGCTTGACACTTAACAAAATGTTTTTTTTTCCTAGCCATTTTTGTTGTTGTTTGGCTAAATGCTCCAGGTTTACTTGTACTTTTACATTATACTAGGGGCATACTAAATCTGTAAGTGATAACTTCCAGGCTGAAACACACAGAGAGCATCAATAAAAGGATGTTATGTCATCTGTGAATTAAGCAGCAATCGGCCTCAGCCATTACTCATTAAAGTATAGCATTGTCATTCTCTTTGGTAATAAAAGCTGTTCATTTGCTTATAATTGACAGATAGGTTTAATTTGTGCTGGTTATAGTACTAAATGAGCAAAGCAATGAATAGGTTCTGATTTTTTAAACTGTACAGTGGACTTTGCTTAGTCACAAAATAGGGAGTTGATGAGGTTATGAAATTCCCTCTGATAGAAGAGAATTATTTCTTCAATCTCAATCAAATTTCCTGGAGTTTTCACTGAGGAAGAATCATTTTTCATTTGAATAAATTGGTCTTTCTAAAGAAATAATAAATTCATTTGTTGTATCACACTTAACAATGAAAATTACAAAGACTGTGGTATTACAGAAAGAACCATATTTATTACAGAAAGAACCATATTTCTTTTGTTTTTATTTTTACTTCCACCAACTCCTACCTGAAATTTAAATTAATGACAAAGTATAACTTCTAGAAAACTGCATTGTGTGTAAACCTGTTTTGAAATGTAGCTGAAGAAAACACGGGTCCTTCCTTTACTCCCATCAAGTTTGAAGGAAAAGAAAAAATTTAAAAATCAACAAAAACACTCCTAGATTTTAAGTTGCTGAGGCTGTAGTCTCTACTGTAAAAATAAACATAATCTAGTCAAAAAAGCATTTGAATAATCAAAGACAGGAATCAAAGTCTCCTCTTTGCTCTACTGTCTTCCAGCCATGTGACCTTTGTTGAGTAAATTAAACTCTGTTGAGTAAATTAAATCTGTCTTCAGTTTCCTTATAGGTAAGATGAGAGGGTAGGCACTGCCCACCTTTAGAACATCCTCTGATTATTTAATACAATAAATCAAAATAAAGTCAAAATATTAGAGAAGAGACAATTGCCCCCATTCAATGATTAAATGCAGCACTTTCCATAGAAGTGTTGTATTTTTTTCTTTTTCTATACAGTGATACCCCCTTCTTGCATTTTTGAGCTTCTGGAAAATACTGACTGAATAGATAGGGTAGAAATATTCTATCAGTTTAAGGACTTTCAGAAACATTCACCAAACTAGGACATAAAAAGACATGGAACACAAAAATCCCCAAATAAATTTAATATTTCACCCCAAATCAGGAAAGGACTTAGTTTGAAGACCTTTTGAACATCACTATATTAATACGATAGTATGTTCTGTAACACACTACCAAGAGTATACAATGTACCATCACAAATTGATTGGAAGCTAAAAATAAATGCAAAACGAATGTACCTAAAGCACCTTTACATATCTCACTTAAGTAGACCAGGAATCACATAATGAAATGGACTATGAAAAATTATTTGTGTGATTTTTACATTTCCATGTAAAATTAAACTATGTGTAGAATATTCTTTAAAAATATTTTTCTTCAAAGATCATGATAGCAGAGTAGGAGGCCACTGAGCTCAACCTCCCTCCACAAACACATCAAAAATACATCTACATGTGGAGCAACTCTTGCTGAAAACAAACTGAAGACTGGTAGAAAGGCTCTTCTACAACCAAGGCTGTAAAGAAAGATCCACACAGTTAGGCAGGAAGGGAGGAGATGTGATCAGGTCAGGACCCACACCGCTAGCAGGGGACACAGAAGGGGAGAGGGACATCATGGAGATATCTTGTAGATCCTCCCTAAGGAGAGAGAGGTTTGAGCCGAATATTGGGCACTGCAGCCCTAGGGTACAACATCAGGACCTTAGCTGGTTTGAAACCAGTGGGACTTACCAGAAGGCTGTAAGAAACAGAGACTCCTCTCAATAAGAGCATGCACACACACTTGCTTACTCCCAGGAAGAAAGTGAAGGAAGCCGACTGAAAATTCCCTGGGACTCTGGCTGGTTTCCCAAGACCACTCCAGCCCTCACTGGGAAACTGCCCTAGCCTCTCTTGCTCCAGCACTGCTCCTCACCGGGGTAAAGGTGCTATTAGTAGGGGAGGTGACTGTACTTGGAAGAAGCAGAGCCAGCTTGGACCCTGCCCTGCCTCTGAATGGAGTGAGGGAAGCCACTGTATACAAGAAAACAGAGACAGCAGATCAAAAATGGCTTGAGGTTCCCACTGGCATGCTGAGACCATCCCAGATCACACCACTGCTCGTACCAGGTGCCCACTTTTGTCCCTCTTGATCGGCACCGCTCTCCACTAGGGTGGAGGTGAAGATGCCAAGGGACAGAGCACATACTTGGGGGGAATGGAACAGCTTGAATCTGAACGTCAGGGCTTCTGCTCCAGCTTCTTGGGTCCCAAACCTACTCCTGATAGTGTGGTGACAGCCACTGAGCACAGAAGCCCAGGCTCGCACTTGGCTCTGGGTCTAGCCCCTTCATCTCCAACCCTACCTCCCACCAAGATGGTAGCCACCAGCACACCCCGGGAGGAAGATGTAACCCATGCTTACTTCAGATCCAGCTCTCCCACCAAAGCCACTGGGCACACGGAGGCTGCATAAGGATGCTCCCACAGAAGGACACCCTTTCAAGACCAGAATAGGTAACTGTTCCAACTAATTTCAAATAGTCAGAGAAAGTAAACAAAATGCGAAGACAGAGGAATTTGTTTCCAATGTAAGAACAAGGAAAAGAACCTGGAAAAAGTAATGAAACAAAGATAAATAATGTACCATATAAAGAGTTCAAAGCATTAATAATAAGAATGCTAACTGAACTTGGGGAAAGAATCAATGAACACAGTGAGAATTTTAATACAGAACTAGAAAATATAAAAAAGAACCAGTCAGAGATTAAGAATACAATAACTGAAATGAAAAACACACTAGAAGGAATTAAGAGCACACTAGATGATACAGAAGAATGCACAAGTGATTCAAAAGGTAGAATAATGGAAATCATCCAATCAAAACAGCAAAAAGAAATACTAATTTTAAAAAATTAGTATAGTAAAAGGGACCTCTCTGACAACATTAACCATAGTATCATTTGCATTATAGGGGTTCCAGAAGGAGAAGAGAGAGAGAAAGGGGTAGAAAATGTATTTGATGGAATTATAGCTAAAAAATTCCTGAAGCTGAAGAAGGAAACAGACTTTACTGTACAGGAAGCACAGAAAGAATTCCAAACAAAATGTACCCAAAGAGACCCACACCAAGACATATCATAATTAAAATGGCAAAAATTAAAAATATAGAATTTTAAAGGCAGAAAGAGAAAAGCAAGACTCACATACAAGGGAACCCTCATGGAGCTATCAGCTGACTTTTCTACAGAAATTTTGCAGGCCAGAAGGAGTGGCATGACATATTCAAAGTGCTGAAAGGGAAAAACCTACAAATGAAGATACTCTACCTAGCAAGGTTATCATTCAGAGTTGAAGGACAGAGAAAGCACTTCTTGGACAAGCAAAAAATAAGAGTTTATCAATACTAAACCAACCCTACAAGAAGTTTTAAAGTGCCTTCTCTGAGTGGAAAAGAAAAGGCTACTACAAGAAATAAGAATTTGTAAGAAAGGAAAAATCCCAACAGTAAAGGTGAATATATAGTAAAGATTATGGATCAGCCACTTAAATGAGTACAAAGATTAAGAGACAAAAGTTGTAAAATCAACCATAATTACAATAAAAAATTAAGGGATAGATGTGAAAATGTAAAAGACCCTGAATTGTCTGAGCAATCTTGAGAAAAAATGAACAAAGCTAGAAGTATCACACTCCCTGACTTCAGACTATATTACAAAACTACAGTCATCAAAACAGTATGGTACTGGCACAAGAAAAGGGCACATAGATCAATGGAACAGAATAGAGAGCCCAGAAATAAACCCATGCTCATATGGTTAATTAATCCATGACAAAGGAGGCAAAAATATACAATGGAGAAAAGACAGTCTCTTCAATAAGTGATGCTGGGAACACTGGACAGCTACATGTAGAAGAATGAAATTAGAATATTTTCTCACATCATATTTAAAAAAAAAACTCAAAATGAATTAAAAATCTAAATGTAAGATTAGAAAACATAAAACTCCTAGTACAAAACAGGCAGAACACACTTAAACATAAATCATAGCAATATGTTTATTTTGGATTAGTCTCCTCAGGCAAAGGAAGCAAAAACAAAAATAATCAAATGGAACCTAACTAAACTTAAAAGCTTTTGCACAGCAAAGGAAACTGTAGACAAAATGAGAAGACAACCTACTGAGTGGGAGAAAATACTTGCAAATGATATAACTTATAAGGGGTTAATATCTAAAATATACAAACAGCTCATACAACTCAATATCAAAAAAAAAAAATCCAATTAAGAAATGGGAAGAAGACGTGAATAGACATTTTTATAAAGAAGGCATACAGTTGGCCAATATGCACATGAGAAGATGCCCAACGTCAGTAATTGTGAGAGACATGAAAATCAAAACCACAATGAGCTATCACCTCCCACCTGTCAGAATGGCTATCATCAAGATGACAACAAATAACAAACGTCAGCAAGGATGTGGAGAAAAGGGAACCCTAGTAAACTGTTGGTGGGAATGTAAATGGCACAGCCCTCATGGAAAACATTATGGAGTTTCCTCAAAAAATTAAAAATGGAACTACTATGTGATCCAGCAATTCCACTCCTGGGTATATATTTGAAGAAAATGAAAACACTAATTTGAAAAGATAAATGCACCACTATGTTCACTGCAACATTATTTACAATAGGCAAGATATGGAAGCAAACTAAATGTCCATCAGCAGATGAATGGATGAAGAGGATATGGTATATATATATATATATATATATATATATAGAGAGAGAGAGAGAGAGAGAGAGAGAGAGGGAGAGGGAGGGAGGGGGAGAGAGAGAGAGAGAGGGAGATACACAATGGAATATTACTCAGCCATAAAGAGAGTGAAAGTGTGCTGTTTACAACAACATGAATGGACTTGGAGGCTATTATGCTTAGTGAAATAAGTCAACAGAGAATGACAGATACTGTATGTTGTCACTTATTGTGGAATCTAAAAACTAAAACAAGCAAATTAATGTAACAAAAGGAGACCCACAGACATAGAGAACAAACTAGTGGTTACCAGTAGGAAGAAGAATGCAGGAAGGAGCAAGATTGGGTTGGGGATTAAGACATTCAAACTATTATATATAAAATTAATAAGGTACAAGGATATATCATACAGCCCAGTGAATACAGCCAATATTTTATAATATTAAATGGAGTATAATCTATAAAAATTCAGTGTTTTGTAGAGCTGAAAGTAATACTGTAAATCAACTATAATTTAATAAAAATACATAAATGAATAAACATAACATTCTCTTTTTGCTCTTCATAAAAATCATCTCTCTTCTTACCCTGAATTCAAATAAGTAGATTTATGCTAAAATATAATTACTTAAAAAATTAGATCATTTCAAAAAAGCTACACTAAAGAGAAAACTGCAATATTATAGAAAGTCAACTCAGTTAATGCTTCCTATTTTGATAAAATAATTTTTTTACATCTGTAGAACATGAATGTGAAATCTATTACTTTCTTCATCAACAGTAGCACCTATCTTCTTAAAATTAAAACTTAGAACCCTTTCATGATACACTATAGGGTCTACTGTCAAGGAAATTTGTTTTTATTTCTCATCTAAATACATTAAGAGGAAGGAGGGAAGCCAAAGGTATTTCATTAAAATTTTTCAACAATGAAAACATTCTTAATCAGAAAATCCAGTTAATCATAACACTTTAATTCCTAGAGAACTCTAACAACAAGGAAAAATAATACATGGGGGGGAAATAAACTTAGTTCTGTCTTTCACTGTAGATACTTTGTCTTTTTCCTCACACTATCTCCAATTTCTACATCAGTTTCTACCACATGATACCTGCTTAATAAATGCTAGTTATGAATGTTTTCAATAATAATGTTATTGTTATATCCAGGGCTCAAGAGATGTTTTTAGAGAGAATGAGTGAATGGAAATTAAGATTTTATTTTTGTTATATGTTTATATTCAATTTTGTTTTATAATTACCAAAATAAAACCCCTACATTGCCCAGATTCAGTATTCTCTGGTTCTTACATCCCAAGTTTTAAAGATTTACTTTCAAAAAGGTTTATGATTGTAGCTATTGCTAGTTTTAGTCTAAGAAGGCAAATCCTCGAGTAGTTTTAGATTTTGAAATTCTCTCACTCTTCTTCATACAGATTACAATCGTATTATCATTTTTCCTTTTAACATTAAGAGTCTTTTGGTTCTTCTACTAAGATATAATTATTCTGGCAGAGAACAAAATAATATTCAATACTGTGTTTGCAATCTATTTTTATTATAGAATTATACATATATACACAATATTCCTAGTACAATTAATGCTATTTCATATCCCTGTGCCTTGAAAGGAAAAGCAATTTTATAAATCTAAAAAATAAATCAATAAACAGCACATGCTATAAAAGCAGTCAACAAACACAAAATAAGCAATTAGTAAACCCATTTTACAATAATAAATCCTGGTCATTGATATACAGGGAATCATATTCTTTTAATGACTTAGTTGCAGGTGGAGTGCAAATTAGAAGCTTTTGAAAGATTCATTAAGCATCTGACCTATTAAGTAACTTTCAGTTCACTAAAAATTTACTAGAAGTTGAGAAGGGTTTTGATACTCTCTCACGCATGCTCCCTCCCTCTCTCTCTCTCTCTCTCTCTCTCTCTCTATCTATCTATCTATATATATATGTGAATAATATGAAAGACAGATCGGTAGATCGGTCTATAGCCCTTATACCTTCATTATTTTAAGTAACTAGAATGCTGTTCTTAAAAGGCAAGACTTCAGCTGCATTAAGTCACAGAAAAGAGCTATCTCAGTTCTTAATGCAGGCTCACAATAGAGTCAGAGCCTGAACTTGACTGAGAATATCCAGTCTTCTGAGAATTCCCTTCCCCTCCTTTCTTATTCTTAAATCCCATGTCCTTTGGTTGTTGTTGTTGTCGTTTTTAAGTCTTCCTCAGTCCTCCCAAGCAAAAAATCCAACTGACCTAATAAAATCAGAAAGAGTTGAATTCTATTTCTTATTCTCCAATTACTAGCCATGTGACTTTCTGCAGTTACTAAACTTCTCTAACCTCAATTTCTTCATTAATAAAGAATACTAATTTTGCTTATCTCCTAGTATAATTATGAAACATAAAAGGATTAAACTCTATAAAGTACATGGCACATAACAGAAACTAGTAAGTGTTGTGAACCTTTCCATCATACCACATTTTATACTCACCTCCTCTGTGGTACTTACTGTTCTGTATTATTACATAGTTATGCAACTGTATTCCTTGTTGTATTGTTATTTCATAACAAAGCAAGCTCTCTTTAAAATATCTGAATCCTCAATGTTTAGGTATAGCATAAACGCCTAGTATCTCACACACACACACACACACATATGTTGTTCTTGTTGAATGGGTAAGTTTTGGCAATTGATTGACAACTCCAGCAATTAAACCTTCTCTTGGAGCAATAAGCCCATTAAATGAAAGTCCATTAAAACCATGCCTGATATAGAAGTATTCAAAAATAACTATATAATTATAAAATCATCTCACATATAAAGTTCTAAGAAAACCTCACGGGAAGATCACCCTTGTGGATTAGATAAGGAATCACAAAGAACTAAAATATAATCTGAGTCCTTAAGGATGAGTAAGACTTTACCAGGTCCTATTGCATGTAGCTGGATATAAACATCACATTTTTAAAACACAACTATTTGCAAGTGGCACTTAGGAGGCATCTATCTGTACAACTGAATGTTCAACACATTGAAAGTAACAAAATATATATGGGATGAAACTAACTTGGAGACATTTTGCTACTGGATGATACACATGCTTTCTAATATAGTTACAATGATATATTAATTTAACATACATAAACTATGAGCTAGAGAACAAATCTAGTTAATAGCATACTTTCAAGGTCAATCTTCATTTTCATTTTCTTACTCTAGTCATTCCCTAATTTCAGCAGCCTTTTAAAAATCATATCAAGGCACCATTCAAATACAGAACTACTAATTTTCTTCAACATGCAAACAAACGATAAAACACAATGAGATAACATAAGAAATTGTTTTGATAGCAAAGCATGGATGTGTACTATGTGGGATGTGACACAAAGCCTGTCCTTGTTATATTCTAAAACAGATTGGAAAGGATTCACCCTACCTCCAATTAATGAGAAATGGTAAAGGTTATTAAAATGTGTGGATAAGTAAAAAAAAAAAAAAATTATACTGCACTTGTTTCTGTGAAATTGTAATACAAGAGAAAATCAACAAAGTATCAAATGGACTGTGGTTTAACCCCTAATCATTAAAAAAAAAAAGAATAACAACCTCTAACACAACAACAAACAGCAAGAAAAACAGCTTCTGGCCTATATTCATTGGAAAATTTTTAAGTGGAAAATTTAATCCAGAATTTAATTATTAAAAACTCAGAAACACTCTCCCTTACCAACCATATCCCCATCCCAAAGAGAGATTTTTCAAAGACCTCAGAAGTTCTAGGTTTGGGAAAGGCACTTTCTGATATTATGATACTCACTTGTAAATTCAATGTTCAAGAAAAAGCATACCTCAGGTTCCTTTAAATTAAAAAATCTAGGATATTAAGGGAAAAAGAAAAATGAAATGGCAGTTGGCCACACCTTAATGATTTAACTTGGCATCTGGGCAAATGACCCGGGCAAATGTTCTTCTGAAAAATGTCAGGGAATTTTTATTAATGATGAATATTTAAGGTCTCAAACCATACTCATCTTAAAGAAGACTACTTTAGCAATCCAGGTTCTGTCAAAACTGGGTTTTGAATGACTTGACCCTCATAATCATCAAACTAGTTCTGCATGTAAATGTAGTCTACTTCACCTTTTTCTCAGGCATCCAAATCCTTTCGTAGGTTATGAATAAAACATATCCCCCAAATTAAAGAAATCTGTAAACATTTATTTCTTCAGGAAACTGGGAGTTAACGCTCAGTTGCTTATTGTGATGCTGAATTTTGTGGACCTGAAATTTGTAAACTTAGTTTCACAGACTATGTAATTTTTAGGTATTATTCATTTCTCAGTGCCACCTGATTTCAAGTGTCCTGATACCAGTGAACTGTAAATTAACATAAAATATTGGGAGTAAGAAAAAAAATAGTTTTATCTTCAAGTGAATAAACAAATTTGAACAGTGGCAACAACAATAATAATGTAATTTTAAAAACCTTTTTATTTTATTTATAGCATGTACCATATTATGCCAAGCGTTTTCTTAGTGCTTTTTATGAATTTTCTCATTTATAGTTTCTGAGTGAAACTTTATGTGGGATAATGGCACAGGATCACAGAGTTAGTAAATGACTGAACCAGAACTGAGTACAGTGATGAAATGAAGCTTTTAAATACATCATAGGACTGCAAATCCTGGAAAGTTAAAGACTTAGATTCAAAGCCCAGTGCTACCACTTAGGAGCACTGATACTACCTGCAATTTATTTGACCTCTCATCATGCCACGATTTTCTTATCTTTAAAATGGGAATAATAATATCTGTCCCATAGGGTTCCATAAGACTTAGATAATAAGATACATATGTTGCTCTTTGAATACTGTTTGTGGCACATAAAACTCAATGCTTTATTATTATTGCTATTATTTTACCATTATTAATTTTCTATGTATAGCTTTATTTGAATATTATTATATACTATTCTATATGTATGCTTTGGCTTATATATTCTATATATATTCTATATTTTTATTCTATATATATTCTATATTTGTATTCTATATATATTCTACATATATGCTTTGGCAACTATTTTTAATTATAATTGTTACATTTTATATACTACAGGGATGTAATAAATACCTTGGGATTTATCATTGGTTAGTGAAATTTCAGAAAGATTTCTGGTATGTCAGAAATTAAGAGATTTCTTCAACAAAACTTTACTGACCCCCAGCCATGGGGCAGGGGTGCATGTGGGGAAGGGGTACTTTGATAAGCACGAAATAGTCCCTTCCCTCCAAGAGTTCGTGGTTGAAGGGAGAGACCAATGAGGAAAAACAAAAATTACCACAGCCTCCCGCCAGGTCGTTCCCCATCCTCTCGAGCCCACTTTCCACACCGCTTCAAAATACTGTTTCAAAACGAACACCGGCTTAAATCGCTTGCCTGTTTGGAGTCCTTGCATGGCGCCTCTGTACCCTCAGGAAAAAACGCCACCGGCCTCTGGAAGGCCTCAAGCCGCCCCGCCCTGCTGAACGCGCGGGCGCCATCTTACCGTGGCGTCCTCTCACGTCTGCCGGCTTCCGCAGCGAGCCAGTTCGCCCAACCAGGATCTGATTGGTGAGCGTGGAGGAAGGACTGAGCATGCGCGCCTAGCCTCTCCCACAATCCCTCCTCCCAGAGGCTGCGGGCTGCGGAAAGTTTCCCTTCTTGCCGAGGCTTAATTGACGTTTGAGTAACTGAAAGTGGGCAGTCATTGATGAGTTTTGACGTAAGTACACACCTGTGACCCCATCACCACAATCAAGATAGTGAACATATCCATCGCCCTCAAAAGTTTCCTTCTGCCCCTTGGTAACCCTCTCTCGTCTCACCTTGCCTTCCTCCCTGAAACCACTGATCTGTTTTCTGTCGCCACAGATTAGTTTTCATTTTCTAGTATTTTATATAACCAGAATAAATTCTTTTTTTGGCTGCTTCAAGCAAATAAACAACAACAAAAAAGAAATTAGGGGCTTCCCTGGTGGTGCAGTGGTTTAGAGTCCGCCTGCCAATGCAGGGGACATGGGTTCGTGCCCCGGTCCGGCAGGATCCCACATGCCGCGGTGCGGCTGGGCCTGTGAGCCATGGCCGCTGAGCCTGTGCGTCCGGAGCCTGTGCTCCGCAGTAGGAGAGGCCACAGCAGTGAGAGGCCCACGTACCGCAAAAAAAAAAAAAAAAGAAATTAGGCGATTCTTGCCTCCTTAATACATAATTAGGAAATATCTTAACTACAGATATATTCTTGACTACATTAAAACATGCTTAGCGTAAATAATAATGATAATAAAATATAAAAGATTGAAATATAAAAATAAGGCAAGTATATGTATCCAAAAATTAGGTTGATTCTAAATATACTATATAAAAGATGGGGGGGGGAGAAAATAGAAAGCTGTTGAGTGCCTACATGTGTCAGACTTTAGACTAGTTTTTTTAATATAAATCTTTGACACTTTCTCTCATTTTTTCTTAACCCTATAAGTACCCATATCCAAGTCCTGCCAATTCATCTCTAAATATGTTTATTTCTCCACACCTCTGCCTTCACCAACTTAGTCCAAATTACCATCATCTCCCATCTTTATTACCATAATTACCCTCCAACCAACCTACCTTCATTCACACTGGCCGCTCTCTAATTTCTTCTCCATATGCATAAAGAAAACATTTGAAGAACAAATCCAATCATGTCACCATATAGTCTTGCTTGATTCCCCCCACTCCCAAAAGCTTTCAGTGGATCTCCATTGTCTTAATTTAAGATAAAGGTGTTGATCATAATCTGCCTAACTCTTCAGACTCACCTGAGATGACTCTCACCTATGTTCTTTCTTTGGTCAGTCCCCCATTCCAGCAATTGGCTTCCTTGACACAGGCCTTTGCATACAATTTTCTCCTCCTCAAATATTTTTCTTGAACTTCTTCACCGGCTTAACTCTGACTTATCCTTCAGATCTCAACTTAATCATCAGTCACTTGTTTTAAAAAGCCTTTTCTGACATAGCAATATCCATATTGTAGTCTCTGAAATTAAGTGCTTCTCCTTCAAAACGACCACCCCGAACATAATAGCTGCAACTTTATTTTGTCCTTGTCTCTCCTCTAGATCAGATTAAAATAGCTAATTTGTATTAACTATTGCTTAGGTAGTATATATTGTTTTAATGTGCTTTATATACATTAACTAAGTAACCTGTAGCAACCTGAAGAGTAATTTATATTGTTAATTCCACTGCAAAAGGAAAAAAAAAAAAACCTAAGGTACAGAAAAAAAAAATACATTTTCCAAGGTAACAAAGTAGTAGAGACAGGATTCAAATCCAGGCATTACAACCTAATCATTTTACTTGTTGCCTCTTAGGAGCTGCAAAAGCATTGATGTTAGCACTATTGTATCCTCAAGAATGAGCAGTGATTGAATGAACATTGGTAAAATTTCATTAAAAGATATTTTGGCATTATCTATTAAAGTGTAAATGTACTTTAAACCAATAATTCTGTTTCTAGGGTTAGCTTGCAGCTCTAATGGTCCATATGCTCAAAATATAGGTAGAAGGGCATACATCGCTTTACTGTATGTAGTAGCAATAAGCGGAGGTGATGGCAAAGTCAGCCAGTGAAAAACTGAATAAATACATTACAATATATCCATATAAATTTATACAGTATGGCCATATAAAAATTAGAGCTATATTGCTAATATGAAATATACCCAGTATATAAAACTAAACAAAAAATGTGAGGAGCAAAACAGTCTGTAAAACCACATTACTATTTTTAAGGTGATGGTATACATATATGCATGTATATAGCTAGAATATCTAGAAAGATACAAGAAATTGATAATAGTGATTGCCTTTGGAAAGAAGGATAGAGGCACTAGACATCAGTATTAGAGCAAGTTATTTCTCAATGCCCATTCTGTTGTATTGTTTTCTTCTTCCAGTAGCATGTATTGTCTTTTTTTTTAATTTTTAAAAAATATTTTTAACTCATGAGTTGAAGAATGTGATAGCTTAATGAGACTGCGTCAAAGAAAAGATGTAAGGCAAGTACAAAATCTCTTTTAAAAATGTGTATTATTTTTTCCTCAAGAATCATCTAACAAGAAGTGAAGCAAAATTGTTTAAAATTTTAAGTTAAGCCTATCTGCATGTACATTGGGAAAGGGGGAAAACAGTTTTTAATGTGCATTTAAGAAAAACTGGGAGCAGCCACTTTCATATAATAAGTGGTCATAATTCATCTTCAGGGAGATGATTGTTTCTTCAACAAAGTATATTCCAGGGCATTTGGAGATGTGACAGTGAGCAGCCCCACTCTCATATCCTTACCTTCAAGGCAAAGTTAGAAAAAGAGTAAAGTTAGAACTGAATCTTTATGCAGAATAAATGAAAAAAATCTTTAGTTTCCTCAGATAGCTTTGTAGTGAGGGACTCTAGGAGTCTGAATAGTGTCCAGGGTGAAAGAGGAGCTCAAGCAGCAAATCAAAGATTGTGCAGTTGATTACTAAAAACAGTAATAGTCAACATTTAATTTTTAGTTGTTGCATTTTCTCCAAATCTGTAGTAAAAGATGACCACACAAGCTGACCCATATTAAAGGTGTTTTGGAATATTAAAAAAATAAAATGAAGTGGTGGTCAAGATAAAATGGCAAATATCAACAGGAGGACCACTAAGGTTGGTTAAGGACCTCAGGTTGCAGGTTAAGAAAAGCAGGCTTCAGAGTAGGCTAAATTAACAAACATATAACCACCTTTATTTTTTTCATGCAACTAATTCGTTAAACATATTGGAAGGCTTCTATAGTTTCCACAATGCAGGTAAAGGGCATTGAGGCATTTTACAATATTTTAAAATACAAGATATCTTATAAGGCTGAAGAATTGGGACTTACACTTGGAGAACTTGGATTTATGTATATTAAGGAAAATTGCTACCTAAGTAAAAGAATGTTTAATTTCTACCATAAGTTCTAAAATAAAATGCCAAAATTTTATCTCCCAAAATCTAAAGCTATCATAAATTCATTAAACCATGTGCAATGAGTTTAATCATGAGACATACAAAATAGAAATTATGTTCAATATTTCTCTTAAGATTGTGAAATATAAATTATAGGCGGACTAGATTAATATCAAAACATTTTCCCCAGCATCTTACCTGCTTGGATCCTTTGAGATGATGCCTCTGTTGATTTCAACACCATTCTTAGGTACAGGCTAAGGCTATGCATGCATTCAAATTTCCATTTTAATTAAAATAATTTTTAAATTATCTGAAGTTTTAGTTCAGCCTAAGTTTTCATTTGCTGAACCTTGGACTTTAATGGTGGAGTGGTGAAAGAGGGTAAATTTGGATATAATTAGGCAAAGGCAAATTACTAAATTAAACATCTTCAATTTCACAATGGAAACTTTCTGGCATAGGCCACTCTAGAACACTATCATTTGGGCAATATTAATGAAAAAATTAAGACACAGTGCATTCTCAGAGTTTGGACATTCAGTTGAGCTGATCATTTACTGTTTCATTATCCAGAACCATTTGTGTGGTAAGAGCACAATGTTATTTTGGAGAATATGGCTCTTCCCCACTCTGAGTACACGTTCAGGTAGGATTTGCACACTTTTCCCTGGGATATAAACATGTGACTTAGGCCAAATCAATCAGGGTATTCTATTACCTTCACCACAGTGGTTGAATCAAGAGCAATCAAATGTGTATATGTTGATCCCAAACTCCCTAACTATCCCTTCCCCCCATGCTTCCCCCACCCCCCAGGTAACCATAAGTTCGTTCTCTAAGTCTGTGAGTCTGTTTCTGTTTTTTAAATAAGTTCATTTGTATCATTTCTTTTTAGATTCCGCATATAAGGGATATCATACAGTATTTCTCTTTCTTTGTCTGACATGTACACACTGCTGTATATAAAATGGATAACCAACAAGGACCTACTGTATAGAACAGGGAACTCTGCTCAGTGTTATGTGGCAGCCTGGATGGGAAGGGAGTTTGGGGGATAATGGATACATGTATATGTATGGCTGAGTCCCTTTGCTGTGCACCTGAAACCATCACAACATTGTTAATTGGCTACATTCCAATATAAAATAAAACATTAAAAAAAAAGAGCGGTCAAATGACCTATCTAAGACAGTGAGAGACAGTCATTAATAACTTCTATAGAAGTCAGCCAAAAAATCTATTCCCTCTGTGTGTGATGGGGTGAGAGTAGGATTTGGGTCACATGTACCTTGCTGGCATCTTGCTATGTGGCTTGCTGTGGCTCCTAGGGATGTTGTTTTATTCCTGAATTAAGCTGTTCCTCAGCCACCCAATTACATGAGCCAATTAATTCCTTAGTTGATGAAGTGATTTGTAACGTAGATAAGCATTTTTAAATCTTAATAGTGGTGGTGATTTTTTCCTAATATTTTAAAAATGTTTCTATTATTAACATCAGAAATTAAATAATAACATATCCTGAGTGAGAAACATCTGCATAAAAAATAAGGCATCCTAATTCAAAATCAGTATGGGGGTTGGAAATTTCTAGGTTGTAGGATTATAATTGTTAAATCTTCATATTGTGTTATCTAATTTTTTTCTGATAAAAATTGTGTTACAAATTTAAAAAAAAAAAGAATTTATCTTACTGAGATTCAAATAGGAAATTTAGGCCCAATTACCAAAGCTGTTCATAATATTCCCCATCTGATCACTCCCAGCAGTCTTATACCTTCCTCATCTATATAATCCAGAACTTTTAATAATTACATAATATGTAGGTTTACATATTTTCACCCTGTTTATATCAGCCGTGGTCATATTTCTAAGGACTTGTCTCTTCCAACCAAGCTGACTACCTCTTTTCTTTTTCCTCTCCTCATAACATTT
Organism: Tursiops truncatus; assembly: GCF_011762595.2. Taxonomy (NCBI): domain Eukaryota; kingdom Metazoa; phylum Chordata; class Mammalia; order Artiodactyla; family Delphinidae; genus Tursiops; species Tursiops truncatus. Next base: position 88,894,957 of record NC_047044.1, on the reverse strand, counting down.
TCTTTTCTACCTGGTTGAAGTCTTTACAGATCAGATTAAATACCCCTCTCTTCCATTACCCAAGCACAGTACTCCAGTCAACTCAGCAATTCTAAATTATTCTGATTTTATCCACTTTCTTTCTCCACTATGACAACTTCTAATCCCTTCTCCCCACCTGACCCCCGCCCACACTGAGCAAAAATGTGTTGCGTTTATCCTGAACTAGCTTACAGCTGGGAAACCTGTTCCTCTATTACTCCATGTGCCTGACAGATGCAAAAGAGATCCTGTAAAGCACTTACATAAAATTCTCCAGTGCCTTCCTATAGAACTTGGAATAAGCTCCAAACTTTCGTTTATGAAGCCCTATGTGTCCTAGCCTTGTCTTACCCTTCATATCACTCTTGGACTACTCCTTTTTTCTCTCATTCAGTTCTAGCCAAACTGGCCTCTGCTCTTGCTTTCCTAAGCTTTTGGACAAGTTGCATCTTTTGCCCAGAAGACTCTTTCCTCTGGTGTTTAAAAGGTTGGCTCCTTCTTTTCAATCAGAACAGTTAAATGTCTTCAGAGAAGCTTTCTCTGGCCATTCAATTTCATGTCTCTCTGAAGCTAAAATTCAGTCACTGGAATAGTATGCTTTACTGTCAGATAGTTTCTAAGTTATTTGCTTTATTTATCTGCTTATTGTATTATCTCCCAGACTGTTTTGTAAGTTCCATTATGTCTATTTTGGTCTTTAGTGTATCCTCAGTATCCAGAACAGTGCCTAGTTTATACTTTGTTGTGTAAATGATTAAATGAGTGACTGAGTAAATGAACAGTGAATATTCCATAAGAAAACTTTCATAATTTCTATATTAGAATTAATTTCTCCTTTATTGTCACAAGGCCTCGAATTAATTTCTCCTTCTTTATTGTCACATGGCCTCTAACCATTACTGGGTTGTAATGAGATTTGTACATGTCTGTCTCCTCCATGATATCCCAAGCAATTTGTTGGAAATGAATATTGTTTTTCCCTTCTTTGCACTTTCCAAGTAAGTGTCTTGTGCAATGCCTTACTATCTTAGACATAATGGCCATTCATAAGTGTTTGTCTAATTGAATTATGTTGCCTTTACAAAGTCTTAAGAATCTCTCATGAGCATTCCTAAGGGAAAGGTTTTTCTCTTGGAACCTCTCATGAATCCTTAAACCAAAACTAATTGTTACTTATTCTCTTTTCCCATTGTGATCAGCATATGCTAAGTGTTTTTAACAATATGATTTATATTGTAGACATTTATCAACATGTCTATTTCCACAGTTAGACTGAGAGGATGATAGTATTGTTAAATAATAGCAGGGCTTTAAAATATCACTGATAATAAACTGAAGTAATATTTAGTTTTTTGCCAATTCCCATCAAAATGTGAGGAGTCAATAGAGGAGAACATTACACCTGTGAAGATTTAGCAGTCTTTCCAGTTAGTCATTGTTACCAAAGAATAATTATGCAGAGTTCCAGAGAGGCCTTGACTGACTATCACAGACCCACTACTCAGTCAATCTTAAGCAACTCATTCTGAGAAAACAAAGCTGAAATTATTTATTTTATCTAGCAAAGCCATGAAATCCTGTCACAGTCAAAGATATCCCATAGCTCACTTTTTGGACTGGGGGAAAAGTATGATACAGCTCTTATCCACTCTTCACTTTTACATTCTGGCTACAATAAAAATCTTTTCAGGGAAAGAATGTTACTCCAGGTGGATAAGAATTACAATTTTATTAATTTCTAATATGATTTTTGTCTTAGTCTGAGAAAACTAGAACAAATACCATCAAAACAAAAGCATTCAACACGAAAGAATGTTCAACACAAAAGGAAATTCCTAAGCAGTATCCACACCACAGGTGATTTTTCAATGAACCATATTTTGGCCCAAATCACGTATATTTGGGGAATGGAAAGCATGCCTTTGAGATATGGAGATTCATTTTGAGGTAACCCAATACTCTTTGATGCTCTGATCTGAGCATGGCTGCAATTTTTTTTTTTTTAATAGGCAACTTTTGCCAAACACTTTTGTCTCTGGGAATAAAGCAGTAAACCAGACAAGGTAAGCCCTTGCTTTCAGAATTTTTTCATTATAGTGGAAAATATGTAAGTACAGCATGTGCCAAATAAAGTAGGCATTTTTCTTTAATCACTTTGTGTTTTATATCTCTTATAAGCTAGAACAGCCAAAACTGCAGGATAGTAAACTTGTCACTGAAACTGGAATGGCAGAGGACAGCAAAGGCTACCCTTCCTCTGCAGTTCCTCAGCCAGAGAATTTTGTAGCCATCCAGTCTTCACCTCACTGCCCAAAGCAATCCAACAAGAGAAAAGCAATGCACTAGCTCCTAAGATCCAGATTCTCCAAGAGTTAGATGCATGAATGGTAAAATCTAGAAGATAGTTAGGTCCTCCAGATTCCCAACAATGCACCCTGATTTCTGTGGGAAATCACATTCAAATTCTTCTACCATGATGCCATCCCTTGGAGTCACTTGCTTAAAAATATTGACTGTGGCCTACAGTGAGAACATCTGGCAAGATGTCCCCAAATATTTGACACAGATGATACTTATTGAGACCAAACAATTCCTGAAAATTTTAAAATATTGTTCTATCCATGTTTGATTCTGAAGCTTCCTTGGACCATAATCACAGTGATTCTAATCTTAAATCTTTCTCTTCCTATGGCTATGGTATCACTTTAGAGGTGGTGAGCACTCTGGCCAAGAAGGCACACTTAATATCCTATGCCATCCATTTCAGCCACCATTATTCAGTTCATATAAAAGTTCCACTTTAGCAGACATTCAGGAACTGAGTGATCTTTATTGTTCCTTATTTTATGTTACTTTCTGAATGAAGTTTTCAAATGCCTGCATACCTGCATGCCAACTAACAAGTATATATCTAAAGAAAAAAGGAAGTCAGAGATCTATTGATTGGGTCCTGGAAGAAAGCTTCAATCAGACAATGGGAACAGTTCTCCAATCTTGGCACTGAAGAATTTGCCTACCATTAACTACACTCTGTTTTACTCATGACCCTCAGAGCCATAGCCTGATATAAGCATTACTTCCCCAATGGTACATAGTACATTAGTTCTTGGAAAGGCTATACAGTTTTCTGCAAGATACACTATATTGGGCTAAGGAGCAGCACAATATTTTTCCTGACTGATGCTAAGATGTTCAGGTGTAGGTTTTGGTAGGGTTTTGGGAATGGTGTTGGTTTTGTGGTATATTTCAGAGAGAACTACCACATAGCTTTCTTTCCAGTGTATAGATCATCTGCCTTTGCCAAAATTGGGAGAAATGTTACATGGAGTCATTCAGTGGAATGAAAATCACTCACCTGATGGCTTCACAACTTTTCCTCCATTCATGAGAATCCACTTTATCTTATCTATCTCCCTGGTATAACAGGCCTACAAATACTCTGGACCCCATCTTCTTCTCAGAAAATTTTTAGACCAGAATGCATTTACATGATGACTGAAATTTGAACTTCTACTGGCATTGTGGTTAATATCAAAACACACCATTGCCATGCTTGCAATTGCCTTGGGTAGCATTTCCTCATTTTAATTTATATTCTCAGCCAGGTGAAAAGAGATTCAGAAGGATTCAGGCAAATTATTACTTACTAGTATTTGTCCTGTGATAACTATTATTGAGAAAAATAGCATTATAGAGGCCATCAAAGTAATTCCAAATGAGGTGAAAATCTTGTACTCAGCACATACTCAAAAAGTTCAAGGCTTCTCTCCCAGGAAGATGGCCTGTGTACTGACTTCCTTAAGAAATGTTTAGGATAAGAATCCTTAAAAGTTTAATATGAATTAGTATTTAGGCTATCTGTAAATTTTCTGTCATATCTTTTCTTTCTCTATCAAGATTACACTAATGATTATTTTGCTACATCGCTAGATGTGGAATGAGAGATTGCTGAGGTAATACCTCCAGGAGTTTGGATTCTTAGAGAAGAAAAATAGGTACCTGTCAAACTTTAGAAACTTCTAAGAAAGGTTGTTTATTTTTCACTGCAGTGGGATATTTCATCATATTATATGCTGGCACTTTTTAAAAGAACCTAGGCAGGGATACTCTACCAATTGAGGAGCAAGAGGCAAATAATGATGCAAAGAATGATACTGGCATTACAGAATTGTACCATCTGTAAGTAACCATTATGTTGAAATTTCTGTGGAAAAGGGACATGATGATATCACTAGTGTCTTAAGCTGAATAAACTGAAAATCATAGTAATTTGAATGCTTGCGAAGCACTAGAAACTAGAGAATATGAAAACCTGCAGGTGGAAACTTTAAATATTGCATATTTCATTGGATGCTTCTTTCTCCATGTTGTAAATGTCAATTATTAAATACTACCAACATTATTTAAGTAGTCACTTTTAATCATAGTATTTTACACTTATATTTATACCACTATAATGAAAGCTCCCAATGTGTTTTAAAGACTATACACAGTTTTATTAATAAAATGTGGCTGTCTCTACTAAGAGCACATTTATATTCAAAATATAATTGTTAAATGCAATAGTCATAGATTATGCTAATAGACAAGAGAAAGAACATGAATAAATAAAAGCCACAGATAATCCCCCAAACCTAATTTTAACAACTATGTTAAATTTTCCTCTTCTACCAAACCTTTATAAGGGTTTGCTAACAAGTAATAAAATTGACTGGTGTTTCATCCCCCTTTCCTTCTGTTGCTCACCTACTGGTGGAAATGTTAACAAGCATGGGAATAGCCAATGGGCAGGGAGTAGAGGAAAACTGGAAGAAAAGGAGGAACAGAGGTAATTCACCACCTAGATAATCAGCTCATGAATAACAGAGCTGACTGAAAAGATAACACTTAAGTAAGTACTGTAATAAACTCAGTAGTCAGTATTCTCAGTGGCTTAGTGACAAGAAAGAGAACTACCATCTTTACAGCTAGAGGGAAGTCCATGATTTTTACAGAATTTATACTGCAATGATGATATCAGGCTTCATTGCAAAAGGTTCAGGGTGTTCAAACTGGAGCATTTAGATCATCTCTAAAATGCCTTTGCTTATATTATATAAAGTCTCCAGGTCTACAAAACAGCTTAAGGGGCACATATATATCATCATGATTTTATAACTGCTTATAAAATCCACCAATCACAAAATTTAAGATATACAATATGTGACAATGTGAATTGTTTTGATCTTCTCCAAACTATTTTTTTTTCCTTAACTGCCTGAAGTTACAAATTATTTCCTTGGAGACACAGGGAAGACTTGTAAGAAGATGGATATTTGGGTTCAATGACAGCACTACGGCCTGATAAAGAAGCACATCCACCTATAATTATATTGCTTGTGTCCACAGTTTATCACAATTATTTTTAATATCACTCCTAATTGAGGATCATGTCTTTAATTATTTTTTTCTTGCTCTATCACAAAATTCTATAATACTTCTTAGTAAGGAAGAGTTGGTTGCTTAATGGCAGGAAATAGAAACACCTGCTATGTCTTCCTCTTAGCTTTCTTTCAATCTGTGTTTTCTATAATCTTTTTTTACATATCTGCTAGCAAATCCTCCAGTAACCATCAAATAAAACTCTGCCCCTTTTATAAATTATACCTTTTTGGGCTACTAAATATTTATTATCTTTCTGCAGTGTTCTCAAAGAGATTTTCTCCATGTTTATTTTTTTCTTCCTAGGAGTCAATCATACTCTTGCCACCTTCATGCAATTCCACTTTCTAGGACCCATTTGTACTTGGCAATATTTTGACTTCTAGATCTAGACTCTTAACAGTGGCAAAGCAAACCTTAACTTTCCTGTTTCAGAATGTTGAACATTGGCAAATAAGTCAGTGACCTCACCTCTAGATATACTCAATATCACATATTTGTATTTGGGATATTGAAATGCCTGCATTTGTCACCCCTAATTGGGTCCTAAGCAGGAAAAAAAGCAGTTCACAGCATGCCTTCTGTGAGCTGTCATAAACAGAAATATGAGACAGTGCCAAGTTCTCCAAGGCTTGACAGCCGATGATTAGGATGTTGTAATTTAGTGGACATATAGAACTTCTTCTGACATCTAAATGGGTGAGTGCCATAAGTAACCTATTTTTTGCACACATTCAAATTTAGACTGAACAAGAAGTAGCTTAAAGAAGCATTTTAAAGAAATAGAGTCAGTAGAGGAGTTGATTTTAGTCTAACACTGAATTTAGAAGTATGTTGACAGTATAAAATAATAAAACCACAACTGAAATAATTAAAATAGATTTTTTACATTTTCTTTCTCAAACGTTCATGGTGCTGAGGGAATACATGCACATAGAGAATACTATTTTTCAAAAATTTCTGGATTTTTTTCTTTTTGCTATGATGTGTCTTTTGGTTCAGTTACTTACATCTCTATAAAATGTATCCAGCATGATAAGAAGACATGAATAAGAATGGTTATATGTAACCTCTTTTGACTTGTTGGAAGACATTGGATAATGGACAGTGGAAAGACCTATTGGAACACGCTTCAGGTTACACTGCTAAATATTTAGGACATTTTAATTATGTTTATTTGAATAAATCTTCTCTTAAAATTATAAGTAAAGGCATAAAAAGTTTCACTTTTTTTGCCTTTCTACTATGTTGAAACTATTGAAAAAAAAATGAGAACATTCTATGATTTCAGATATTCTATGGAATGTATTCACTCTCAGATAGCTCCCTCAGCCCACCCATTTGTTCCTTGCTGGGATTCAAATAAAATTTTTGAATTTTCAATTTCAAATTTTGATGATGGTGGAGAACAGTTATTATCCAATTGCCACCAAACTCTTTAAGATTTTTGGTTGTACTCTTGATAGTATGTTTTAATAATGGGGAGAGGAAGAAACCTTATGGAAACTTGAGGGGAGTAGGGAATTTAACATTTGTAGTAGGAAATGGGGAAAACATCAAAAGAACAGAAGACTTAAAAACCATTTTGCCTACTGCGCAGTTTTTCCCTCCAATAACCTTGAATCCAACACACCAGAATACATGGCTTTATTCCTCTGCCACGATTCTTAGAGAGAAAATATTGACCATTCACTAATGATAAAATAATTCTCATCAGCATTTGAATTTGAATTTATAAATCACCATTTCCTTGGGGAAATTTATGTCATATATTTAGTTATTTCTTGGCCTGTCTCTTGATTTCTTTCAGAGTGAGTTCTGCTAAATTATATGGGTCATTTTTGTTATTAAATGTCTATGTTCACAAATGCTAAGAAAGTCATTATGGAAATAAAATAAAAATAGCATATATATAAAACTTTACTATTGACCAATTAATTAGTTTAGTTAGTCTTACTAATTAAACTTTACTAATGCATTTTCACCTTGATTATTTTATTTAACCCTCACAGTTATCCTATGTACCAGTGAGGATAGCTAGGTCATGCTACAATAACAATACCTAAAATCACATGTCTTATTTCTTGCTTGTTATATATGTTTACTGTGGATAAGCTAGAGGTTTTGCTCTCGACTATTGCACTCAGGAATTTGGGTTGAATAAGGCTTCATCTGAATATGTTAATCTGCAATTTCCACAGCAATAGTAATAATTAAAAGATAGTGTACTGTGCGCTGAACTTGAAAGTTTCCATCCAGAAATGACATATCCTTTCATATTTCATTGGCCAAAATGAATCATATGGACACATCTAATCCCAAAGGGGAAATGAAATTTTAACAATTGCTTGGAAAGGGGGATGCTTAGAAATGTTTTATGAATACACTAATAACTACTATTATACCCAAGGAGGTAAATATTTTTCTTTCCATTTCACAGGTTCATTTATTCAAGCATGTATTCGGCATACTGTAGTGGGTACATTTGCTTGCAAGTTCTCCTTCTCTTGGAAGAATTCAAGAGACATAGAAAAGTATGTAACCATTTTTTAAAATCAGTTAAAAAGGGTCTAACATTTTTGTGTTCAATTACCTTTCCTTACCATACCTATCAAAGTGTCCTCCTTTCACTGTGATGGAGTCTTGTTTAATTGCCATTAGTATTATTCTTCCAATACTCACCATTATAGAATAGCCAGTGTGAGTGCCACTGATGGGCCCATTACAAACATGGCATCCTGTAAAATTAAAAAATTTCCCATGACATGATATTAAACATAGTCGAATGAAGATTTTAGAATGGGGATGGGACTTCTCCTTGCTTATTCAATCATAGTAAATAAATAATAACTTAGCTATTTTAACTAGCTATCCCTCCAATTCTAGCTACACTGCATCACCTTTATAAATTTGTTGAGTAAATGGGGACACTTTAGCTGGAGTTGAGATCTTCTGTTTCTCATTTGTGCATTTAGATTTTAGGTTTCCCTTTGTAAAGCACTCAATACATGAACAGCCCATATGTTTGAAAAGTAATTATGTATATACATATGTACATATCTTCAGTTTTTCTCAATCCTTGTTTTTGCATACATTCAAGAGCTTTCTTCATGCAACCTTAAAATTTGGTCTTAGCGAGTCCTTCTCAAGTTTCATTCCCTGACATATCTGCACAATTGAGTTCCAGATAATTTATCGTTTCTCACTTTGCTTAGCTTTCAACCACTTTTTAAAAATATGGTAAACCAGAAATCCATATGAGCCCAAATCAGTGAAATGTTTTCCTGATACAGTTGTGTGTTCTGAAATTCATACTGTATTATTTTTATATGTTCCTGATTACTTCCTTTCACATTTCCTGTATAATGTTGAGTTGGACTCCTGATGCCTTCATAGCCTATCACTGATGATGTGAATAATCTCTGAATTGTACACAAATCTGTCTGTGTTCATTACCAGACATGCCTTTGCCAATGAAAAAAAATAAAGGGCTTCATCCAGGGTTCTTGGTGAAAAGCAACAGGATGGGAAAAAAGGTATTTTTAAACAATAAGAGAATCATTGCAAGCAAGCTTAGACTCAGAAAATCAGTAAAAATCTGACAAACCAAGTTTGGAAAATTGGCAGAAATCAAAGGACAGCAGAAACCACACCAGGAACATGCATCAGAAACCGTATGGTTTGCACACTACCTACGCTGCTGCTGGAAATCTGAACTCCAAATGTTCCCTCTGCCACTAGCATAACATCCAACTTTTCAGGGTTTCTGATTGGCTGAGTTAAGGTCACGTGCCCAACTTCTGGCTGTATCTGTGAGTGGAAAAGAGGCAGACCCTGCTTTACTTCCTCCAGCAGAATGGACAGCTTATGGTCATTTGCTCTAGGAGGGTGAGTCTCAGCAATTTCCACTCAAATGCGAATGCACAAATTATGAAATTCCCATGATTGCTATGTTGGTATAGCAGGTGAAATAGGAAAGAGAGACTCAGTGGGAGACAGGACCAAAAATGTTTCTTAAAAGTTAAAAAAGCAAAATTTACGCTACTCAGAAGTACCCATAAACATGATTTGTAAAGATGCTGTCTACTTATTTTTTCCTATTTTTTTAAAACAAAACTACTAAAGAAAATAGTTTTATATTCCAGATGTCTGTTTTTGTTTTTAAGTCTATTTTGTATAAAACTATATATATGTATTTATTCATTTTAAGCATCCATGACAGGTCTCAGTTGCCAAAGGACGTTGCCCAGGACTAGTAGGATTATCCAACTGATACCATAATGACTTAGAAAAAGATTTACCAAAAATAAAATAAAACTTATGCCTAGGGGCTTCCCTGGTGGCGCAGTGGTTGAGAGTCTGCCTGCCAATGCAGGGGACACGGGTTCGTGCCCCGGTCCGGGAAGATCCCATATGCCGCGGAGCAGCTGCGCCCGTGAGCTACGGCCGCTGAGCCTGCGCGTCCGGAGCCTGTTGCCCCGTAACGGGAGAGGCCACAACAGTGAGAGGCCCGAGTACCGCAAAAAAAAAAAAAAAAAAAAAAAACTTATGCCTAAATATCATTAGCTTCATGGATTTACAAAAATCTAATAAATAATGTTGTTCCTTTGAAACTATTTTTTCTTTGGATGTCTAGTGGCTTTATATGTTGTTTCTATAATTGCCTAGGAAAGTTCTGCATCAAAATCACCTGGGAAATGGGATTCTTGTTTTCCATCTTAAAACCACTGATTCTGAATTTAGGATGGTGAGATTAGAAAAACACATTTCAAAGAAATATCCCAAGTGTATTTGAAAATTTAAGAATGTGTGCATTAGAAATTGTTCTCAGTAGCTCAGACAGGTTAGCTTAAGTTGGATTAAGTTTGCTAAGTATGAAAAAAACAGAAAGATCAAGCAGAATTTGAAAAGAAAAATCAGGAGGGAATTACATATATTTTTGAAATCTTGCTCTCTAATATTTGGAATAATTTATGTTGCAAAAGCCAAGATATTTGTCCTGCTGAAACAAAAATGTCTAGGTGCTTAATGACATTTTAAAAAATAGAAGTGAATTTTCACTTTGAGCCAAAGTCATTTCCTATTTTTCTCAAATGAATCATACAAAATTACTAGAGATTTATAAGAGAATTTTAACCCAAGGTTTAAAAATATGGTTTCCTTACATATGATTTTTTTTTAAGCCTGCTAAAACAAAAGTTATTTTGAATGAAAGAGACACTGCAAAGAAAAGGGAAGTTATAAGTGTGCCATTAGACAGCTTCTGGCCTTAGAGTGTTCTAGCAAACTGTATTGAAATGAATGGAAGCAATTATAAAAGGAAGCTGCTGACCTTTCTGAAAAGGCTGCCAATCCATAATACCTCCTGCAATGCTTGTCCCCTTTATTCGTGCTTAACAAACCTTGTCACCCTTGTCGCAGTGCCTCAGAACCCCTTGTTAACTCTTCCCCTTTTGTTGGCTTTAGGGTATCTGCAGCACGCCTATCTGCTGAAACACCTCTCAATTGCCAATTAAAGGAAGTTTAAGAATGAGTATCTAGGGATGAATTAACCTAGCAAGTTAACCTGGGGGAAGAATGTGTTAGGGATACAAACTCTCATCATCAGTCTTACATATTTACCTACTCATCTGACTTACTTAGGAGGGGGTATTGGTTATCTATTTGCACAATAATCAGAAAGCATCTCCATCCAGTTTTTCAGGGTGTACACAGTTTGAAAACAAACACCAGAATCTTCAGAATGCTTTTCTCTTCCCAGTGTGTTCATTTTCCCTCAAGTGAAAAAATGCTAATATTTAAGCACTGCTTTGCAGAAACACTTAACAGGTACCTGTAGGTAGTATAAAGCAATTCCTCTAGGAGGGTCTTATCCATAATATCTTCTCGCTTTATAATGCCGACTTAACACATAAGCCCCTGGATCATCCCTGTTTGGATTAACAATCATTTGAATGATTATTAAGCAGAATTCTCTAGAATCAAGTAGTTCTGTCATTCAGAAAAGAAGAAAAAATCCTAAACTTAAATTATCTGATATTTGAACATCTAATCAAATTAAGAAAAATATTTCTTTTGGCTTGTGTTTCTGCTTTTCTGCACTCATATTAATTAGTTTTCTTGAAGCAACATTTTAGACAATGAACCCTTAGCACCTATAACTGAATGAATTTTTAACCTGCTTGCAGTAAGAAAGTAGAAACGAGATGGAAAATTTTCAATGTGCAGTACTGATATTTAAATCCGCATAAGTATCATGGGTTGCTGCTAATATGTTGACAACATATATAACATTATTTATGTTTATAAAGGTTGGGATGAGGAAGAGAAATAGCATATAATAAGCCTTAACTATTATATGCTAAATCATTTTCACATATCTAATTTAACATGTCAGTAACTCTATGATGTCATTAATATATCTGAGATATAGTTTAACATATATATCTCAGATATATTAATGACATATATCATACATATATGATGAATTATTTGTCTGAAGCCATTTGGCTGGTAAGAAGCAGCAGAGGAATTCAAATTCAAATAGAGTTTTCAAGTTCAAGTAGAATTTTCCCTGGATCCAGAGTCACAGTTTTATTGTATTTTTCTCCCCCTATTTTACCATACTACTTATAAATAAATCCATTACCAGATCAATAGGTAACAAATACCAAGTAATACAAAACAACAACAACACAAAATCAGATATCACTGGTTATATTCTAACTAGATGACTCAAAGGAATGTTGAAGTCTATGAAAATTTAATTAGTAAAAATACGTCTTTCTACATGTTTTATCTATATCATCTCCAAAAGTTTTCTTTCTTGGGGTTCACCCAATTTTTCATTGGATTGGAAAGATTGTGTTATCCAGGTGAAGAAAAATACGTAAGTAAGAAATGTACTGAAAGTATACAGCTATCACTTAATTCAAATCCCAACTCTAAAGATGATGTCACTGAAACATAATGCAGTTTGCCCAAGTTATACAGGAATTATGGCAAACATACTACATTACATGTCTCTACATTTTTAAATGAATGGATGTGTTAGCTTGAATTATTCTTGTTTCTTCATATAACACTTGCCAGTATGTTTATATAAGAATTGGTATTTCTCCCTTTTTATACGCCTTCTGTGAAAATCTAAAAAAAAATTAAAAAACCAAAAACAAACCAAAAAAACAGAGCCACATTAGTACTGATAATAAACCTTGGTCATTCTAGAAACCTGTAACTCTTCCCTTCTGCCATATTTCCAAATCCTGGCTATCTTAATATCTGACCTGACTTAAGATGACTGAATTACTAGGGAATTGTCAATAACACAGCACACCTTCCTCACATGTAAGTCCTTTTCACTGTGCTAAGACTTGCAGGCACATCAGAAGTAGTTGGGTACTAGTTTTAGCTGTGCCGGGTTACATTGGTACTTTGATTTAAAGGAAAAATGGAGGGCTTTTTTCTCTTTCCCACAATATGATGTTCCATTTATTACCCTCTATACAGTGTTACTTCCAGCCTCCTGCACAAACATTTCACGAGGGTGCCTCTCAAAACACTGTCAGCATGCTAGGGATTTGTATTGCAAATGCTTTCATTAATGTTTCCATGTTAGAATGTTCCAGAGTGGGTTTTCTTTCATTGTGTTATATGCAGTGTCAAGATTATTCATAAAGGAGAAAAAGTATTATCAGCTAAGAAATTATTCTATTGATTTTTAAATATGGTGTTTTAAAATATGGTTTTATTTAACTTGAAGTAAGATAATTATATATTAATGTGCTAGTTAACTGACTAATAAGAATGCAGTCATTGGGAAAAGTGCCTGAGGTTGGGTCAGGTGGAATAAAGAAAAAAATATGTATGTCTGATTTCCCAGTTTCTTTGTTAGCCCTAAGTATTGCAAACATGCAAAGCATCAAGGAATAGCCCTCTAACTTTTTATAAAACAAAAAATATTCCTTTTCTTTTTCTTGGTTAGCAACCCCATTCCCATTTTGGAAAAGAAATGACTCTCAAAACTACTCCATCTTACACGGAACAGAGTAATAAGTTCCTCGTTTTGCCCTGTATTATTTCTTATGAGGTTCCTTAGGATTGTAGAGAGAAATATTGAAGATGAGAATCACAAATAACAGATTGAGAAGAGTAAGAGGCAGTCCCAATGCCCAACACCAGAGAAGTGAGATGGAGTCTTCTCCCTTTTCCCCCACATCCCCATGCTTTATGGACTCTGGTAGTCAGAATAGAATTGAGCTCATATTACATCATTTTCCTTTTCCCATTTTGTAATAGTCTTTTAGAAGAAAACGTATGTTTGAGCAAAGGCGTCCCCAGTTTCACTCTAATTGTTCAGCTTGAGTCTCAACAATCTGACTTTATATAATGAAAGGAGTCTGGTGTAAGTTTATTCTTGAGACTCCTTGTGGTACTTTATTAGATCCTCATGTTATAGTCTAGGTCATAATTTCTTTTCCCACATCTTGTACTTTGATCTCATCCTCAGCTAGACAAGTGTCTTATGATGAGGAAAAAGAAGTTGGTTTACGTACTACAGTAATTAAGAACTAAAAAGATGCTTTCCCAGCTGTTGCTTTTGAAGTCAAGTTTAGTTAGTGGCAAGGTGCCAATTTCCAATTAAAAATAAGATTTTTATTTAAACAGTGTAATGTGTTATATATTTCATATTTTTCATTCTTTTTTAAAAAATTTATTTTCTAGTAACAAGGGTCCAAACCATCAATTATTAAAGGCTGAGTCCTTTGACAATGACATAGCATTCTATGTTTGTTCAGCTTTTGTTTGTTCATCAATTATTAGGCTGAAATAAAACCCTTTCCCCTATTTCTGCTAAGTACTTCAAGAAATTTTAGCTAAGACATTTTTCTTTTCTTTTTAAATTTTTTAAAAAATTAATTAATTTATTTTTGGCTGCATTGGGTCTTCGTTGCTGCGCGTGGGCTTTCTCTAGTTGCGGCAAGCGGGGGCTACTCTTCATTGTGGTGCATGGGCTTCTCATTGCAGTGGCTTCTCTTGTTGCGGAGCATGGGCTCTAGGCACGTGGACTTTACTAGTTGTGGCCCACAGGCTCAATAGTTGTGGCTCACGGGCTCTAGAGCGCAGGCTCAGTAGTTGTGGCACACGGGCTTAGTTGCTCCATGGCGTGTGGGATCTTCCCGGACCAGGGCTCGAACCTGTGTCCCCTGCATTGGCAGGAGAATTCTTAACCACTATGCCAACAGGGAAGTCCCACATTTTTCTATTCTTGCTTCATCTCTGAAAAAATTATTCTAAGTACATGAACACACGCTTATACCTATATACAGTGTGCTTAAGTTTTAAAATTGAAGTTGAAGGAAATAGGTGTTAGTGTTAATTCAAGTCAACTTGGTAGTAATTTAACCTTTATCTGCTCCTACCTTACCTTATAATAATGAAGATTTGTTTACCTGACCTGGGCATATAAGCCACTTCTCTTATCTACCAGAAGATGGTAATGGAGGAAGCCCAGGGATGACTTATTGGCCCAATGGGAATTTGACCTTGACTTTGGCTCACAGGAAAGCAATGAAACCAAAAAAATATGCCAGTATCTGAATACCATTCCCAAGGAAAGACTAAATACAATGGATGCTTTCTATTTCCCCCATAAAAACATTTTTTTCGGGGTAATAGACCAAACTCTGTAAAGTTAATATTTACATGGTTTTCCATTAAGAAAAAAAAAGAAAATGTTTTCATTTCTTTACTTTTTGTCATCTTCCTTATTGGTCAGTGATGCTCAGTGCTAATGGAGCTCCACTTGGCCCAACCTCAGGTTCTCATTGTCAGGTAATTAACTCGGCATAGCAGCAGCCCTTTGCATCTATGGCTTGTGACTTGGAGATAGTTAGCTAAAAGACTGGGCAGAACTTTATTCAATTGCCAAGGGTGTGTGTGTGTGTGTGTGTGTACACATGTACGAAACCAAAACAGCAATGTGTTTTCCCCCTCCCCAGATTGGTTTGTCTGACCAGTGATAACTGCAATGATGGAAATTTGAATTGCAGATCGAGGTGAGAAGTTAGGAGGAGGCTTAATATCTCAGCATAAGTTTTAAGGGAAGGCTATTTAACATTTCTCGTTATTACGTTTTGTTAGATATAATAAGATGTCTTCAAAGAAGAAGCATTTTCTTCCCTGGTGTTGCTTTAAATAGACTGGATAATCTGAAGTTATCTACTAGGAAATTAATCTGCATTTTCCAAGCCAAATTATCTAAAAGACATTAAACTCTCAGTTTTAGGAGTGAGAGAGGAAAAATAGGAAAGCAGATTAGGGGAGCAGATCACCAAAAATATCATTCTTATTTTGTCATACTGATGTAGCAAAACTTAAACTCTGTTTAAATGCAGCACTCCACTTGTTTCTTGTCTGCAGCCACACAGCTAGTCACAGCCAGAGAGAAAATTAGATCATTCTTGCTTATTTCACTTAATATTCATTACCATTAAATTTTGGCAGTACTTAGTGTTAACTGGCATTTCTATTACATTTCATTTGTCCAACTGATAGTCAGAAATGACTTCTGCAAATTTTCTTTTCTTTTCTCAAACCTTCAACACCTTTCCTTCCTTGTTCACTTGTACTAACAATCTTACTTTCCAAGTCACTCAGAAAATAGAAACAGCAGTCAGAAAAGGATTTCCACAGGTTCCCACCATTGCAGGTACCCATCACACTTTGTGTCTCTGCCCTCATATTTGACTTCCCTCGTATCAATTTGGATGAACTATTCATGCTTCAGTCTAAGGACAGTCCCACCACTTGTGTTCTAGATCCATCTCTTTCACCTATCCAAGGACATTGCTCTAGGAATTCTACCTTCTTTTTCTTGAATTGTTGATGTTTTATTATCTACTTAATCATCCCCGTTGGCACACCAATGGGCTGTCATTTCTCCTATTACAAGGAACAAGAAAAGGATGAAAGACCCACTCCTTTCTATTCTAGTATATTTTTATTTCTCTATATTAACAGCAAAGCTCCTTGAGTAAGTGGTCTAAGCTCTGATTCCTCTCCCCCAATATACTGTTGAGCACACTTCAATAAGACATTCCTCCCAACATAAACTGCTCTTGTCCAGGGAAGTTAAATGCTGACTTCTCAATAGCATGTGATCAAACTGATCCCCTTCATTTCTTGGAAATGCTGTCTCCACTGGCATTTAAGACACCACCTCACTCTTCTGGATTTCTTCCTACCCTACTTATCATTCTACTCCTTATCAGTCTCCTTTGCATGTGCCTACTTATCTTCAGGACCTCTTGCATTGATGTGCCCCTGGGATTAATCTTTGGACCTGTTCTCTCTCTTCACACACATACTCCATGATCTCATTTATCTTGTTGTGTTGAATTCCAGTTATGTGCTGAAAACTCCTACATTTAGATCTTTAACCTGAATTATTTCCCTGCATCTAAAGGATGATCTTAGGATCTAAAGATCTTAAGGCTCTCTTATAGTCATTAAATCATTAACCCACATGATAATCAGTAGAATATCTACTAGATATCAAAAATCCAACCCCCCTCTACTGCCAACCACACACATGAACCTGCTTTCTGACAATCTTTGACTCATTTCAGTAACTAGGAATTCCATTCTTGTAGTTGCTTAGGCTAAACATCTTGGCACAGGCTTGACTCCTTTCTTTTTCTCACACCCCACATCTAATCCATCAGCAAATTCTCCAGTTCTATCTTCAAAATATATTAAGAATCCCATCACTTTTCACTACATCTACTCTCTCACCCCAGTCCAGACCTCCATCATGTATCATCCTGGATCATTTCATTAGCTTTTTAACTGGTATCTCTGCCTCTGCCCTCCTCTCTTCAACACTTTATCCTAAACTTAGAAGGCAGAATAATTCTTTAAAAAAAAAAAGTTAGATCATGGCATTATTGTTTTTACCAAAATCATCCAGTCATTTCCCACCCACCCCCAACTCCCGCTCAGAGTAAAAAACAGAGTTCTTCCAGGGGTTTCCAAGGCTCTGTCCAATTGGGAAGTCTTCTGACTTCATCACCTAATATCTTTCTTCTACAGCTTATTTAAATAGCTTTTCTTACCTCTTTGCTGTTTTTCTGATATTCCAGCCATGATTCCCTCTCAGGGATTTCTCACCTGCTGTTTCCTCACTCTTTCATGCCCCTCCGTCCTATTGAGGAGTTTGACTCCTGGCCAGAAAACTTGCATGTAATTTTTCAGGCCTGACCATAGCAATTACAAAACTTTTTCTGGCAGGTGTCATGGGGGAAAACTGCCCTTCCCACACTGGAGTTGGCGCGTGGCTAGCGCATTAGTCTCTAAAGGAAGTTACAGTCAAGGACTCAGGCCCCTCTGGCCAGCCATGCTCTTATACATATTTGCTGTCCTACTATAGCCACCTTTATCACTAGGTCTCTTTATCTGGGACCCTCAAATCAAGACCTTAAGCGCCTCTGCTGATAACTCCTTATTGGGGAGAAAGGGAACCTAGAAAATACTTTTTACCGCTGTGAATTAGTACTTGGTACTTTACACTCCTAGCCTTCCAACACCTTTTCCCAGCCCTCAGGTTGATAAAAATAAAGGAGACTTTGGTGGTGGGGGGGTGTGTGTGAAAGGGGGAACTCCTTCAAGACTGAGAGGACTCCTATGTGTGTACTAATCCATCTGATGTTCCACTAGTGAACCAGCTCATGGGGAAAAATGAAATGGGGGAAGTTGGAGCTTTCTCTGATTTTAACCTCTTGTTTATACCATTGCAGTAAATGATTAAAGGCTTGATTGTTACTTTTGTTTTTGGCTTGTTGCTCGTTCAGCTATTGTAATACCTGATAATTCAGTTTTCTCCAGAACAGCTGAGCTTCTGACATCTGTTACCTGAATGGCTCAAGTCCTTGTTCAAATGTCTCTTTCTAATATAGCTTTCACTGACCAATTAACTTGAAATTATTCCCTCCCAGAATTTCCAATATTTCCCCCTGCTTTGTTTTTCTCCTTTAGCACTTATCCTCATCTAATGACTATATATTTTTTGTCCTTATTTTTTATTGTGAATCTCATCTCACTTAAGTATAAGATTTATGAGATCAGCAGTTTTAGATTTGCACATTGTGTATCATCAATTTCTAGAGCAGTACCTGATGTATAATAAGTGTTCAACAAAAATTTGTTGAATGAGCTGTCCAGAAGGGGCAGGAGAGAAAAGCAGTGTGCAGAGGTAAAATGATGCTTCATTCTCTGCCTACCAGTGGTTTCAAACACCTGACTTTGGTTACCCTTTTCTCACCCCTAAGCCCACTTAGAGGCTCCTAACTGTACTTGGAATATAAATTAAATGAATACTCAAGGACTTTTATCCACTATCCTGGGAGGCCCAGTAGGATCTGAATTGACTTAAAGCACATGGAGATTGACTAAAACAATCTCACAGACTCTATAGCAGTTAGAAGTGGCTATATGAGACACAGTTTAGTGTTGCAGTGCCTTAAGATGATGGGCTGAGATCAACTCAGAATATCAGGTTTGATTTAGGGCAATTGTCCTATCATAAAATCACAATTCTGCATCTTGAGAAAGGGGGATATTGATATTGTTTTTTATTGATAGCCAAATTGGCAGCAGAGGAAAATTTCTTAAATAATTTAAAAACAATTTCCAATAGGCATATAACTTTTAAATTCTTACATATATTTACAAGTTAGATTGAAAATACCTACTGAGTGATGCCACAAATTAAGATAAATCCAATCATGTGTATCAGACACCCCTCTGTAAATACATTTATTTCATTTAATTTTCCATATTATATAGCTCTTTCATTCAAGAATTCCCAACAACTTCCAAACTGTATTTTTGAAGAAAATGATTATAGTCAATCTATTGGATTGGCCAAAAATTTCATTCAGGTTTTTCCATAAGATGTTACGGAAAACCCGAACAAAATTTTTGGCCAACCCAATAGTTTGAGAAAGCATTTTTCTTTGGACATATACAGAGTTTAGAGACTTCTATATCTATTTGAATTATGAGACCATTCATGTTCTAGGTTAGAAACAATGCACTCTTATTTCTGTGGCAGGTACTGTCTACATTATTCATACTCAAAAGTAATTTATTCAAAATTATTTATTGAGTATTAGTTATCTTCTGAATGATTTCTTAGGCACCAGTGGTGAATGTTACAGAGTCCAAGGGAGAGATAGACCAGCAAGCAAATAGCTAAGTTAATTTCAGATGTTGTGATTTTTAAAACATGTAACAATAGATAAGAGGAACATAGGGTATTATGAAGAAAATAAAAGTATTTGGGTTCCTGGAGTTAACATAGTGTTGACAGGAGGATAAATAGTTAATATCTAAATATAAGTGTCTAAATGTCTAAATATGTGTATATAGAGAAACAGAGAGTCAGAGAGAGAATGAGAGATTGTAGAAGGATGTTCAGAAAGAACCTTTGTGTATATGTGGCATTGCCATCGGGCCATGTGAGAAACAGGAGTGAATCATACTAAATAATTAGACATGAGAAGATATTGCTTAGAGAAAGGTATTCCAGAAAGAAGAAAAAAAAAAGAAAAGAAAATGTGAAGCCCATGGGGGTGGGGGAAAAGCATAGGGCATAGCTTATTTAGGAAAAAATAGTTCATTGTGACTGAAGATTGGTGAACAACAGACAGAATAGTAGGAGTTGAAGTAGGTCTTACCTAGAAAGATAAAGCAGAAGAAAAAGTTAAACAGACAGCCAGGACAAATCACGTAGGGCCTCATAATTTTGGAGAAGAATTTGGACTTAATTATTAACTTAGTGTGTGTGTATGTATTCTAAATGTAATAGGAAATCATTAAAGAGTTTTTAGCAAGGGAGTGGTATAATTCTATTTATTCTAGACTGCCATCTCTGCAAAGAAATATGGAGAGAAAAGAAGTACAGACAAATGAATAATTAGTATTTGCATACAAAAGAAATTTTGTATCTTCAAGAGCTGATTGTTTCACTCCAAAGTGAAGTTAGGGTACCATTCAGCAGGAGGTACAGTTGCTATTATTTTAAAAGTGGTGATGTGTGGTGCCAGTCTTGGCATGGTAATGTGAAAATACATAGTATAAACAAGTGACAGTGACTCAAGTAACAACAGAAAAATAATTAGGCACTTTAGAGTTATGACCTTTTTTCTTTTTAATGCACTGAAATAAAGTAACAAGCTAAATCTTTGATCTAGGTCCATAGACCTCCTCCAAATACTTTAACATTTCTTATGTCTATCTGTAGCAGACACTTATGGTCTTAACATTATGCACCTCCCACTTTCAGTAGACTGCAGTATTAAAGCATCCAGCTTTGTACTGAGTGTCCAAGTTACAAATTATGGCAGAATGAGTCTAGAAAATATCCGACCACACATTCTGCTCTGGGCAGTGTCTCTGCACTCTTTTAGAGTTTGTACCATCAACTCTCAGAACTACATACTTCATCATGCTAAGAATTTCCTAAGTTGAAATTTATGGAGAACCATATATGGCTCCCCTTGCCAGTCATTTGTATGTTAGAACAACCAAAGACTATCTCAAAATTGAGTTTGCTTTGTCATTTGCTCTTTGAATTTGACCTTTAAATTATGTGAATACATTGTTTATACATTTCATTTCCTATCCTCAAAAACCATCCTGTGAAATAATCAATTCAATAATTATTTTCTTATGGCTATAAAGCTGAATAAACATGTAGTATATTTGCTAACTCTAAGCATGATTTTCTTCCTTTTTCTTTTTCTTTTTTTTTAAAGTCCTATATCTATCCATGGAAGAAATATATCCAGTTTAGGGTAGGGAAGTGACTCAGGTTAATTTCATGCAGACCATTTCCTCCTTCTTTCCCTATGTATCAATGCTAAATTAATACACTAGGTGCTCTGCAGCCAGCATGGTTGCACATTGATCTTGGCCAGCTTGTTTACAGTGTTTTGGCAAGTTGCTGATGTACTTATCCCTGGGGATAGAGCAGGGGTTAATTGCTGTTAAACTCTCAGTGCCAAGTAATGGTTCAGCCTCTCTGCTACATTAAAGATGACACTAATAAGGAAAGAGTGCAGTGGATTGCTCTATGTTGAAAATTGGACTTGTGGTGACAGAAACTTGGAGCAGAGCTGATGTACTAGGAAGACCATAATGTAATTATAACTGCTGAACATGTGTCATACCAAGTTAAATGATACATTAATGAATCAAAACAGGTGATGAAGTGTTGCTCTTTCAGCAGATAGAGGTGCTTTCAAGGTTAGATTGCTATTAATTTAATAATCTGTAATATGGATAGTCTTCAAATCACAAATGAAATCAACCTTAATGCTTTCATATAACATTGCTTCTTGAGTTTCAAAGAGATAAGATAAAAGAAACAAAGCAAAAGTGAGCAGAGTTCAATGCAACTCATTCTGTGTTTAATTTTATAAGAAAGGGTTTTACATTGTAAGGTGAGTGGTTGCCCAAGGCCTTCTTGTCCCGGTAGACCACTAGATCATTTTAATCCACAGCTAGCCAGCCAGTAATTCGCAAGGGAACATAGACCTGTAGAAGCAAACAACTACTTCTTTTCAAACAGACCATTATATATTATCTATGCATAATATTTTAATGTGTCTTAAGTTCATAATAGGTAAAATATAATAATGTCCCTGAAATCTCCTAATTTACTTTGATGCAATTTTTTTCTATATTTTCCTAAGTATTTATAAAGCTTTTAAACCCATTTCCTTATTAGTTTTTAAAATTAATTTAAAATTCATAAACAATAATAGATTACTTATTCATGATTTTAAAATATTCTATTTTAATTCTTTTTTTCTGTAATACCACTCTCATTATTTCTAATTTCTTTAGAGCTGTTAAGAGACTGACAATACGATATTTTTACTTGCACTTGGCCTTTAGGGTCTCAATTATAGATTTATTCTGAAAAATAAAGAATCTGGAAACAGCATATTATCTTATTGGACCCCATGTTATATATAAATCAATTTATTAACAGGATGCATTAAGAATGTTTGATCTACCTTATGTAGATTTCCAGTATGTAATGTACAATTTAACTTAAATTTTCCTGTGTATTACCATCTTTTAATAAGTAGTTACTGCTGTTTGGTGTTATTTTACCAATGATTGAAACCAATTACAAAGGTAGATGGTTGATTCTTTTCCACAAAGCAGTACTATTTTAAGAAGCTAGAAAATAAAAATAAAATAATCACGTCATATCTGTCTTTTAAAAGATATTAACTATAGAATTTATTCTTATACTAGAATTCTAGTGTTAATTTAATATTTGTGTATATTCTCAAGAAAATTAAGCAGATTTTGATTTTGAAGGATAGTGGAATATGCAAACCCAAAATACAGTTGGCCCTCTGTTTTCACAAGATCTGCATATGCAGATTCAGCCAACCGCAGATGAAAAATATTTGGGAAAAAAATTCCAGAAATTTTCAGAAAGAAAACCTTGAACTTGCCATGGGTCAGCAGCAGCTATTTATATATCTTTACATTGTATTTACAAATATTTACATAGCAATTATATTGTATTAGGTTTTTTTTTTTAATCTTTATTGGAGTATAAATTGCTTTACAATGGTGTGTTAGTTTCTGCTTTACAACAAAGTGAATCAGTTATATATATACATATGTTCCCATATAAGTAAATCTGAAGATGATTTAAAGTATACAGGAGGATGTGCATAGGTTATATGCAAATACTACACCATTTTATATAAGGGGCTTGAGCATCCATGGATGTTGGTATCTGCTGGGGATCCTGGAACCAATTCACTGTGGATACAGAGGGACGACTATATACCACTTTGGCATATTGATTACTTTGAGCTGTATGCATTTGAAAATTAACAAATGCTGGGGGTGGGGGGAGGCTTTCTCTAAACTCCTCTTTGCCTAAAGATAGTTCCTCCAAAAGATATTTAATCGACTCATCCCAGGAGAGAAATCTAGAAGTTAACCCTACACGCAGACAAACTTTTTAAGAAACTATCATACCTCCCATCTGTTCTTCTAAGGACCCATTCATCTTTCCTAAAAAATCACTTACTCTCCCTTTGGAAGTTTATATCCTTCCTCCCCTTCCCCTGCTGAGATGTATTTAAGCCTAAATTCTAAGCCATCTCGGATGTTGCTCATTTTTCCTTGGTTGTCTCCAATGTGTACATGAGGCATGCATGTTAATAAACTTTTGTTTGTTTTTCTCTTGTTCATCTATCTTTTATCACAAGGGTCTCAGTTAAGACCTCAGAAGATAGAGGTAAAATTATTTTTCCTCCCTTACAATATCATCAGTTTTATTATCTTTGTTGATATTAATACAATAAATGCATTTACTTGAAACAAAGACTATTATTAAGAAAATACGGTTTGTTTTTTGTTTGTTTGTTTTTAATCATTTTCATACAAAGCTAACCAGTTAATAACTGTCACAGGAACACAGAACTTTAAAAGCAAACAAACAAGCAAAAAACCTAGTTTTTTTTCATGTAAGCAATACATTTTATTTGCTCTGGGAAGAGAGGACCTTTCCCAAAATGGTGAAAAATAAGAATAGAGTGGGACCAATTAGGGACAGAGTGTGGAGGTGACATTGGGCATCAAAAATGAACTTGTTATGTATCCAGAACTCAGAAGCAAAGTTTGTCTAGTGTCATTAAATGGAGTATGGAGTGATACCAGTACCCATGAGTATAAGATTAAGACTGAAACTGGGGGCACCGCCTTTCCACAGAAAGTCAATAGTGGAAAAGTCTCACTGCAAGGGATGAAGAGTTGCTTTCTAGGAAGCAGATAAAGGTCAATAATGTCAAAGGATAAAGAGAGGAAATAATATACTAACTATATTAAATAAAAATGACCATCGACTTTAACCACAAGAAGTTTATTAGTGTCTGGCAAGAGAGAAATCGTGGCAGAAGCTACTTGACAGTCAGTGGACAAAAGAATGGGAGATGAAAAAGTATTAGAGCATGTGTATACTATTCAGAACTGTGTTTTATCCGCTAGGAAAAGAGGAAGATTTTCAGTAGTTAGAGAGCAATATAGGGTTAAGAGGGCATTGTAGCTTTAAATAAGGAGGAAACTTGGAATTTTTATATGTAGAGGGAAAGAATCCATTAAAAAGAAGGGACACAAAAGGCAGGAGTAAGGGAGGCAATTAATGGAGGGAGGTGGTTGTGAATAGCAGAGAAGATAATCCCAAGCAATGGCAGAAAGGTTAACTTTCATACATGAAAAAGCTAATTTGTCCATGAAAGTGAAAAGGAATGGTGGATGTTGATGGCTTGGAGTGAGATTTTCTGCCTGTTGACCTTTATTATTTACTCATTTGTTTGGTTTTCTCCGAAGTAGGAGACAAGCACTGCTGCATGGGATGTTGAAAGATATGGAACAGAGGACTGAGGAAACTGGCAAAATAATTGAAATAGCTGCTGGGGTTATGTGAGAAGTGCTTAACTGGGGACCCAGAGAAAGCTCAGAAAAGCATCCAGGGAGTGGCTGTATTTTAGTTTCAGAGGAGGTAAAAAGGTCTTTCTCAGAACTAGCAGGCCACAGATCTCCAGAAAGTCAATGCAAATTTGATTGGCTTCACTGTTTCATTTTTTAAAACTCAATTTCACATTATCTCCTATTTATTTAGTATTTGGTCTGTAAAAGATTATTCCTTGCTATTCATGCACTTCAGGAACAGTGGGTGAGGCTAAACATGAAGATCAGAGGAACTAAAACAAATTAGATGAGAGTGTTCTTACACTGTTTAAGGTCTATCTGAAGGTAACATGTATGTTTATATAAGTGGAGACTTAACTTACAAAGATTGCTCCAAAATAAATTGAGTAGGTACAGTAATCCACAGAAAATTGCTCCTGAGTTATTGCATGCTACTGTTAACTGCAAAGAAAAATAAAAAAAAAACCAAAAAACCTCAAGTCAGCAACTTGTGGTTAATGTCCCCTTGCTTTATGTTCCTCTAACTTTTTAATTTTTTTTTTCTGGATGGCTCTCAGAATTATATTAAGCTTTTATGATATTTTTCCAGATGATTCATGTTTTTTGTTTATCAAACAATTTGTTGGTTTTTGATGCTATTGTTTAAATAGGAACAATTGTAAAAGATGCTTGAAAAAAGTGTGTGTGTGTATTATTGATGAGGACAGCAACACAATCTAAAATGAACAGTTACTATCACTTTTTATTTATATAACACCTTTCCTCAAGTGTTTTATTTTGATCATTATCTTTATTAAGGTCCTAACTGTTGTCTCTGTTCTTTAATATTTCAAATTATCTAACTGGGCTTTGTTTTTTGATGATACTTGTGATGAGAAACATTATAGGAGATTTGTTATTAGCCAAGAGAATTTTTAAAAATTGTTTGGAACTTTATACTAAAGATTTACAATGACTTTCTTTGACGAGCATAGACATGATGATGGAGATTCTACTAATACAGTATTTCATAATTAAGGAAGTTATAATTTGCTAACAGGGCTCACAACAGCTGCCTGTGGAATAAGACAATATGCTTTTCCTCTCCCTACTGGGCCTAATTCCCTAGTAACCTTATTGAAAATGTGCATGGGCTACAAAACTAAAGATTAACTGTCCAGGGACCTGCTTCCTGGAGCTTATTTGAAGATTAATTCAAATGGCAGGCAATATATATTTGGTAATATGGCTTTGTTGCAGGTTTTTCCCATGTAGTGGTAAGTGTTTTGGAAGATGATACTTTATAGCTGTTTAAGAAGAAAAGTTAAAATATTTCTAAATGTGAGATAGTTTTGTTCTCCTGCTGAAATCAAAATGAATAATTTATTTCTTCACAACCAAAAGCATCTTCTGCTTTTTGAACACATAATAAAGAATATCTAATTGCAAATTATCCATAATTACAAATTGTTCAGCCTTTTAAAAGATGATTATTATTCATTATCTATTTATTTCATAACAAATGCTATTCAACGTGTGAAAGATGAGTTTAAAATGCCAACTGAGATTTACAATATTTTAATTAAATAGAAAGCAGTTCAAATATATATTTAAAAACATAGCTTTTAGACTACACTTTAGTAAATGGATTTCTACTTAACAAATCAGAGAAAGATGGATGAAGATGTCCTGCTTTTAAAAATACTATATTTAGCATGCCTGTGCAGAGACACTGAAGTGTGATTTGTCCTCATAGCAGACATCTGAAGAACAAGTGACATTCTTACACAAAATCCATATTGGTGATGTATTTAATTACAGAGCTGATTGAAATTGACAGCTTTAGTGACCTGCGTTTGCACTTGTGGTGATTGATGTATGCTTCAACTCCGGTTACTTTTAAACCAATTCACATATTGCTCAATACTATAATATCATCCTGTCAAATTGCAAACTACAGTTTTACAAGTATGGGGACTAGAGAGAGTGCATGTGTAATTAAAGGGAGAGAGAGATGAATTGTTTAAAAACACCTATGCAACTGTTAAACTGGGACCATTGCTATTTGAAAGCAGAGTGAAAGAAAATTCAATACACCTACTCAGGAATTTATGTTCCTAGAGTCATCTTTACTCCTAGAAAATATATTACTCCTAGAAAATATATTCCTGACTGTGATTCATGGTTAAGAAAGGGGTCTCAGAATTTAGGCTGCTGTCTCTGAAGCCTTGCTTTCTTAGGTATGATATGAGCCTTTAGAAATAATAAGTAAATAAAATTAGTGCCTTAGAGCAAGGAGGGACCTTAATGATCATGTAACCCAAATCCTGTCTGTTTCCTCTGCTTGTGTTTCTTTGTTACTCAGGCTAGATAGCTGATACCTCAGGGAAGTAACTTGTTTGCAGAGGAGCACAGAGTTCCTGTTACTGTATAAAACTGAAGTTGGAATGCAGCCTTTTCATTCCCAGTTCAATGCCTTACTGCACAGAATTCCCTCCTCTAGACATCTTTCACTCCTTATCTCACTTTTTGGGTATGGGCATATTAAGATTACAGCATTTATCACCAGATGATCCATTTAGTTTAGGCACTATCAACTACACCTTTAAGAATAGTAACAAAGGGTCTTCACTAGTGGCGGTTGAGAATCTGCCTGCCAATACAGGGGACAATGGTTCGAGCCCTTGTCCTGGAAGATCCCACATGTCGCAGAGCAACTAAGTCCATGTGCCACAACTACTGAGTGTGCACTCTAGAACCCGCAAGACACAACTACTGAGCCCCTGTGCCACAACTACAGGAGCCCATGCACCTAGAGCCCGTGCTCCGCAACAAGAGAAGCCACTGCAGTGAGAAGCCTGCGCACTGCAATGAAGAGTACCCCTCACTTGCTGCAACTAGAGAAAGCCCGTGCACAGCAACAAAGACCCAGTGCAGCCAAAAATAAATAAAATAAATAAATTTAAAAAAATAAGAAATGCTTTAAAAAAAAAAGAATGGTAACAAAAACATTGATTGACTCTTGTTACATACCACATTCTGAAGTATATCCTTAACATAAATTATTTCTGACAGTATGTATGCAAGATATGTGATATTCTTGCCAATTTATGGATGTGTGGTGAGACTAAGGGAGGTTCAGCAAATTTTTCAGATGGCCTCAAGCACTACCTAGATGAAATTTGAAACCAGATTTGTTGTGTTCAAAGCCCACAGCCCTTTTCACTACATAACACTATTTTCCCATACCCAAAACCCAATTATCTTAAATTAAAATAGATTTCTTGACTGTCAGAGTGATAAAAAAACAGTCTCTCAAGGAAGGTTGTTACATGTCCACTTGTTAGGAACAGATATCTACAAAATTTTGTTGGTTTATACATGCATCTTTCTGTCTTTTTTTTTTTAAACATCTTTATTGGAGTATAATTGCTTTACAATGGTATGTTAGTTTCTGCTTTATAACAAAGTGAATCAGTTATACATATACATATGTTCCCATGTCTCTTCCCTCTTGCATCTCACTCCCTCCTACCCTCCCTATCCCACCCCTCTAAATGGTCGCAAAGCACCGAGCTGATCTCCCTGTGCCATGCGGCTGCTTCCCACTAGCTATCTATTTTATGTTTGGTAGTGTATATATGTCCATGCCACTCTCTCACTTTGTCCCAGTTTACCCTTCCCCCTCCCCATATCCTCAAGTCCATTATCTAGTAGGTCTGTGTCTTTATTCCCGTCTTACCCCTAGGTTCTTCATGACTTTTTTTTTTTTTTCTCCTTAGATTCCATATATATGTGTTAGCATACGGTATTTGTTTTTCTCTTTCTGACTTACTTCACGCTGAATGACACACTCTAGGTCCATCCACCTCACTACAAATAACTCAATTTTGTTTCTTTTTATAGCTGAGTAATATTCCATTGTATATATGTACCACATCTTCTTTATCCATTCATCTGATGATGGACACTTAGGTTGCTTCCATCTCCTGGCTATTGTAAATAGAGCTTCAATGAACATTTTGGTACATGACTCTTTGAATTATGGTTTTCTCAGGGTATACGCCCAGTAGTGGGATTGCTGGGTCATATGGTATTTCTATTTGTAGTTTTTTAAGGAACCTCCATACTGTTCTCCATAGTGGCTGTACCAATTCACATTCCCACCAGCAGTGCAAGAGTGTTCCCTTTTCTCCACACCCTCTCCAGCATTTATTGTTTCTAGATTTTTTGATGACGGCCATTCTGACTGGTGTGAGATGATATCTCATTGTAGTTTTGATTTGCATTTCTCTAATGATTAATGATGTTGAGCATTCTTTCATGTGTTTGTTGGCAGTCTGTATATTTAGGTCTTCTGCCCATTTTTGGATTGGGTTGTTTGTTTTTTTGTTATTGAGCTGCATGAGCTGCTTGTAAATTTTAGAGATTAATCCAGTCAGTTGCTTCATTTGCAAATATTTTCTCCCATTCTGAGGGTTGTCTTTTGGTCTTGTTTATGGTTTCCTTTGCTGTGCAAAAGCTTTGAAGTTTCATTAGGTCCCATGTGTTTATTTTTGTTCTTATTTCCATTTCTCTAGGAGGTGGGTCAGAAAGGATCTTGCTGTGATTTATGTCATAGAGTGTTCTTCCTATGTTTTCCTCTAAGAGTTTGATAGTTTCTGGCCTTACATTTAGGTCTTTAATCCATTTTGAGCTTATTTTTGTGTATGGTGTTAGGCAGTGTTCTAATCTCATACGTTTACATGTACCTGTCCAGTTGTCCCAGCACCACTTATTGAAGAGGCTGTCTTTTCTCCACCGTATATTCTTGCCTCCTTTATCAAAGATAAGGTGACCGTATGTGTGTGGGTTTATCTCTGGGCTTTCTATCCTGTTCCATTGATCTATATTTCTGTTTTTGTGCCAGTACCATACTGTCTTGATTACTGTAGCTTTGTAGTATAGTCTGAAGTCAGGGAGCCTGATTCCTCCAGCTCCATTTTTCGTTCTCAAGATTGCTTTGGCTATTTGGGGTCTTTTGTGTTTCCATACAAATTGTGAATTTTTTTGTTCTAGTTCTGTGAAAAATGCCAGTGGTAGTTTGATAGGGATTGCATTGAATCTGTAGATTGCTTTGGGTAGTAGAGTCATTTTCACAATGTTGATTCTTCCAATCCAAGAACATGGTATATCTCTCCATCTATTTGTATCATCTTCAATTTCTTTCATCAGTGTCTTATAATTTTCTGCATACAGGTCTTTTGTCTCCTTAGGTAGGTTTATTCCTAGATATTTTATTCTTTTTGTTGCAATGGTAAATGGGAGTGTTTTCTTGATTTCACTTTCAGATTTTTCATCCTTAGTGTATAGGAATGCCAGAGATTTCTGTGCATTAATTTTGTATCCTGCTACTTTACCAAAATTGATTAGCTCTAGTAGTTTTCTGGTAGCATCTTTGGGATTCTCTATGTATAGTATCATGTCATCTGCAAACAGTGACAGCTTTACTTCTTTTCCGATTTGGATTCCTTTTATTTCTTTTTGTTCTCTGATTGCTGTGGCTAAAACTTCCAAAACTATGTTGAATAAGAGAATAAGTGAGAGTGCGCAACCTTGTCTTGTTCCTGACCTTAGTGGAAATGCTTTCAGTTTTTCACCATTGAGGACGATGTTGGCTGTGGGTTTGTCATATATACCCTTTATTATGTTGAGGAAAGTTCCCTCTATGCCTACTTTCTGCAAGGTTTTTATCATAAATGCGTGTTGAATTTTGTCGAAAGCTTTCTCTGTATCTATTAAGATGATCATATGGTTTTTCTCCTTCAATTTGTTAATATGGTGTATCACGTTGATTGATTTGCATATATTGAAGAATCCTTGCATTCCTGGAATAAATCCCACTTGATCATGGTGTGTGATGCTTTTAATGTGCTGTTGGATTCTGTTTGCTAGTACTTTGTTGACGATTTTTGCATCTATGTTCATCAGTGATATTGGTCTGTAGTTTTCTTTCTTTGTGACATCCTTGTCTGGTTTTGGTATCAGGGTGATGGTGGCCTCATATAATGAGTTTGGGAGTGTTCCTCCCTCTCATGCATCTTTCTTAAAACACATAGCTGGGTAGAGCTATCTTTCAGTCTACTTCCCAGATACAGAAATTTATGCCAGAATTAAATTTGTCATGTCAGAGATAGATACTAGTTTTGACACAGTAAGGTTCTCTGGCAATTTTATAAATACATGAATAAAATGGTTTAAATCATTCATCCTCTTTGGTTCAACAGCACAATGAAAATACTTACTCTGAACAGCAACATGGTGGGATTAATATGGATTCCATATATAATATTCCACAATTCCAAAACTGCAGAGGCTCACTGGATCCCCACCCCCAATCAGCTCCTCAGAATTTGGAATTATGGGAAAATCCTTTACACTTTAAGGCTCACCATAAATGCAGAATGCCAGCTACAGCTGCACAACTTCCCCATGGATGAGCACTCCTGCCCACTGATATTCTCCAGCTGTGATTACTGACTTGGGGTATCACTGCTGTGTAAATGACTGTCTAGCCTATGCTGATTTCTAGCAAACAGTCATATGATTGATTATAACATCACTGTACAACCAGAAAAAATGGATAACGGTTTTGGTCTGGGCCACCTGCGTATGTTTACTCTAGAATTTGTTACATAGGACCCATGTTACAAAATAGGTAGCTTTGATAAATCCTTGAGCAACTTAACCATTTCATTATAATATTAAAGTACTCAGAAATTGATGAAGAGTTGACTTACCAAAGACCCTTATGCTAATAAGCTGTGCATATTATTTGGACGTATACAGAATTCAATTGCAGTAATTTTATGCTTAATACCATCTTCAAGTCAGGTGGTTTGTCTTCAAAATAAAAAGATAAAGTTTTTACTTAAATATAAAAAAAAATGGTTTAAATGATCATCCCAAGTACTCAGGGAAGTCCATTTCCATTCCCAGTATGTCTCAGTTTCCTTAAGATATGATGAATTGGGGAAAGGCAAGCATAAATGTCCTTTCTGCCTCAGAATTTCTGCTCCCTATTTAATTTTTCACATAGCAACTCATCTTTTAAAACAATGGTCCTGTTCATTCCACTTATAAACCTATGTTTTCTTTTTCATTCAATTTCATTCCCTAAAATATCATGAAATGATATCACTGCATGACACAGAAAAATTAGCAGAAGGAGATAATTAAAAATTAAATATTAGACATTTTGTGTATTTTAACCATCCCCATACCAGCTTTGAATATGTTTCTACTTAGACTCTACTTCTCACCTTATTTTGAGAGTCCAACCCCTATTTCTTTAAGAACATTTTTCATGTCCCCCTCTGCTCTGACTATTGAGTCTCCTATTTTATTTTTCTATAATGGAATGCCATAGAAAATGCAAGAATTCAGGATACAATTTATATACAGCAAAAAAACATTCTTTTTTCTTCCAGTCTTCTTCCATTAATTGATTACTTATTATAAATCAATTCATGAACAAATCATATTTAAAATGGTAGACTGGATGATAATGTATATTTCCATTTCTCCCTCAAACTTCCCTACTCCTCTCAGAAAATACTGAAATAATAAGAATGATATAAACCTAAAAGGACAACAAAAATAATGAGTAGAAGTCAGAAGTTGGGAGATAGCAGCAATTTTTTAGAAGATGGGAAAAAATAGTCAAAGTAAGTGAAACCGAAGTATGTGCAAGAGGTAGACACCAACAGAAGCCATGCAGATTTAGTCCATGGATCTCTAAAAGAGTTTAGGAGTTGAAGGCACCATGTTCTGTGGAAGGTAGATGGGTAGATAGTCAAACAGGGTCTCATTTACGGAATGAGGCATTTATGCAGGAAAAGACTTAATACAGGAAATTAGTTTCTTACATAATTATTGGAAGGGGTGGTGAATCCAATTTTAGACTGGCCCTCCAGGAAAGACTGCCAGAGCACTAAAAGGCAGAAACTCCAAGGAATTACATCGGAAGTAGCTGTGGAGTCGTGAGTTCAAGAACATAACTGTATTGCTCATTGTCATCTTGCCACAACTACCTTGGATTTAGGAAGCTGGAGAACAGGCAATGGGATGCTACTTCACAGAACTCTCCTTTTCCATAACTTGCATGTTGGAAGAAACTGCCAAAAGGGATCAGAAAAATGACCTCTGACTCACTTCTACTTTCCAAACTATATGCATCTAATTTCTGTACCCTAATTCATGTAGAGAACCCTAGCAGGAGGATGTTATGATATTAAGTGGTCAATCCACATTGTCTCCAGGAGAGAAGAGGCACAGAATTTGTTTGAAAAAGATTGAAAACTGGGTAGAATGTAGAGAGCTATTAAAATCACAAATTTTCCCTCCTCATTATATGCAAATAGGTGATTATCCATTGTATACTCAAACAAGAGAAATTTTCTTGAGCAATTGAAGGAGATTTGAGGTCAACAGGCACAGTGAATAGCAATAGTTAGACCCTGTACTGGAAACAGAGGGATCCTCTACAGTGAATGATAAGACTCCCAGCCTCCTCTTACAAACAAAAAATAAAGGAAAAACAAGGTAGCATAAGATTAAAAGGGGTAAGAATCTGAGTTGCATCACTTTTCAACGTAACTCTGCAAGCTAGGTTATAATAGTACATTAACAGAAAACAATCTTCAATATAAATTTCTATAAACAATCACTCAAATGTGAGATTAACGTAAAGACATTTTCAGACATGATGAATTTAAAAAGAGTATACCTCCCATAGCCTTGACTCAGCAAAGCACTGGAGAATGATTTTTAATTTCAGGAAAAGCTAAATATAAATATATATATATATATATATATATATATAAAAGATATTGTGGCTGAACAGTAGTGAATAATCTTAATTATATAAAGTTTAAACACTAATTGAACAAAAATAGTAATTTTCTTTAATATTGAGAAGATTTAGGGAAGAAACTGCATAGATATAAAACTTAAATTCTGTACTCATTTGGATATTATTTCAAAACATCTGGGATTAAAATTTGTAAGAAAAGAATAGCTATGTTATTTAGATATACATGAAGCAATACAAATAGTGAAGACTAAGTTGAAGAGTATTAGAGCCTGAAAGAGGCCGTGGTAAGGAAGTGTGATAGACGGAGTGATGTTTCATTACAACCTTTTAAAATAGTTGAATTTTAAAAACATAAAAGTGTTACTTAGATTACATGTTAATTATATAGAAGTAGTAATATAAATTCATTAAAAAACAGCTGAATAATACGGAAATGTTTAAAGGAGATAATAAAAAAGAAAAATACTCAGCAATAATTATCCACATCCTCCACCAGAGTGGTACATGTGTTACGACCGATGAAACTCCACTGACACATCATAATCACCCAAAGTACATAGTTTACTTTAGGGTTCACTCTTGGTGTTATACATCTTAGGAGTTGGACAAATATATAATAACGTGTAACCATAATTATGGCGTCATGCAGAGTACTATCACTGCCCTGAAATCCTCTTTGCTCCACCATTATATTTTTTTCTCTGACCCCAATCACTGTCAACCTCTGATATTTTTACTCTCTTTATAGTTTTGCCTTTTCCAGAATGTCATATAGTTGGTATTATACAGTATGTAGCCTTTTCAGATTGGCTTCTTTTGCTTGGTAATACGCATTTAAGGTTATCTGTGTTATATCATGGCTTGATATCTCATTTTCTTTTAGTTCTGGATAATATTCCATTGCTGGATGTACCACAGTTTATTTATCCATTCATCTATTGTAGACGTCTTGTTTGCTTCCAGTTTTGGCAAGTATGAATAAATCTACTATAAACATCATGCACAAAGGTTTTTGTGCAAACATAACTTTTCAAATCCTTTGGATATATGCCAAGGAGACTGATTGCTGGATTGTATGGCAAGTGTGTGTTTAGTTTTCTAAGAAACCATCAAACTGTCCTCCAAAGTGGCAGAACCATTTTGCATTCCCACCAGGAATGAATGCAAGTTTCTCATTTCTCCACATTCTTGCCAACATTTGGTGTTGTCAGTGTTCTGGATTTTGGCCATTCAAATAGTGATGATATCCTATTGTTGTTTTAATTTGCATTTCCCTGATGATACATGATATTTAACATATATTAATATGCTTATTTGCCGTGTATATCTTCTTTGGTGAGGTGTCTGTTAAATTCTTTGGTCCATTTTTATATTGGGTGTTGTTTTTCTTATTGTTTTACATCAAAAATTCTTTGTATATTTTGTATAACAGTTCTTTATCAGATGTATCTTTTGCAAATATTTTCTCCCAATTTGTGGCCTGTTTTCTCATTCTCTTGACATTCACTGGGTTTCACAGAAGGGAAAATTTTAATTTTAATGAACTCCAGCTTATCCATCATGTCTTTCATGGATCATGCCTTTGGTTTTGTGTCTAAAAAGTCATTGCTATACCCAGGGTCGTCTAGGTTTTCTCATCTGTAGGAATTGTATAGTTTTGTGTATTACATTTAGGTCTGCAATTTATTTTGGATTACTTTTTGTGACCAGTGGAAGACCTGTGTCTAGATTAATATTTTTTTGCATATGAATGTCCAGTTGTTCCTATACCATTTATTAAAAAGTCTGTCTTTGCTCCAATGTATTACCTTTGCTCCTAGTCAAAGATCAGGTGTCTCTATTTATGTGGGTCTACTTTTGGACTCTCTATTCTGTTCCATTGATCTATTTGTTTATTCTTTCAACAGTATCACAGTCTTGATTACTGTAGCTTTTTAGTGTGTCTTGAAGTTGGGTAGTGTCAGTTCTACAACTTTGTTCTTCTCTTTCAGTATTGTGTGGTTATTTTAGGTCATTTGCCTCTCCGTATAAACTTTAGAATCAGTTTGTCAATATCCACAAAATAACTTGGTGGTTTGATTGAGATTGCATTGAATCTATTGATCAGTTTGGGAGGAACTGACACAGTGACAATATTGATTCCATAAACATGGAATGTCTCCATTTATTTAGTTCTCCTTTGATTCCATTAATCAAAGTTCTTAATTTTCCTCATATAGATTTTTTTTAACTTTATTTATTTTTAATTAATTCATTAATTTGGTTGCACTGGGTCTTAGGCAGGCGGGCTCCCCAGTTGCAGCCCACCAGCTCCTTAGTTGCAGCACATGGGCTCCCTAGTTGTGGCTCCAGGGCTTCTTAGTTGCGGCTCACCGGCTCCTTAGTTGCGGCTTGCCAGTTCCTTACTTGTGGCATGTGAACTCTTAGTTGCAGCTTGCATGTGGGATCTAGTTCCCTGACCAGGGATTGAACCCAGGGCCCCTGCATTGAGAGCATGTAGTCTTATCCAATGCACCACCAGGGAGGTCCCCTCATATAGATCTTGTACATATTCTGTTACCTTTATACTTATGTATTTCATTCTTGGGGGTGTGTTAATATAAATGGTATTATATATTTAATTTCAAATTCCACTTGTTCACTTTTGTTATATAGGAAAGCTATTGACTTCTGTATTTTAACCCTGTGTCATGCAATCTTGCTATAATTGCTTATTAGTCCTAAGGGGATTTTTGTCAATTTCTTTGTGGATTTTTTTAAACAGAGAATGATGTCATCTGAGAGCAAAGACAATTTTATTTCTTTCTTCCCATCTGTGTACCTTTTATTTCTTTTTCTTATTGCATTGAGCTAGTATCTCCTGTATGAATGTAAAAAGGAGTGGTGGAAAAGGATATCCTTTTCTTGTATCTGATGCTAATGGGAAAATTATGAGTTTCTCTCCATTAAGTATGACTTTAGCTGTTGGATTTTTGTAGATATTCTTTATCAAGTTGAGAAAGTCTCTCTCTATTCCTAGTGTTGAGACTTCTTTTAAAATCGAAGTATAGTTACATATACCTATGTACCTATGAGTCTGTTTCTTTTTTGTTATATTCATTTGTTTGTTTTAGTTTTAGATTCTATATAAGTAAAAACATACAGTATTTTTTTAACTTTCTCTGACTTATTTCACTAGATGGGTTGAGAGTTTTATTATAAATGCATGCTGGATTTAGTCTAATGCTTGTTCTACATCTATAGATATAATCTATAGATATAATCTTGTGATTTTCCTTTTTTCAGTCTCTGATGTAATGGATTACATTAATTGAATTTCAAATGTTGAACCAGGCTTGTAAACCTAGGATAAATTTTATACTTTATATATTGTTGGATTTGATTTGCTAATATTTTGTTGAGAATGTTTGTATATACTGTTCTGCAGTTTTCCTTTTTTGTACTGTCTTTGGTTTGGGTACTAGCATAATGCTGGCCTCATAGAATGAGTTAGGAAGTATTCTCTCTGCTACTATACTATAAAACAGATTGTAGAGAATTGGTATAATTTCTTCCTTAAATGTTTGGTAGAATTCACCAGTGGACCCAGTTGGGCCTGGTGCTTTCTGTTTGGAAGATTATTAATTATTGATTTATTTAATATACCTATATTAATAGGCCAAATCAGGTTATCTATTTTTTCTTGTGTGAGTTTTGGCAGAAATATGTCTTTTAAGTAATTGGTCTATTTCATCTAGGTTATCAAATTTGTGGGCATAGAGTAGTTCACAGTATTACATTATTACCCCATTAATGTCTAAAGAATCCATAGTGATGCCCCCTCTTTTATTTCTGATATTAGTAATGTGTGTCCTCTTCTTTTGTTCTAAGGTAGCCTGGCTTACTGATTTTATTGATCTTTATAAAGAATTTTTTGGTTTCATTGATTTTTCTTCATTGCTTTCCTGTTTTCAATTTTACTGATTTCTGCTCTAATTCTTATTACTTATTCCCTTCTGCTTTGGATTCAATTTGCTTTTCTTTTTCTAATTTCCTAAGGTGGGAACTTAGATGATTGATTTTATGTTTATTCTTTTCTAATATATACATTCAATGCTATAAATTGCTCTCTAAGCACTGCTTTCCCTTCATCTGACAAATTCCAGTAAGTTGTATTTTCATTATCATTTAGTTCAAAATATTTCAAATTTCTCTTGGGATTTCTCCTTTCATCCATGTGCTATTTAGAAGCATGTTGTTTAATCTCCATATATTTTGTGATTTTCCAATTATCTTTATGTTACTGATTTCTGGTTTAATTCCATTATGGTCTGAGAGGAGATGTTGTATGGTTTTTATTTTTTTTTAGATTTGTTAAGGTGTTTCACGGCCCAGAATGTAATCTATCTTGATGAATGTTCCATGACTACTTGATAAAAATATGTATTCTGCTGCTGTTGGCTGAAGTAGTCTATAGATGTCTATTATATAGAGTTGGTTGATGGTGTTGTTGAGTTCACCTATGCCTTTAGTGATTTTCTGCCTGCTATATCTGTCCATTTCTGATAGAGGGACGTTAAATAGTGGATTTATCTATTTTCTTTGTAATTCTACTAGTTTTTGCCTCACATAGTTTGATGATGTGTTAGATGTATAAACGTTAATGACTGTTATATCTTCTCAGGCAATTGAACCCTTTATCATTACATGATGCCCATCTTTATCACTGATAAATTGTTTTTGCTCTGTGTGAAATTAATATGGCTACTCCTGCTTCTTTTTGAGTAGTGTTAGTGTGTAATATCTTTCTCCGTTTACTTTTTTTTTAAACATCTTTATTGGAGTATAATTGCTTTACAATGGTGTGTTAGTTTCTGCTTTATAACAAAGTGAACCAGCTATACATATATCTCCATATCTCCTCCCTCTTGCATCTCCCTCCCACCCTCCCTATCCCACCCCTCTAGATGGTCAAAAAGCACCGAGCTGTTCTCCCTGTGCTATGCGGCTGCTTCCCACTAGCTATCTATTTTACATTTGGTAGTGTATATATGTCCGTGCCACTCTGTCACATCATCCCAGCTTACCCTTCCCACTCCCCGTATCCTCAAGTCCATTCTCTACGTCTGCGTCTTTATTCCTGTTCTGCCCCTAGGTTCTTCAGAACCATTTTTTTTTAGATTCCATATATATGTGTTAGCATACGGTATTTGTTTTTATCTTTCTGACTTACTTCACTCTGTATGACAGACTCTAGGTCCATCCACCTCACTACAAATACATCTGTTTACTTTTAAGCTGTTAAGTGCCTTTATATTTAAAGTGGGTTTCTTGTAGATGACATTGAGTTGGGCCTTGTTTTTTGATCCACTCTGACCATCTTTTTTTTTTTTTGCGGTACGCGGGCCTCTCACTGTTGTGGCCTCTCCCGTTGCGGAGCACAGGCTCTGGACGCACAGACTCAGTGGCCATGGCTCACGGGCGCAGCCACTCCGCGGCATGTGGGATCTTCCCGGACTGGGGCACGAACCCATGTCCCCTGCATTGGCAGGTGGACTCTCAACCACTGTGTCACCAGGGAAGCCCCACTCTGACCATCTTTGTCTTTGAATTGATGCATTTAGATCATTGATAATCATTGATATAGTTGGATTACTATCTACCATATTTATTACCGTTTTCTACTTGTTGCCTTTGTTCTTCGTTCCTATTTTGTCTACCACTGTTTCTGCCTTTGTGATTTTAGCTGAGGTTTTATATGACTTTAATTGCGGTTTTATGTGATTTCCTTTTCTCTCCTTAGCATATCAGTTATATTCTTTTTTTAAACTTTTTTAGTGGTTGCCCTAGAGTTTGCACTATGCATTTACATATAATCGAAGTCTGCTTTCTTTCTTTTTTTTAACTGAAGTATAGTTGACTTAAAATATTATATTCATTTCAGGTGTACAACATAGTGATTAAATACTTTTGTAGATTAATCACCATAAAAAGTAAGTATAAAATATTGTTTATATTCTCTGTGCTGTACATTACATCCCTGTGACTTTTTATAACTGGTAGTTTGTATATTATACCACTTCATGACTAGTGTGGGTACCTTACAATAACAAAGTAATCCTGATTCCTCCTTTGTAATAATCCTAATCCTATCCCTTATAATATGGCTGTCTCTCATTTCATATATATGTATATATATATATATATATATATATAATTTTGAACAGTTACCTATTCAATTAATAAGATTAATTTTTTTATTTAACCTTATTTAACCTTCACTTATTCCTTCTTCAATGATCTTCCATTCTTTTTGTGGATCTGAGGTTCTGATCAGTATTATTTTTCTTCTTTTTTAAGAATTTCTTTTAATTTTTTTTCAAGTCATGTCTCCTGACAACAAATTTCCTGAATTTTTTTTTTTTTTTTTTTGTCGAGAAAGTCTTTATTTCTCCTTCACTTTTGAAGGATAATTTCACAGGGTAGAGAATTCTAGGTTGGTGGGGGTTTTTTCTCTCAACATTTTAATTTTTTAACTTCATTTTCTTCTTGCTGCATGGTTACTGAGAAGTCAGATGTAAACATTATTTTTGCTCCTCTATAATTGAGTTGTTTTCCCTCTGGCTTGTTTCAAAATATTTTCTTTACCTTTGATTTTCTGTAGTTTGGAAATGATATGGGTAGGTGTAGTTTCTTGGCATTTTTCCTGTTTTATATTTGCTGAGCTTTATATATCTGTGATTTCAAGTCTGCCAATAACTCAGGGAGAAATTCAGTCATTATTGTGTCAAATATTTCTTATTTTCCTTTCTTTCTTTCTTCTCCTCTTGTATGCCTATACATGTACACGTTTCATAATTTTCCCAAAGTCCTTGTATATTCATTTCTTTTTTTTTTTTTTTGTGGTACGCGGGCCTCTCTCTGTTGTGGCCTCTCCCGTTGCGGAGCACAGGCTCCGGACACGCAGGCTCAGCGGCCATGGCTCACGGGCCCAGTTGCTCCGCGGCATGTGGGATCTTCCCGGACCGGGGCAAGAACCCGTGTCCCCTGCATTGGCAGGCGGACTCTCAACCACTGCGCCACCAGGCAAGCCCTCTTTTTTTTTTTTTTTTTAATATCTTGTTCTCTTTACATTTTGGTTTTTAAATATTTTGTTGATATTTTCTCTAGCTCATTTTTTTCCTCAGCTGTGTTGAGTACATTAAATGCATTCTTTATTTCTGTTACAGTGTTTTGATCTCTAGCATTTCTTTTTGGATCTTTCTTAGGATTTCCACATCTCTGCTTACACTGCCCATCTATTTTTTGCCTGCCTACTTTATCTAATAGAGACCTTAGCATTTTAATAATTGTTTAAATTCCCAGTCTGAGAATTCCAACATTCCTGACATGTCTTTTTCTGATGTTTGTTGTGTGTCTTCAAATTTTGTTATTTCCTTTTTGGCAAGCTTTCTAGTTTTTTTCTTGATAGCTGGACGTGAGGTACTGGGTAAAAGGAGCTGTTGTAAGTAGACCTTTAGTAATATGGTGGTGAGGTGTGTGGGGAGGGGTAGTGTTTTATAGTCCTATGTTTAGGTCTCAGTCTTTTAGTGAGCCTAGTTCTCTGAAATGTTAACTTTACATGTGTTTTTCACTTTTTTCTGTCCCATATTAGGTGGGACAGGTTGGCTAGAGTGGGCTGGAGTTAGGTATTTTCCTTCTTCTGGGTCGTTTAGGCTCTTACCCCAACAAGTTAGTGCCAGGTTAACTAGTTTCCCCTGATGGCAGGCTTGTTAAGAAGAACAGAGTGATTTTGTTTATTTCAAAGTGGTTCCTTTTTTTCTTTCCCTACTGAAAGCACAAGAGGATTTTTCTCAAATATTTAGTGTGGGAACCGATTGAGATCCTATAGGTAAATATCATAATACTGTGGGGAACCCCCTTCTGACTGTGTCCCCATGGAATTTTTAACTCTTAGTCTTCTCCACACTGAGGCTTCTGTAATTCATTTCAATTACCGTTCAGATTTTCCTACCTCGCATTGGCTCCTGTGGTGTTTTCTGCTTGTGAGTCTCTCTACTCTGGTGAATCCCTGTCTGTCTCTCCAATCTTGGGAGCAGCAGCTTGTCTTGTGTCTTCTTTTCTATTCTGGAACCAAGAAGATTTGTTGATTTTTCAGCTTTTTAACTGTAGTTATGATGGAGTGGTGATGTCTAAGCTTCTTACCAGTGGAACAGAAAATTGGACTCTCATGATAGCTTTTTAACATTTTAAGTTACCAATCCATCTGGAATTTATCTCCTCAAATGTGAGGTGCAGCACTAACTTCACTTATTTACAATTAATTAAGTAATATTCCATAATGATGTTTGAATTAATTCACATCTCCCTGATACTTTTGAATTCTTTTCCTATAAAGTAAATAGTTGTGTGTCCTTGGGTATGTTCTTGCCTATAATGAGAGTTTTACTTTTGTTTTCTTCTTTAAATTCTGTCTCATTTATCTATATATTCATTTACTTATCATCTATCTATCTATAGCTGACCTATCTATATCTATCTATATCTATCTATATCTAATCTATCTAATCTATGATATTACTTATCATCTATTTATATCTAATCTATCTAAATATCTAATGTATTTATTCATTTAATTTTTCCTTATAATCAAAAGCCTTTAGCAGACTGTTAAAATAGTGGCAATGGGCATACATGAATTTTTCTCAAGTTCAGAGTATAATTTTACAAGATTTTACTACTAAGTAATATATTTGTTGTAGAAGTTTTGTAGAAGTAATATATCAAATTAATGAAATTTTCCTTTATCCCTTCTTTGCTGTAAAATTTATTATGAATAGATACTAAATTTTTTTCAATTGCATTTTCAACACCAATTAAGATGATCATAATTTTATTTCTCTTTATTGTTGACATAGCAAATCATACTGTTTTTTTCAATTGTTAAGCCAACCTAACATTCCTCAATATGGTCATTATATATTTTAAGCTTTTTTATACATCATTAGATTAATGTGCTAGTATTAGAGTCATTAGCTTGAAATTTTCCTTTTTCTTAATATCCTTGTAAGTTGGTAGCAAGATCATCCTGGCTTCATAAAATGATTTTGAAAGTGTTTCTTCTTCTTCTTTTCCCTAGAAGACCTTATATTTCTTTGGTATGATTGCTTCATTAGATGAAGAATTCATTGTTAAATCAACTGAGTCTGGAGATTACATTGATGGAAATTTAAAAATTTTCATTCATATTCTTTAATATTTTGTTATAGAATCATTCAGATGTCTTCTTTTTTCAGAAGTCTTGTTTTGCATAGAAATTTGTATATTTTATCTAAATTTTCAAATTATATAAATAAATTTTATAAAATCCTCTTATACATTTATTTCTATAATGTCTCTAATATTTGTATTGATACTTTTCCATTTGTGATATTTTATACTTGTTCCTCATTTTCTCTCTTTGACTCTCTTATTTTCTTTTTGGTCAGTCTTGAGAAGAATGTGTCAGATTTATTAGTCTTTAAAAAAATCAACTCATTGATTTTCTCTGTTATAATTTTCCTATTTAGTTTATTGTCTTATGTTTATTATTTCCCTCCATCTTATTTCCTTTAGTTTAGATTGCAATTCTAACTTTCTGAAAGATGCTTACATCTTTAATCTAAATTTATTAAAACATTTCTAATATATTTATTTATGGCTATTAATTTCTTTATAAGCACTGTTATAGTTGTATCTCATGTTTTTATATGCTTTATTGTTCTTAAATTTAGTTCAGTCATTTTTTAGTTCCATTTTAATTTCTTTCTGACCCATGAATTTTTAGTTTAAATTCTTAATTTCCAAACATTCAGGATTTTTCTATATGTCATTTACTTATTAATTTTTGGCTTTAATTTAATGTGGCCTATAAACATTACATATATTAATTCAGTCTTTTTTTATATTTGGTAGGTTCCAGAAAATGTCTATTTTGGTAAACACAGTGCTTAAACTTGAAAAGATGTACATTTTCTTTTTTATTTAAAAAATAAATTTGATTACAGTTTCCATATATACCAACTTTTAAAATTGTATTTCTAAAATCTTCAATTTTTTG
This sequence comes from Tursiops truncatus, assembly GCF_011762595.2. NCBI lineage: Eukaryota > Metazoa > Chordata > Mammalia > Artiodactyla > Delphinidae > Tursiops > Tursiops truncatus. The sequence continues at coordinate 88,851,074 of NC_047044.1, read as the reverse complement.
CATGTTTTTTTTAATCAGTTACTAAGAAAGATATGTTAAAAGTCTTTACTGTATTAACTGTAGATGTGTCTATTTTCCCTTTTAGTATTACTTTATAAATTGGGGCTATACTATTAGATATTGTACATTTTTAGGAATTTTTATACTTTTTGGTGGGAAGATTTTTTTCCTATAATAAACATTCCTTCTTAATTTGTAGTAATGCTTCCAGCCTTAAAGTCTATTTTGTCACTTATAAGTTTAGTTACATAACTTTTGTTGCTTACTATATGTATTGTATAAAATCTTCCCATCATTTTGCTTCCATATTCTTTGCCTTTTACTTAAGATGAGTCTATTTTAAGAAATGCATAGTTGCATTTAATTTGTTTATTTGGTATGATAATCTTTGTTGTTAATTGGATTGCTTTGTCTGTTTTATTTATTTATTTATTTAATTTATTTATTTTTGGCTGCATTGGGTCTTCATTGCTGCAGACAGGCTTTCTCTAGTTGCTGCGAGCAGGAGCTTCTCTTCTTTGTGGTGCATGGGCTTCTCATTGTGGTGGCTTCTCTTGTTGTGGAGCACAGGCTCTACTGCACGGGCTTCACTAGTTGTGGCACGCAGGCTCAGTAGTTGCGGCTCACAGGCTCTAGAGTGCAAGCTCAGTAGTTGTGGCACATGGACTTTGTTGCTCCACGGCAGAAGGGATCTTCTCAGACCAGGGATCAAACCTGTGTCCGCTGCATTGGCAGGTGGATTCTCAACCACTGTGCCACCAGGGAAGTCCCTGTTTTATTTTTTCTTTAAATCTATCATCTTACTATTTGTTTTGTATTTTTCTGAGCTCTCTTGAATTTCCTTTTATCTCCTTTCTGTAGGATTAAGTATTTTATGTCTTTTTTTCCCTATTACCTTGCTAGTTATCAATTCTCTTACCATATTTTAAGCTTACTGTAGATAATATGACATGTATCATTGGCCTTTTAATGTGTAATACAATTATATTTTTAATAA